>NC_056734.1:861489488-861734488 GCF_019279795.1 Protopterus annectens
AAATGACATGTCAAAGTTCAATACATTTATATGTTGAAAAACTTGACGTTGATCCAATGCCTGAATCTGCACAATATTTCTATGACTGCCCCTCATACAAATCTCTGAGAAATCTTCTAATAATGTCTGTGAGGATGCATAGACAAGTTGTTGCTTATTTTTGGTGGATGTTTCTATGAATTTATATATTTTTTCCTAACAAAATTAGCTCCACTCTTGTCTCACCTACTGCTTTCTTTTTTTATTTCACTCGTCAGTGATACTAGAATGCAGGCATGACAAAGGGTGGACATGTGTGCATTGCTCACATCTGCTCAATTAGCATTCATCACTGTTCAGTTCACACAGATTCTCTCTGCATGTGGCAGCCTCCAGTATTTTCTCCATCTAAAACTCCTTCCTCTGAAGATAAGACAAGTGAGAGATAAGATAGTGAAGTGTCACTGAAGGGCTGACATTTAATGATACAGAATCTGATGACCTCATTAAAGCAGGATTTCTAATGGGGCTACAGTAGAGCTCCAAACATCACATGCACAAACGTGCGCACACACACACACACACACACACACACACACACACACACACACACACACACACACACACACACCACATGAACGGCATGCTCATTTTATTCATCTAATTGTAACTTACAACTGACCACAAATAAATACCAAATAAATCCTTTTTTAATGTTTCTTTTAAAGAGGCTTAAAAGTAGCTGAAGTGTAAAGAGAAAAATAGCAACACTGTAGGGGCAAACGTGACACCTCCAGACATTGCTTTTTAAGATTAAGAGGTGACTTCCTGGAGCAGAGAAATGTAGTCATTGCAGAAAAGTTCTTGGATTAATACTATATAAGATACGGAATTCAAATATTGCACATCTTTCATATTCTTCAACATCAGAACTTTCAGACAGTCATTCTGTAGTCATTTTGAGGAGAAAATACGTTCTGTGTTAAAGGGCAGAGTCAAAATATGTTGCTGTGCTTTAGATGAACACAGGTTCCAAAGCACATTCTGTGTTTAGGATCCCAGCATCTGTTCTCTTTCAGTATTCTTTATTGAGACATTGACAAGCAGATTTTATTGCTCTTATTTTGATGAGTGTAACGATGATATTTTCTGTGCAACCCATTTTTGTCCTCACCTCTCTCAATAAATGAGAAGATACTGAGGAAGTAAACTGTACTTGCAAGGTACAGATGTGGGTCATAATTAAAACACAAGTTGGAGAAATATGTCTGCTGACACTAAATGTAGTTGACAAATGCAGAACCAACAAACAAACAAAGCAAGCATCACTAGTGAGGCAATCTATTCTGGTATGGTGTTTCAGTGAAGGAGGCCAACCTTTGTTCAGAAAGGAATGTCTACAGACTAAATCAGCAGACTTTATTCAGTAAAATGTGTTTATTTGTCAATAGCTGCATTTTGCAGGAGATGCTGGCATAGAAATGCTGGCATGAACTAAATGCTAACATCCTGGATGGAATAATTAAAGCTGAACTGCCCCCTTGCAGCTCTGCATGTATAATTAATTGACTTCCAGGTAAGAGTAAACATTTTGTATAGGTTTAAGTTCTTCTTCAATTTACAGTGGCACTTACAAACTTAACTTATACATCCAGAATGCTCAAGCCATTCAAGCACTAAAGACACTTAGACTAAACTGTAATAATGCTGTGTGAAAGCAGACACTTCTTGCAAATCCAGTTGATTTTAAACACGTGCAAAAGATTTTAAATAATACACTGACAATTTCAGAGTTTTTTTGTGTGAATTTGATTTTGATGTATGTGGTCAGTGGCCATATGGCTTATATTGTAGGGTTTGGTGTGAATGAACTGTGATTACAGATCTATTGTAATCCCTTCTGCACATCAGTGCTGCAGATGCAGTGTACCCAGCTGTTCACTTTGTTGGCCATTGCGCATACTCTACAATTTTATTAATGTGTAGTTAGCATGTTTACATAAGGGTTGGGGACTTCAAGTGCTAGGGTGTTTCCCCTAGGAAGCATTTTTTTTAATAATTGTATTTTTGTGTGTTTTTTAGTTATGGAGATGAATTTGTTCCATTCCATAAAGATTCAGTGGTGCAGCCTTTGTTTATCTGGACCCCATAAAAAGACCCAATAATGTAAGCCCAGACACTTCGCATACAAGTGTAGTTCAACTTCAGTTACATGGAATGTTTAAACTCCTCCCACTCCCCCTGTCATGGAGAATCCTCCCCCATCTGCTGCTCATATATAATGTCTTGAAAACTGCTGTACCTAGCGTAGGGGGAATATTCTCTGATACCCGATTATTTTAAATAGTATTTATTCCTCTTGGACACAGTTAACATTTTCTATTCTCAGGATCAGAGTGGTGATCCTTAAACTTCTGTTGGGAACCCATTTTTTGTAAAGAACACATCTATATTAAATCTATTCTAGTCTGAATGATTTTACTTACCCGCAGATTTACTATCCTTCTGTGCAGGACTATCTTAGTCCTGCACGGAAGCAGCCATTTAGGAGCATGACGGCAGCATGACATGCATATTAATGAAGGCCCACTGCCTGAGCTCTTAATCTTACATGGAGCGTGTAAGAGTGCAGGGGGCATGTCTGAGAGCAGAGCTCACAGAATATACATGCCCCTGCAATGAAGAACAGCAGACAAGTCCAAAAAGAATGAGTGAGACTGCTCGTAGGTGTATGCATACCCCCAGCAACATCTCCCCATGTGTAGAAGAGCAATAGTTAAAACAACAAATATAAAGATTTTTTTATGAAACGGATGAAATTTAACAGTAGGTGCGCAGGTTTGCCCATTGCTTAACTACGGTTAATGCAGCTTAAATGGCACAAGAGGATAAAAAGCAAGATATATGCAAATGAAGCAGTACAGCAATATTGTAGTGGACAGATAGTGGACAGAGCATTCGCCTTACGAGCAATCATTCCCAGTTTGAGTCCCACTGCAGCACATTCCATTTCCCATGTCAAATCACTTTATGACCAATATTTTCAATTGCATAACTTACGAAATATCATATATTTGTGAACCGGAGTACTTCATTAAATGCAGATGTGAAGTGTCAGTGTCGTAATGTTGTAATGTCCACAGATAATCACATGTGCCCCATACAGTATATGTACACAGGAATCATGGAAACAAATGCAAGGTAAAATGTGTAATGAATGATAGCTACATACAGCTTCCAAATCCCTCACCTTCCCAAGAGCCATTAGACATTACCGTCTAAATAAGTGCAGTGGTAAGCGGGAGAAAGCAATAGTAAGCAAGTGTAAGCATAATTAAGCAGTAGTAAGCGGGAGTAAGTATATATAAGCATGAGTAAGTGGGTTTAAGCCCGTTTGCATGAGTTAAGCAATGCGCACACAGGTTAAGCTATATTGAAGCTAACTCTCTGTAGGCATATGCAACCGGAGGTTAGCAATGCTTACCTCTGCGCAAACCCCCGCAAACCCTCTTACAAGTGCTTAAAAGTGCCTTAATCACTCTGTATGCAACAGTCGGTGTTCTGGACAGAAACAAAATAAACAGCTTTTGCAGGACTTGAACCCAGGACCTGTACACTATAGTCATAGCAGTTAACCACTAAGTCATCACAGCAGTACAAAAAATTGCAGTATCACCAAACAAATCCTCACTATAGTAAAATAAAACTGAACATGTGAAAGGAATTTATATACTGTCTTATGTTCTATAACCTACTACATAACATAAATATGTGAACTGGAGTACTGCAGTAAGCCAAGATGTGAGGTGTAATTGTAATAAAGTGTTGAAGTCCCCTAATAAACAAAAGGACCCCATACAGTATACGTACACATGAACCATGGATACCAGACATATATATATATATATATATATATATATATATATATATATATATATATATATATATATATAAAACATGTAATGAATAATAAATCAATGCCAAAAAGCAAATATAAATATTAAGCAATGGTAAGCATTGCACAGGACAGCTTAGTAGGTGTAAGCAATGTGTAGGCCAGCTAACTCAATTTGCCCATTGGTATACCCCTTTAAACAATGCCAACCTTAGGTAAGCAGGATTGCCCATAGCTTAGACTTTTCAAAACCATCCAATCATGGCAAAGTGCGGGAAATCGGCCCTATTTAAACCCAACAGGTGGGAATACATCTCATAACTGGTTGTAGGTTCCCCTTGCAGGCACCATGTCTGGAATGGGAGAGGGAGTGCACTTTCGGGTGCAGTGCTGGGGCAGCCAGGAGTCCAGACTCATGACACGACTCCTTGTCAAAGACCATGAGCAGAGACTGCTGCAGGGCCAGTACCAGGGTTCCCAATATAAAGCGGAAGCCTGGGACCATCTGGCCCGTGATCTTACCAGTGCCACTGGCATACCCCAAACTGGTGAGCAGGTCAGGCATCACTACGCCGACCTGAAGTGGCAAAAGGTGGATCTCTTGGATCAGTGGATCCAAGAGGCTAGGATGACAGGGGAAGTCCTAGTAGTGTGTAAGTATCAATCCACTACCTGTTTAATAATTGCCAGCTCATGTATATTATGGATAGGTATGGCTAAATATTCTTTTTATATGCTTCTCAATGGCAAGTGAGCGGGCTGTGAACCAGGAGGCCCATGGATGTCGCTTGGAGAGGTTGTGACATGAGGCGGGTTAGTAATACTCTTGCATGTACTGTAATAGGAAATAGATCTAACAGTATTAGTAAGTTAATTGCCTGTATAAAAACTGCTTTGTTTAAGGCAAGTACTGCATACACCAGAGAATATGGCAGGAAGAGTCTCATGTAGGTTGTATGTAAATAAAAGCATAATAGCCTGACAATGAAGGTCTAACTGCTGTACTGCATGTGTTTACTCTGGTATCATATGGTAATATAGATTTGCAATAACTTAATAGTACTGTTGTATTAAGCAGTTTTACCCACACTGTGCAACATAAATAAAAAATGTGTAGGAATGTCTGTTTATGACTGGTGTAATCCCCAGAGGTCAGCTAGTACAACTGAAAGAGACACAGAAAACAGTGAAAAGACAGACAACAAAATCCAAACAGCACACACAACTGAGATGTGAACTGTTGTATTTTTAGCACACACAGTCATGGTTCAAATCCTGGGAGTGCTAGTAGTCTGCATACATAATAATACCCCACAACTGTACAGATATGTCCAGAATGTCCAGTAAATTGGCCCATATCTGCTGCCGGTCACTATGTCCCCCTGGGAAATCAGTGGGATGATCCAAAATATAGGCTGCAAACAAGAAATACAACTGATTGTCACACATCTATAAGAACAAACCTGTTACTCTAGCAACTCCCCAAACTGTTATGAAAGTAATAAGCTAAATATGTCCCATCTATATTCCCATGTTGTCAAGCTGTGACCAGAGTGTGTATAGTAAAAGAGTGAGATGTAAGTGCATAATACTAATGTGAATTCTGGTACTTTTTGTGGCAACATTCAGGTAGTGCTAACAAACATTGCTCCCACAGGTCCAAAAGATACAAACACTGTGCCCAAAAATAAAAGAGTGATATCCTGTACTGGTACTGTTTACTTTGGTATTGTATGGCATTGTTAGTGTTGCAGTTGCTATAAATAATAAGGTATTTCTCACCACTGCGACTGACACTGTGCTACATAATCTAACTGTCCAGTAAATCCTGTAAAAGAGTGTTGTAAGTCACTAAAGGTTGAAGAGGGCAATAGTCTACATATGTCCCAGTTCACCTGCATGTGGTCAGGACATGGCCAGAGTCCGTGCAGAAAATGATGGACAGGTATGTGCATAACATCAACCTGGAATCTGAGAGCATGTGTAGAAACAGTTAGTCAGTGTTAACAAACAATTCCTCCACAGGTATACCAGGTAAGAGGTGTATACTGCAGGTAAAACTAGTTCATGTATATAGTTGTCGACAGCCATATAACTGTCCAAACTAAGGCAATAGGTTAGTGTAGTAATACGTGTAAGGTAAAGATAACAGCACTGACTAGGAAAGTAATGCAAACTACAGGAATATACTAGTTAATTGACATCTTTCCCCTCCTACCATATCATCAACACTACACTAAATACCCAACTCAATTGGTACATGATGACTTCACTGTAATGTTGGGACATATGTCCCATTGTTTGATAATTATTTAAATCTGTTTCTATGCATGTGCTATGTTGAAATACTCCAACATTGGTGGCATGGTGCCATCAATGTACCTGCATGCTGTTGTTTTTACCACTGTGATTCCATATATGCATGTGTTCTGTTTGCTGTACAACTGTTCCATATCTGGTGTACGGGTTAATGGGAATATCTATGCATGCTGTTATACGTAATCCTGGAATATGTTGACTATTACTAATCCACATATGTTGATAAAACATAAACACCATAGCACGTATGGGAATGCAGGTCCCAGCTGACCCACATGTCCCACCTCAGCTGGCCGTGGAACTGGGCACCAGCATGTCTGGGGCCCAACCAAGGACCTCTTCATCTGTTGGTCCTGCACCACATTTGGGTGGAACCACCTTAGGGGATGGGGCTCGCTCCCCCTTCGGAGCGGACATGGACAGGAATCTGTCACTCGTTGCCCGGTCTGGTTCGTGGTGCATAGTGAGCTCTGCAGGGAGGTCAGAGATCTGCTATGCCAGCTTGAGGGCCATGTGTTGTGACTCGAGGGTCGGCCTAGCTCTCTGGCTCAGCCCTGAGCACAGCCACCTTTGGGGCTGTGAAGGTGCAGTGGTGACTGCTCATGGGTGTGGACCTCAGTCCCACTGTTTCCACTAGGGGCTCATGGGCTTCTGATTTCCCAACACTCCTCCCCATCAAGGTGTTTACCTCCACATGTGTCATATACTTCCCCTGTATGCGTCTTGTCTGTCTTGTCTGTTAACCTACCCAACCTACCTCCCCAAATATACCTACTATCCATCCCTAACAGCCCACTATCACCTGAAAAAAAGGGGTATCCGTTCCCCACAAAAAATCATGCCCCATATATAGCTGTCCATTTTGCACACTTGTCCACTGGACACATGTGATCTAGTCTAACTGGCATCACAACATATTATTGTTGTCCTCACCCCTCTCTCAGGAGTTTGAGTGTCCAAATCTACCTCCAAATTCAGTGTATATGGACAGCTGTTGCTGTAGAAGAAATGGGCAGCTATGGACCTTCCCTACACCCTTCCTGCACATACTTAGCTATTTTCCCTACTGTCTTTTCCTCTTTGTGCCCCTTTTTCACCACTTTCCTATCAACACTTTTTTCTTTTCTTTTAAAGAAATTTGTGGTGGGGGGTAAGTGGTAGTAAGCACTTTTAAGCAGCAGTAAGCGGGTTTAAGCCTGTTTGCATGGGGGTAAGCAATGCCTACACAGGTTAAGCAATTGTGAAGCTAAATCAGTATAAGAAATTGTAACCAGAAGTTAGCAGTGCTTGCCTCTGCGCAAACCCGCTTACAACTGCTTAAAAGTGCTTTAATCACTCTGTATCCAACAGCCCTTTTCCTGCCCAGCAACAAAATAAACATCCTCTGCAAGGTTCAAACCCAGGACCCTGCAAGCCATAGCCAAAGTGATTTATCACTAAGCCATGTCAGATATACATAGCCCTGATGTTTTCACAAACATATCATCCAACACAGTCATTCAACAGTACAGGAACTGTATTTAAACATGTAGATGTATGTATGTCTGTATATATATTTATATCTAAATAGATATATCTATATATGTAGATATAGCTATATATATGTAGATATATATATATATATATATATATATATATATATATATATATATACAGATATATATATACATATGCATACATCTATATATATATATATATATATATATATATATATATATATATATATATATCTACATCTATATATATATATATATATATATATATATATATATATATATATATATATCTACATCTATATATATATAACAGTATAAATATATATCTATATATGTATATACAGACATATATCTATAGATATATAAGAGAACATAAAAACATATATGTCCACATGCACCATTAATAGGGGTGAGGGGGCCCAAACAATGCATGTCTTGTATGTATAGATATCGCTCCACAGCCAAACATGTCTGCCTTGCAATACAATACCAACTGTTGCAAATCTGATAACCAGAACCTGACACAGCATGGGCACAAGATGTTAACAGCACTCCATCCCACCTGTACTATGTCAGGCTGGTATAAGTAGCATATCATGCAGTACAGTCTGGCTACCATAGGGAATGTACAATGTGGAAGCAATCAACATTCCTAATATACATATACACAAACACATATATGCAGGTACATGTATATATATATATATATATATATATATATATATATATATATATATAAAACTACACATACACACACAGATATGTATAGGAAGATACATATGTAGAAGGTGCACACAATACGGAATACCCACTATGCCTACAGTTGCCACCTTACCAAATGGATACTGTTTGAGCCACCCATACAAATGACAATTGTTGCCCGCAACATATACCCACAGAGAGGTCAAAGGATATAACACCACACACAGATTTGTATACATGGAAAAGCTTTATTTGTGTACTATTATAGTTGTATATGCCATGTCATATAGCTGTTTAGACTCTGACATACATATAAACAGACTAATGCAACTGTGAAATTAATACAGTAGTCTGGAAAGGTTTACATATGTTGCTGTCCAGGCCGAGGCCTTCAAGTCATACAATAGTAAAGACAGACTGGGCCACAGGATAACAATCAATCAACAGTAAGTAATGCAGCTGTATAGTCCAGCAGCCTCTATCTACACTCTGTATACAATCCCTAGGGGATAAGGACCTCACTTGATACAATGGAATGTATCTGTTTCATAACAAGGCATAACTGACACCATCACAATCACACTGACAAACAGAACAGTCTGTATTGCAGGAAGCAGTAGGCCTGTATTTACCCAAGATGCATTGTATGGTAATGTACATCCAGATACCTTAAGGCAGCTTACCCCTGATACCCCCACATGTTGTAACAGCCTAGGTTAGTTATGGTGCATCTCTCCCACAGACTGACATACAGGGCCATATATCACAGTTACATCCACTGGCCTCTGGAGTGCATAAGGGCACACATGTATTGTGTAGATGAAGGCCTCATATATATGTATCCAACCCCACAATATGTGTAGGGGCCACAACAGCAATGGACTGATGACAGGAATAGCAATATGACATACTCACAGCCCACTACATAACAACCACTGACAGCATGTCATATGGACAAAGCCTGGTATGTAGGTGGAGGACAGAGGCTGGAAGGCAGACCTATATGTGAAATACTGTTGTCACACACTAAGCAAGTTGCTGGTGTTACAGGATAGGCTGAAACATACCCTTAGTCAGGCATATGAAGTTAGAAACACAAATGGATGTAGCCTTGTAGTGATAGCACTGAACACACACACTACCAGTGATATATCTGACACAAGATCTGTGTGGTGGACAGACCAAACATAACAGGCACACCTCTCACCATCAAGTGGATAGGCCAACAGTTGAGAGCTATGCAGACAGACTGCATTCCATGTTAAAATAGTATGTACACACAAACCCTGTAACACCAGTGCTATACAATGCATACAACAACACTACTCACACTCTGTCTGTATTTTTGGAACCTCATACAAATATGTAGCTGGCCTGAGTGTGCAAGTTCTCTTGTAAGAGTTATTGCTAATTGCTGTCTGCAACACTGCTGCCCACACACAGTAAGGATGTCCACCATACAGGAAAGGTAAAGGGACCATCCCCACATGATGTAGGGATTTATAGTAGTGGGATGCCATGACAGTGGTAATTTGAAATACTACACAGAATGCTGCATGCAGGTAGCAAGTGGAGGATGCAGATTGGTGCAGAGGCTATCACCTACAAAAGCCATGCTGCAATCTATCCAAAGCAGCTCAATCCATTTATTGGAGAGAGACCGAGATAGAGAGAAAGAGAGAGAGAGCGAAAGGCAAAAAAAAAAAAAAAAACAAAAGAAAAGAAAAAACATTCTTCCAGCAAACTATCCAGGAAAGGCATCACTCCCACAACAGGTATGTGAAGTATATATGCATGTAATTGACTGTAGTACTTGGTCCATAATAATGGGATAGATGATGTGGAATGATTTATATGTGCCATCAGGTGTTGCTGTTGTAATGATGTTCAGCTGAACAGCTGCGAAGGGCAATAGAGTCTGTCCCTGTGGGTAGTGGGCCATACCTGTCAACTGTGCAGAGCAGCACTAACTGATAAGATGTAAGCCATCATAGTGTGTGTTCTGTAATGGGAAGCATGTATATCACTGTGGCCAACAGCTGGTGGTGGAAGTAATACCATAATGATGGACACATGGGTTCCACAGCCCACCACTTGCAGGATATTCAGGGTAATTTGTATTGTAGCATGCTGGAATGCCATAGGTGTGTAATAGAGTAACTTGCAATTTGGCGCTAGATATACCCCCCCCTAATGTCAGTCTGTGTCCATATGTGGCACCTGTCTGTGTTATAACAAGGCAGAACAGTGCAGCTGTGCAGGAAGGTGTTGTAAGATTGTGGACCTGATGTCTGAATGTACCCCATACATAGATATGTATATGTACACACACACACACACACACACACACACACACACACACACACACACACACACACACACACACACACACACACACACACACACACACACACACACACACACACACACACATATATATATATATATATAAATATATATATATATATATATATATATATAGCTACATGTATGTCCACAAATATACAGATACCCATGTGTAGACATATATATAAACACATATATACATCATATATATCTACACATATATAGATATATACCTATATGCACATGTCTACATATATACAAGCACACACACAAACATATATGTATGTAAATACATGTCCCCTATATTACCACCACAGTGCTGCATGCTATGTGCAAGGGAACAGCACCCATAGCAATCCACACAGCTATCTACAGCTGTCAGTGTGTGCAAAATGGACAGGTATGTCACATGTGAACCCCTTGTTGGCACCACATTGCCCTTGTCTGTGAAGTATGGAATGTGAATATGGGGAAGTATGGCAGGTATAGTTGTGGAGGTGGTCAGGGTTTGAAGATATAGGTGATAGCCTACAGGGGCGGTATGTGACATGTGTGGTGGGTAAACACCCTGGATGGTGTGTTTGGTCTGTGATGTGGAAGCATCATGGGCCCCAATATGGACACAATGGGAACAAGCCTCCCACCCACTGCTACTCACAACAGCAATCCACATCCCGAAGGTGCCTGGCCTGGAGGCTGAGCAGGAGGCACATGTGGACCTTGTGAATGTGCACTGGGTGCCTCAAGGTGATGTACCACATCCCACATGTGTCTGTGGAGCCTGCTATGGAACAGATCCTGGACCTGACCTTGTGGGACAAGATTATGTCTGTGTGTGCCCCTGGGTTGGACAACATCCCCTGAGCTGGTTCCACCTGACGGCATTGCTGGACCAGTACATGAGAAAGCCCCAGGGTGGTTGGCCAGATAATATGGCCAGATGAGTTTGGAGAGGTGGTTCTGCTGGCCAATAGTCCACAAACATGCTATTGTGTCACTGTTATAGAACATATGTCGGTAGTAATAGTCTACACAATCCTGGAACATGTCCAACAGCATGCATAGCTATCCCCAATAACACAGAATGTCAGATGTGCAGCAATCATATAGCAAGCATGCCAAAGGCATATATTGAACCGTTGTGGCCCTGACAATAACATGCAGATGAATAGTTTGTTACAGGCTAGCAATGATAGTTTCCACACAGGGAACATGGCAACAAACACATCGCACAAAGTGTGGTACAATACAATATCTGTCCCACTAGTAGGTAAGCTGTAGCCATACCTATTGAGTTGTGCGTACAGTTTGTTGTCACTGATATGGCGGGAGGGTGACAGTGATGTGTATTAAGAACTGTGGTAACCTCACTGTAGGACTTGCTCACACCTGTTTCCATCTTTATGTCTTCCAGGCAACATGTCACATGGAAGGATCCCATCTTACTAAGCTACTGAGAATGACATTGTGGTAAACCACCTAATCCAGCACTACCCTGTCTTGTTTGGCTGGGTCACCCATGAGCAGCAGGAGCGGACCACCCTGTGGAATGACCTAGTCCACAGGGTCAATGATGGTGGACTGCACAACCACAGTTATGAGCAGGTCCAGCATCATTGTTCTGACCTGCTTCACAATGCCCGTCGGTATGCTGCTGCAGTCCAGGAGGATCACCTCGCAACAGGGGGGGACATGCCATTCATCCCCCCTGACACATGTTGAGGAGCTCCTAGCCAGCCTCGTGGCACCTGCTGGGGGTCTCATAGCCAACAACTGCCAGACACCATTGTGGAGGTGTGTGCTACCCACACACCGGCTGAGGAGCATGCAGGTAAGGCCACAGAGCACATCAGTAGACCACTGTTGCATATGCATCCGCATCTGTACAGTTGGATCACGCATATCTGACATGTCATAGACATAGTTTGTTGTTGCATAGTAGTGATAAAACAGATGTGCATACATGGTAGTATTGTGGACATGTACTGTTGATGTATTGTAATGCTGCACCCACCCTGTAGCAATGCCACAGATGTAGCCACTAACTT
This sequence comes from Protopterus annectens, assembly GCF_019279795.1. NCBI lineage: Eukaryota > Metazoa > Chordata > Ceratodontiformes > Protopteridae > Protopterus > Protopterus annectens. Next base: position 861,502,274 of record NC_056734.1, read on the forward strand.
TGCATCTCTCAGCCTCTTATGTAGGTCCCTCCAGTATGCCAACAAGGCAGCAGCCTCCAGCTGGTGAGTATGGTTTATGTTGATGCTTGCCAATACACCAGACATGTAATGTTTATGGCATATTCCATGCACACATCTAACACACCTACCCAGAATGCATGCTGTACATGGCACATATGGTTGCTGTTAATGTATGGCATCACATTGGTGACCATGATGTGGTATTGGAAGGGTATGTCAGATACCTGCAAGATAACTAACATCCTGTCATTGTAGAATGTGTCCACAGGGAGTAACATAATGGTGGGAGACATGGCCTACAGTAGGGACATGTTTGAAACATCACCCCTATACAGTGCAACACCAGTGTATATACCAATAGTACAATGGCAACTGTTGCAGAGTTACACTATGGCATAACATATTACTGTGGTCCACATTATCAGCTAGGACTAGGCTGTAACATGTGGTGTTCAGTGTATGGGACACTGCAAACTGACACACATGTGTAGACCTTACTTGTCAAGCATCTGCAATAAGGCTGAAGTTGGGGGGGGTGTCAGCATGACACACCAGTGCACTGCAGCAGGGATCCTAAGGATGCTAAGAATGGCTGTATCTGCACACAATCAGGTTCAGGAACTGTAGCAGATGTAACCCTATGCACACAGCAATAGTGATGGCAGTGTGTGAACACCAAGGGTTGTGCACATGAGTAGACCTTGCAATCATGCAGATTAGGGGGACATGTGTAGGACAGACTGAACATACACTGGCAAATGCAGATGGCCCATGCTAGTATACCCCTGCCAGAAGTAGTGACTGCTGTAGTACACATAACAATATGTGCAACAAACTATCATTATAAGGGTTTGCACACATATGCACACATGGAGTGTATGCATCGCGGTCAGCATCTGCACACCTAACATAGTCCGTAGACACTGCATGTGAATGTACAGAACATATGTCACATATTGGGCTCATGTACTGTTAATATATGCAGTGATGTCCCATGGCAGATCAAGGAAGGATGCGTCATATCAATAAGGGTGTGTACACTCCCTGTAGCCACAGCATGGTCTGGCGGTTGTCAGTGTAATAATATTGGATTGATCATACATGGTCCACTGTTGTTGAGAGCTGTAAACTAGACATCAGGCATTCATAAATGACATCTGTTCACATATCATCCCAGGTATGTGTTGCTAAAAAACATAGGGGCTGTGAGCATTAAAGCTGACATAACTGACACAGTACTACACATTCAGCAGTGTGTTGTACACCTGTGAGGTGTGGTGCACAGTACATAGCAGGGTGCAGAACAGGTGCACAGCAATACTGTGTACATGGGTGCAGTGCTATCAAGGGGAAGGGCCATCACCTATTAACACAGCACATGCATCACACACATGTATACTGTTGCTAGCATGGGATTGACTATAGCTGCACTGCATGCTGTTGTGTACCATATGTTGTGTGTGTTGACAGATGGGTAATGGGAGGACTGTGTGTACTATCATTGTGCAACCTCACCTGTATATATGTGTGTGTGTGTGTGCGTGTGTGTGTGTGTGTGTGTGTGTGTGTGTGTGTGTGTGTGTGTGTGTGTGTGTGTGTGTGTGTGTGTGTGTGTGTCTCAGTGAGTAGTTAGTTTGTCTGTGGGGTCACTCTGGAGAAGTGGAGTGAGGTTGATGCATGTAGGATGCATGTGTGCATGTGCGTGTGTTTGTGTGGGTATCCATGTATGCACATGTGTGATTGTGGGGTTGTTCATACAGCAGTACTTCCCTTTGGGATTGTGCAGTACATGGACATGGACTGACACATGACACACCAGGAATACTTGTCATGTATGTAATTACAGGACAGCAGATAGTATAATAAGGTCTGTAGGATGGAACAGGAATTGGGGGGGTAGACAACAGGTGTACCCTTAATATCACATTCAGCAGAGAGGTAATTGACAATCCATGTATGCAGCACTACAGATGCACTGGGGAATTACTAGACTACACCAGGGAGTGTATCCATATATTACAGTTGTCACATGATAGGCTGATTGAGCAGCATATCTGGCACGTACTGAGCAACACATACACATGGCACTCCAGTGTGTGATATTATGGAGTGAACATAGTAGCCCCTCTCATATAGGGGCCTTGGTCATGATGTCTGGACATACACAGGGTGAACACTGAATGACAGCAGTGAGGTCATGTAAAACCACTCCACTCAGGTCAGGGAGGTAATGGAATAACAGGTCTTGCATTATGATCACTTGTCTAGGCATTTAGAGGAATGATACGTTAATGAGTGTTATTAATGAGTATATATTACTAAATGTGATGCAGGATGGAGAATGCATGGGAATATATGTGGGACTGTCTGTAAAATCATGGACAGGTAGGTATTAAGGTGGTGTGTGTGTGTGTGTGTGTGTGTGTGTGTGTGTGTGTGTGTGTGTGTGTGTGTGTGTGTGTGTGTGTGTGTGTGTGTGTGTGTGTGTACTGTTATGGAATGCTGTACAGGTCTTACAGTGCATTTATTGTTTTCCCCCACTGGTGGCGAGGTGGGTCAGGGTCCCGCTTGCATGCAATCTAATGTTGGTGTCCATACAGACACCGAAGATGATGATAGTACTGTTGAGGCATAGTTGGGGTTGTCAGGAGCCGAAACAGCACCATCATTTGACATCCCCCTTTTTGCTACCCCAACCCCACACACAGTTTCAGTGCCTATACATACCTCATCACCAGTGGCTAAAGCAGAGGGACAGCTGGCATTTGGTGGCAGTGTACAGGAGAGTGTGGTAACCATGCCTACTGTGTCTGGTCACAGTAGGCATAGCAGGATGTCCGACAGGGCACCACATAGGCAGATGTCCCAGGCTGCTCATGGTAGGGCCACTGGTCATCATGCCCCTGGCAGACACACCACAACTGATACCACCAGGCTCATGTTTCAGGTTGTCATGGCGGTGCAGGCACATATGGAACGTTACACCAGACAGGGCCTGAGGCTGCAGAGGGCTGCTCTCACATCTGCAAGTGACAACTTCTGTGAACAGTCTGGTGCCATCCGTGCTTATACTGAGCTCATGGATAGACAGTCTGGTGAGATGATGGCCCTCATTGACCCTGGTATGTTCATGCTTGAACGTGTGGTCGTAGTGCAGCTATGGCCATGTGAACGTAGGCCAGCAACGCCAACACCTGGCAGTCAACATGGACATGCTAGGACACAAGGGGCTCCCATAGTGGCAGTACCAGCCCCTGCACTGTGGAGGGGCGCTGTCCACACCACACCACAGCAGGCCACGAGGACGTGGTCCTGGCTAGTCCCAGGAGGGACCTGGTTCCAGCGGACATCTTTCATCATCAGGGGAGAGTAACACATCAAGGCCTGTACATAGATGTGTCCATGGAACCTCTGGCAGGCACAGTCCACCTGTTCATGGCCGGAAGCAGTGAACTGCACACCCTGCCAGGTATGGTCTGCAGCTGTCCATAAACACCTGTGTAGGGCAGCCACATGGCAGAACTGTGTGCATGCATACCCACACACTATACGAACACACCTAGGCCAACCCCATACCTATACACACCACATCACCGCACCCAGTTCACCTCATTACACCCCTCAACTACACACATGCTGTCAAATGTATGGCCCAACCTCGGCCTCTGGCACACCAACAACACACTCTGTGCATATGATGATAGCTGTGTCACATCCCTGTCGTCTATAACATTGATGCAGGGACAGGCTAATATGGTTCTGATGCACACAGTGACTGTACTACAGTGTACCAAAGTACTGCAGTATAACACATTGTCAGGAATAAAGTTTAATGCATGCATGTCAGGTAGTGTAGCCGTCCAGCAATGATGCATTATAGCTGTTAGTAACACTGGTTGATTGTGGTCTCCATAATGCTATTCATTTGTGTTGTAGTCATACATGTGTCAGCACGAGGATGGTCTGCAATCATATTCCTCAACTGGGTATGGCACTGTGGTGACACCATGGCTGTGACATATCTGGGGTACAGTTGAACACATGGCACAGGTTTGTATAACAGTTATTGCCGGTGCCACATGGACAGATGACTCGTTGGATGTGTATAATCTGCAACCTGATGTAGATCCATCCACATACACGCACACTCTTACTTGGCAACACTGTGACTAGACCCCTACCTAGATATGTAGTGCTACTGAAGTGTGTGGCTTTCATTGCACACACCACACAACGTTTAGAGTGAGATGTGTTCCAGGTTACATGTTACATGCAGAACTTCCTCAGACATGTACAGTAAGCTAATGGGGGATGTAATGGGTGTATATGGACAATACATAGTGCGACATACCTTCATATACACATTAACAGACACATAACAGGCAGACACACATCCGAGAGACCTGGGCCTATCGCTGCTAACTTGACCGTGCATCCAGTGTGTTACAGGTAGGCTGGCAGAGCACATGCATAACTGGGCTGGATTGTGGTATCAGTTACCTGTATGGTTGATGGTGACAGTGGTAACTAACCATAACGTAGTACATGAGACATATACCGGGTGTACCTTGGTGTAATGACAGTATACACAGCACCCACATCCCCCAGTGGATATTGTACTCCCTGAAAGCCATGATGACATTCTGACATACCCACCATTACACATTGCCCACGACTGCGATACAACCCATTGTATATCCCAACAGTGGTATTACAGGGATATGCATCTAATGCACATGCCACAGGCATAGTAGGGTGTTGCATTGTCATGCCTCACCTATGGGCAGCAACAACACTGTCTGTACTACTGTGTGGCAATGGGTAGTGTAATAAGAGTATGTGGCTTCGGAATGCTGTACCCTACAGATATACAGACATGCACGCATACACACACTTGCCAGAACTCGACGGGTATCTCATGCCTATCGACCCATTTGTATAACACTGTTGTGCTGGTACTGCAAGGCTTGTGTAGCTGGTATGGAGAGGAGCATAACAGGGTACATGTAATGTCCCATACAGAAGCAGTCACAACTGACTATGGCAATGGGTGTTATGGTGGTTGTGAAGGCCCTCATGGAATTACCAAGTACAGGTGTGCTAACACACAGACACTGATATACTCAGTATTGCACACGTACGTATGTGTCAGTACTGGGGTGCATCGCTGCAGGTGGTCATAGCTGTGTACGTAGCTATTGTTCATGAAGAGATGGGTTGTGTAGGGGATGTGTGTACAGTGGTATCCTGCCATGTGGAAGCAGGCAATCTATCGACAGACACCACTGCGATGACCCTTAGGGTGAGAGTAACATGCATCAGACAATCCTCTAGGTGCCTCCTGCACAAGGCCACTGAGCTGATCAAGTTGACATGTATGCAACATGTATTACAACACATGGTTAGTGTCTGTGATGGAGACCTGTACCCAAGCATGTTCTTTTGACTATGGTAGTGTAGTGGACATACCCATGGCTTGTGGTGCGTACAGGGTGTTGTTTCCTATATGTGTCAGTTCTTACACAGCTGGACAGACATGTAAGTGACAATCAAGCATAGGTTGCCTGTAAAAATCTCAGCTGGATACCTGCCATCTGCACATCAGTACAGGGACTGACAGTCATCAGCTTGGCAAGTAGCTATGCAGTAGGATGAATGTGTTGACAGACATTTGACAAAAATATGTATGCCAAAACTAGATGTTGGAAGCCCTCACTAACATGTGCTGTACAGACAGTAGACTGCAGTTAGATTCCACATGTTGGATCATTATCCAGTAGTGGATATATACTATGACTCAGCTCACACACCAGGGGTACCACAGAGAGGCCTCAGAGTCCAGCTATGCCTGCAGGTGTGCCTGTTGTCAGTACTACATTTAGCACTCTACTCTTGCCAGGGACAGCACTGTCAACAGTAGTATCATCATGATACACACCATGCCAGTGTGACAGCATGTACCCTGGGCTACTACCCATTTATGTAAAACATTCAATGGATAACAGTGCTGTACAGGCCTCATATACATCTGTGTCCCAGACATGACACTCACTTCCCCTGCTACTGTAATAGCAGCACATAGGCACATGTATTGAACATGGCATTACATACACTTATTACAGATGCCATTAACCTGCTATGTTATCAGACTGGGTGGTGTGAACTGGTTACCAGGACTAAGCCATGCTTAGCAGTTATCAACATTGCTCCAATATAACAGCTAAGCTGATTTGTGCACTGGTAAGCAAAGCCTACACTGTGTATGCGCCCGTACGTTTAGCCGTAGCTTAGCAGCACTTACCTTCCTGCAATCCCACGCAAACGTGCTTACAGCTGCTCAAAACTTCCTTAACCACTCTGTATCCGACATCCCTTGTTCTGCCAAGCAACAAAATGAACAGTCCTTTAACCCAGGACCCTGTACACTATAGTCACAACACTTAACCACTATGCCATGACCACTGTGAAGACAGCTGTTGTTTTTCCAATATATCTGTCAATACACATATTGATTAGTATTGAACAATTTCATTAACTTCCGCAATTGTGCAGTACTTGTTATTAATATGACTGTTGCATCACATATGTTGTTTTATCGTAATGTATACATATCAGATACATATGGTGAGATACATCTGGGAGGGTATACACATTCATGAGGTTTACACATGACAGGAATATGGATATATACATATAATATGTTGATATATGTCTACCTACATGTACTTACACATGTGTATTCATACGTATGTCTGTATACACAGCTGTATAGTGCATCATATATATGGCCATGTGTATATCTCTTTGTATATATATATATATATATATATATATATATATATATATATGTATGCACATCCTATGTGTACAGATATGCCTATTTATGTAGATATATATGTAGATATCTATAACTATATGTGCATACATATCTATTCTGATATACCTATTACTGTCAATATATATGTAGATACCCATAAGCATATGTGCATATGTATCTCTATCTGTATATGTGTAGACATATATTGCTGTGTATATGTAGATATGTGAGTGTTTATATGTATATATATATATATATATATATATATATATATATATATATATATGTGTGTGTGTGTGTGTGTGTACATATACATATCCATCTATGTATGTCGATATGTATATGTGTATATATCTATATAGATATATGGGTAATTATATATACATATATGTTCACCATATGTCCAGAATATGGAGTGGATTCCTACCTCATCCACAAGAGTCCCAACCTCTTAGTGCAAGGGGATGTCAGGTATGTATTGCAGGTATATATGTAGACTGTTGCTACTGTAATAGGGGTTGACCTAACAGACATGTTGTGTGTGGGAGGTCACATCTGCTTGTAACATGTGCACCATTGGCTACTGAGAGTTATCCTAAGGACATCATAGTACAGTACCACTGCTAGTACAGTAATGATCCTGTGGACTACAGCTACCAGAGTCTGTACACAGGCTGAGATACATCTTCACAATACACACACTGTCAACAATCACCATAAGTACACAGACCTCAGTACTGTACACACAACCACAGAATGCCCAAGTTATGTGCTAAAATTTAACCCCTACTATAGATAACATGTGTAGCAGTCTGATATTTCACTGGCTTGTTATCAGATATGATGTGAATAAATAATGGTGTAAAGAACATATGCACCTCTTACTGCATTGCATATGTACAAAGGTTGATAGAGTTGTGGCTGGAGGCACAAACATAGTTCCAATATTGACATGTGGCGGTTATAACCTCATACATTTACAGTTGTAACAGGGTTTGTTGTGACATATGTCCAATGAGGGTTATGAAGTCAGTAACTCTTATGGCTGTCAGCAAGTACTGACTGCAATCCTCAGACTATGCTTCTGAAGTTTTCAGATAGGTGCTCTGTGAGTAACACAAGAAACAAAAGGCACCACACACTGCCCAGTCTGCAGATGACCCTACAGATGGGGGTTTCCTCAAAAACATAGCACTGTCATGACAGGTATTAAAACATGTAGCCCAGCCATATCCACACACACCCTGTTAAACTGACATTACTCCAAATGCAGAATAGCAACACTTACATTCTGTAGTCATGTCAGGCACATCCCCCTTCTGTGTGTTGGCCTGTTTTCACAGTGTATGTTGTTAGAGATAAATCCCCAATCCATCTGTGATGCTGTTTACCAAACACCAGATCTAGGTCCTGCTCACAGTGAATGAAAAGGCTCAACACCAACATGATGTTCCTAGATATTGGAGTGTGTTTCCTTGCAACTGACTAGGGAATGTTACCACAGCTGTTCCACATGCAATCAGCTAGAGGAGGGCTGCAATTTGTGTAGAGGTCATCAGCTGATCATGAGCATCACTTACAAAACACATGCTGCTGCCTAAGCAAAGCAGGTGTAGTTCTCCACATCCACCAGAGTGGGAATGTGAGAGGCACACAGAGGCAATGTAAGTCAGGGAGGGGGTGGGAGAGTAAAACCTAAGCATGTTTGTGTCACACACCTACCAGTACAGGGTATCAAACCCCTAACTGACTATGTATTGCTATCACATGTCTATGCAGTTAATGCATATGCCACATAGCTTAGATGTTAAAGAGCTGTCCAAACGTATATGTGATGGTGAGTGACATCTGCAACAGTGATATGGTAGCGATATGGTAGGTGCAGTATACGTGCCTGTCCACATGAACAGGTGTCAGTGTCAACACAGCCACACTCTCTCAGGGACTCACACACATTGACATACTGGGCAGCATCAGGAATACACTTCCTAACTAGTTAGTTTGCCACAATACAGTACTGTATAGGTATTACATGCACCAAAGGGGTTATCCGGAGGTTATATGGTCAAAGGGTATGTGAAGGTATCTGACATCAGACAGCATGTTTCAGTATGCCAATGGGGGTTGTATTGAGAGTGAATGTGGTCAAAAGCATCATACACCACACACACAGACACAGGGTGCCAGTATTGACATGCATGTATGCATTGCTGCATGGATGTGTAGCAGTTGTCTGTGCCAGAAGGCTATACAAGGCTAGGTGAAGGGTATACCTTGGCATCAGGTCACATGACAATGGTCTGCAGTGTGGCTAAGGATGTAGTGTCTGGATTGGCCCACATAGGTGGGTATTGTATTCACCATCCATTCACCTTCACCTGGGTAACTATAGTGTGTGGCCATTGCTGTGCAATGCTTGCCATGTATGTCTTCTTTAGTCCATGACATGGACACTGTCTAGGATGTGCACACATCCCACATGCATGTACAGTGACATGTGGAACTGTACCTGGGGTGTCTGGCCCCATGTTGTGCACACATATTGCTACTATCAGATGTGCCTGTCCTGGCCTCATGTGCTGGGAACAGGTAATGGACAGGAGGTTGACCCTGCATCCACATTGATAGCATGATACAGGTATTCCCTGGTGTCAGTGGCATCTGTCCATACAGGGCATGTGTATAAGGGATGGTATGTCCTTTGTGGGTCACATTTGATGGCACCACAAGTGTTGCAGGTGTCCAGTGGTAACATAGTGAAGGCACACTGTCTGCATGTATGTGCATATTGTACTGATGGACAGGGTGCCATGCTGTCTATAGTCCACTGCAATTATACCATGGTTACTATCTGTGGGCAGTATGCAGGGTACTACCAACATAGCGGTTGTTGCCTAGGCAAGTGTGTTTGTGTATGAGACATGGGTTGAGAGTGTTCTCTGTGTAATACAGGGATTGCTAACTTTGTTTACCAGGCCTTGATGTCACATGTAGAGGTAATGATTGCCACCCCAGCCTCTTGGCTATTTCACATCTGTTATCCTTGTAAGATGGAGATTGTGACATATCTTATGGCCACCATATAAGAAATTTGCAAAACCCACTCCACAATGAGTTCAGTTGTTACGCACTTACAACCACCTCTACAAAGGATACGAATAACAAACACAGACACACACACTTGCCATGTCTGGGATTAGAACTCCTATCTAACTAGTTTATCACAGTACAGCATTACACAGTTATAGGACATGCCATGGATATCACTGGAGTAATCTTTCCCAAAAGTGTATTTCACTGGGAATGACATCAGCAGGCTTGCCAAAGAAGGTCATCAGAGGTTGTAGTGACTGTGAATGGCCTCAAAAGCATTGTACCCTACACAGACACAAACATCCACACTTGCTATATGTGGGAATAGAAGCCCTGCCAAATACTATACCACACTACAGCATTACCCTGTTATAGGGCACACCACATAGATTACAGGGTTACTTCTTTCCCAAAGGTGTATTTTACAGTGAATGACATCAACAGGCTTGCCAAAGTAGAGCATTTGAATTGTAGTGAGTGTGACTAGCCTAAAAAGCATTGCTCCCTACAAAGGCAGAGACACACACACACTTGCCATGTCTGGCAAGAGAACTCCTAACTAACTAGTTTGTCACACTACAGCATTATACAGTTATAGGACTCGCCACAGAGATTACTAAGCTGCTCCTTTCCCAGTGGTGTATTTCACAGTGAATTACATCAGCAAGCATGCCAAAGTAGGGCATTTGAATTGTAGTGAGTGTGACTAGCCTAAAAAACATTGTTCCCTACACAGACAAAGAAACATACACACACATCCACACTTGCCCTGTGTGGGAATAGAACCCCTAACAAAATATTACATCACACTGCAGCATTACAGTGTTATAGGACACACCACAGAGGTTACTGGTCTATGTTGTTCCCAAAGGTGTATTTCACAGTGAATGACATCAGCAGGTTCAACAAAGTAGGGCATTTGAATTGTAGTGAGTGTGACTAGCCTAAAATCCATTGTTCCCTACACAGACAGAGTAACACACAAACACACACACAGTTGCTATGTCTGGGATTTGAACACCTACCTAACTAGTTTATTAGGATGTGCCATGCAGAGTATCAGGCTATTCCTTTCACAAAGGTGTATTTCACAGTGAATAACATCAGCACAAATGGAGACACACACTGTTGCCATGTCTGGGATTAGAACACCTACCTAACTAGTTTATCACCCTACAGCATTATGCAGTTATAGGACATGCCATGGAGATTACTGGGCCACTCCTATCCCAAAGGTGAATTTCACAGTGAATGACATCAGCAGCCTTGCCAAAGTAGGGCATTTTAATTGTAGTGAGTGTGACTAGCCTAAAAAGCATTGCCCCCTACACAGACAGAGACACACACACAGTTGCCATGTCTGGGATTAGACCACCTACCTAACTATTTTATCACACTACAGCATAACACAGTTATAGGATGTGTCACATAGATTACTGGGCTACTCCTTTCCCAAAGGTGTATTTCACAGTGAATGATATCAACAGTCTTGCCAAAGTAGGGATTTTGATTTGTAGTGAGTATGACTAGCCTAAAAAGCATTGCTCCCTACACAGATAGAGAAACACACACACACAAACATCCACACTTGCCATGTGTAGGAATATAACCCCTACCAAAGTATTTTACTAGAAAGGCTCATCCAGCCTCTGTTACACTTTGCTGTGAGGGAAAGGTTAGTTTGCTTTTTATTTGTTGTATTACTTTATTGCCTTTTTCTATTTTGAATACTGTGAGTTGTTTTATTTACCTTGCATTTTACTTGTATTCTTCTTTAACTGCATATTAAAATTTGAAAAGACACCACAGCTCTGCCTCTTGTGAGTCAGGCAGAAATTAGTACAGGTCAGTAGAACAGTACAGTTAAGGTTAATCATCTGTGAACTGAGGGGTTGGAGCGAGGAACTAAACCTTATATTTAAGGGGTAAAATAAAACATTTCAGAGCTTTACTAGAAAAGCTCACCCAGACTCTGCTACACTTTGCTGTGATGGAAATGTTAGCTTGCTTTTTATTTGTTATATTACTTTATTGCCTTTTTTCTATTTTGAATACTGTGTTTTGTTTTATTTACCTTGTGTTTTACTTGTATTCTGCTTTTAACTGCATATTAAAACTTGAAAAGAGACCACAGCTCTGTCTCTTGTGAGTCAAGCAGAAATTAGTACAGGTCAATAGAACAGGGCAGTTAAGGTTAATCATCTGTAAACTTAGGGGGTGGAGCTAGGGAACTAAACCTTCTATTTAAGGTGTAAAATAAAAATTTTCAGAGCTTTACTCGAAAGGCTCACCCAGACTCTACTACACTTTGCTGTGAGGGAAATGTTAATTTGATTTTTATTTGTTGTATTACTTTATTGCCTTTTCCTATTTTGAAAACTGTGATTTGTTTTATTTACCTTATGTTTTACTTGTATTCTGCTTTTAACTGCATATTAAAACTTGAAAAGAGACCACAGCTCTGTCTCTTGTGAGTCAAGCAGAAATTAGTACAGGTCAGTAGAACAGGTCAGTTAAGGTTAATCATCTGTGAACTGAGGGGGCGCTTTTAACTGCACATTAAAACTTGAAAAGAGACCACAGCTCTGTCTCTTGTGAGTCAGGCAGAATTTTTTCCCCACCCGGTTACTGTAGTGTTCTTAAACACCATTGTCATTCTAGTTGCCTTCCCCTTATGTTAATTTGACCATATATCTAATATCCTCTCTGTTTTTACTGGATTGTGTGAGTAAGCACAAAATTATCATTTTGTGAAATCACTCCCCTTCAACTATTTAAATTTATTGGCCTTCCTATTGTATTCCATAGTAACAGAATACAAAAGTGACCACCCCCTTTCAATCTATCTTGCTGTTTTAAAAATAGTGACTCCACTGAAACTTAACTTTTTAAACAGGTAAAACTTAAGTTACCAACTTTCACATCTAACTCCTCTAGTGCACACTGGAGTGTTTAGTATAAACCATTTTTTTCATCTTACCTTTAAGCATCCCTGTGACTAGCACTTGATTTAATACCTGCCGGAAAGCACTAGGAAGTCTTAAACTGATACAAGCCCTCAACTCTCCTTGTTAATAAGGATAAATTAATTGTAGGCACTAAACAGCCTATAATTGCAAATACCTTCCTACGGTAAGGGAAAACAGTTCTTGTACTTTACAAAAAAAAAGCACCAAACCAGGCATGTACAAGGGTCATCTTTCGGTGATTTCTCCTGTCCACCTGGTGAATCTGGGCATACTGGGGCAATGCAGCAATTGCCTCATATATAGACAACCCTCTCCTCCTACCACCCAATGCTACAAACTGTGAGGGATGCACTTACATAGCCAAACTGGAAGCAAAGCTCTCTCCACCCAAGATTGTGCTAGACAGTCAAGAGGAGAAGGTTAACACCCACACTACACCTCAAGCAACACATAGCCCTTCTAAACCCACACCACCAACACCCACACATAGCAACACTAAACCCACATATGTGGAGGCCCTTAACAGTAACATGCACAAGCAGCAATGACCTCTGAAGCTGAAACACAAACACCAGTCACAACCAAAGTGTCACATAGCTCACAACACCAGTGTGCCACCCAACAACAGCCACTAAGGCAAGACAACGTACCCAACACTTTAGTCATAGGTGACTCTATAGTCAGGCACACTGATGTCCCACTCACCATGCTGAACAGGGAGAAAATTACTGTCAGCTGCATGTCGGGTGCCAGGATTTGCCACATTACTCATGCACTCAAGTAACTCCACGACAGGTACAAATATGACACTGTCATTGTCCATGTTGGAGTGAATGACTTGAGATGTACCAACCCTGGACTACATGAAAAGAGACATGGAAGAGCTCTCAGATCATGTGACCCAGGAAGTATGACCCTAGCACTGAGTAGCATCCTGCCTTTACTCAGAATGATACCACAGTAAACTTCAACAATTGGCTAAGCTTCTGGTGTCATTCAAATGGTATCCAGTATCTGTCTGCCTGGGACGGCATGATCGACAGACCACAATGCTTTGCCAGAGATAGTCTGCACCTGTTGCCCCTGGGATTCAGGTTACTGGCTAAGGCTCTTGCCATCCCTATAGTGCCTTTTTTAGGCAAAGTTCAAAGGACAAAACCACCACCATAACAGGTACAAGCATGCAAAATCTGAAGGTAAAGCTACTCAATGTTAGAAGTCTAAACCTCAAAATGCACTCTCTCAAGGCACTCCTAAAAATGGAGAACATCAATATCTGTGTAGTAACTGAGACCTGGTTCAAGGCTCCAGAGAGCACCCCTGCAATACCAGGCTACAACTCTTACCACACTTTTCGGCCAGCAAACCAGGACCGAAATACTAAAGGTGGAGGGGTCTCCATATTCACTGAAGATATTCACAACACCAGGCTAGCTTTCCAACACAATGCGTCTGAAATTCTCCGGGTGCAACTAACACTAGGCAAGACTGCAAACCAAACTGTAGCTTGCTACAGATCCCCCTCCATGCCCCAAGATTCTCACTACACCTTTCAAAACATACTAGAAAATATTAAGATACGACAAAACACCATAATACTGGGTAATTTCAACTATCCTGCCATTAACTGGGAAAACTATTTATTTATTTATTTATTTTATTTATTTTATTTTACATTTGTTTACCGGGCTAGTCTAGCTGGATACATGTCCTTTTTCAGTAGATGCCCGGGGAGATAAGCTCCAAGACATGGTCTAAATACAATAGTACAAGTTCAAACAACACAGAAAAAAAATATCAATATACTAATAAAAATAGCAACTTTAAAAAGGAATAAAACTCATCAACAATGGTATTAAGTAATTAACAGTACAGAGTTTGTAACAGAATATATTATTGAGGAAACAAATCATAAAACAGTGAAATTTCAAGTATGAAGACATATCAGGTTAGGTCCTAGTTAAACAAAGGAAGTTAGGTGAGAAGTAATGTAGCAAAGGAGTTACTTAAGAAGAGAAAGTAAAAAGAGGATATAAAAAAAAGAAAAGGGGTAGATAAGAAAAGTATAAGATGGGGAAAAAAAGTAGCAGAGGCTAGTAAGCACTGGATAGGTTAGATAACTTAGTAGAGGTAGATGATTAGTCTGGTTTTGAACAGGGGCATAGCCAGTGAGTTTTGAGGAGAAGTTTGTCTATTTTTAAAGAGAGATAATGAGGTGAGTGAGGAGAGGTCACAAAGGAGAAGGTTCCAGGATTTACCTACAGAATTAGAGAAAAGGGAATCCCCAGCTCTGTTGTTAGGTTTAGTGGTGTGGACTAGTTGTTTTTGAGATGAGCGTAAGGACTTCAGATTTGTGTAAGGGGTGATTAGGGTAGATAAACTTGGAGTATTAGAAGGTTTATAAAGGATGTTGTGGGCAAGGGTGAGTTGGTGAAATTTAATCAGGTGTTGTAGTTCTAACCAACCTAGCTGTTTTAGGTTAATGCAATGATGGGTTCTAAATGAGTTGCCTGTAGCTAATCGTGCTATGTTATTATAAGCCATTTCCAATTTGTTGAGGTTATTCTTGGAGAGATTAGTAAAATGGGAGAGGCATAAAGGAGTGTAGAGATCAAGTGTGTGGGCAACTGTAATTTTAGCAGTGGGGGAAAGGAAGGGTTTTATCCTGTAGAGGGTACCGATTTTTTTATTAACAGTCTTTATGGTATTATTGATATGGATGTCAAAGTTGAGATTATTGTCAATGGTGACACCGAGCAGTTTGGTGGTAGTCAGGAGATATAATAGTATCATTGGTAGATGTTACTGAGAATTGGAGAGGGGAGGACTTATGAATAGGAGTGAAGAGGAGAAGTTTGTTTTTTTTAGGGTTTAAGAGGAGGCAATGCTGAGAGAACCATTTCTCAACTATGTTGAATACTTTTTGGGTGAGAGCATGAAGGTCATGGGATGATGTAGCTGAACATAATAGGGTTGAGTCATCAGCATATTGTATGCAGGTGGCTTGTGGGATAGCGAGATGAAGGTCATTAATAAATATAGAGAAAAGAAGAGGTCCAAGTATGGATCCCTGAGGGACTCCTAAGGTAACAGGTAGAAGGGTGGATAAAGTGTTTTGCCAAAGTACTGCTTGTTGTCAGTTGTCAAGGTAGGATTGGAACCATTTTATGGAAAGTGGGTCTAATGAGAGACATTTCAGGATGTTTAAGAGAATTTGGTGGTTTACCATGTCGAATGCTTTGGACAAGTCGATGAATAGAGCAGAAGAAAGGTTGTTCAGGTTTGTGCCTGTTAATATAGTCAGTGAAAGACAAGAGGGCAGTGGTAGTGCTGTGTGAGGGTCTGAAACCATGTTGACAGTTGGAAAGTAAGTTATTTCCAGTTAGATGGTGGAGTAGTTGCTTATGGATACACTTCTCCATAATTTTAGCTAGGGGAGAAAGTAGGGCAATGGGGCGATAGTTTGATATTTCTGTGGAATGTCCTCCTTTATGTAGGGGGATTATGTGGGAGACTTTCCATATAGTGGGGATGTAACCTTCAGTAATCAATCTATTTATTAATATAGAAATAGGATAGGCTATGGCCTTGGATGATATCTGTAGATATTCAGAAGGCAGTAGGTCTGCAGAAGGAGAGCATGGTTTCAGTTTACTCAAAAGGTTTTGAATAAATGAGGTTGTAACAGGTTTGAAATGAAAGGAGGATGGTGGGGTTGAGGAGTATGAGGGTATTGTGAAGGTATTAGGTGTTAGTTGCCTGGCTAGTAATTGGATAGTATCTGTAAAAAAGGTATTGAAGGTATTAGCTGTTTGGATTGGATTATTCGAGACTGTATTTTGAGGGTTTGGTGTAGCAGATTTACCTGGGTGTAGTAATTGCTTGATGCTGGCCCAGAATTTCTGTGGGTTATTGTGATTAGGTTGTTGGTATTGTAAGTAGTAGTTTTGCTTATCAGAGTGTATGGCCTTTTTAGTGTAATTTCTTAGCTTTCTAAATGTTAGTTGGTCAGTGGTGTTTTTTGTCATTCTCCATTTGGCCCAGTATTTATTTCTGATGTGAATTTTGTGTTTGGTTTCGCTGGAAAGCCATGGGGCAGGCTTGGCCTTAATTCTTATAGATCTGGTTGGAGCATGGTGATTAAGAATGGCAAGGAAGGTAGAGTTAAAGAAATTAACGGCTTCATCTAAAGGAAGATGTTTTAAGGGAGCCCAGTTGCAAGCTATAAGTTCAATTTTGAATAGATCAGGGTTAAATTTCTTTTTGGATCTAATATGTCTGGTAGAGGTTGGGTTAGGGGTGTTGGTTTTATGTCTAATGATATAGGTTAGTGAGTGGTCACTAATGTCATCAGGGAGGGTTCCAGAGTCATAGTAGTGAGTATGATTGTTAGTTGGAATCCAAGCTAGTGTGTTAGCTCTACTCGTGTGCCAACACCTTTGCCAATCGGTTCTTGGAATTCATAAGTTCCAATGTCCTGGATCAACTAATCCTTAGTCTCGCCAGGGGCTCCAGTACCCTAGACCTGGTCATTACCAACATGGGAAATCGATGCGCCACACCTATGGTTACCACCTTGTTGGTCAGGTCTAACCATAAGCTAATCACCCTTGACATCCACATCCCACCCCCACCCCCTAGTAAGGAAACCTCCATAAAAACTTTTTCAAAGACAACCTCAAGCTACTCAAGTCAGAAGTGACAGACTTCATGACACCCATGCGGACGGGAACTGAAAGTTTGGCTGCTGAATCCTACACCAAGGCACTGTATGAGCACATCCACTCATGCATGAATCATGCCATCCCCAATAGAACCAAGACACTCTCCTCAAAAAAAAGGAAGCTAATCTGGTGGTCCCTTGCCGTAAACAAACTTTACAACAAAAGGAAGAAATTGTTGCAGAAAAGAGGAAAATCCCAGGATGCAAAAAACGCCTTTACCAGCCTCAGTAAGAAGCTGAGAAACCTCATAAAATCCTCCAAAGCTAGTTACGAAAATAAAACTGCCAAAGATTCCAAAGACAACCACAAGGCATTCTATAGCTATGTCAAGAATCTAAATGGCAATGCTCAGATCTGCTCTGAGCAACAACAGAATGGCATTAAATATATTGATCCCAAGGATATTGCCAATATTCTGGCAGATCGATTCAGTGCAAACTTCACCTCCCCTCTCACCCCTAAAGGGCCCATCTCAATACTGAAAAATTGCCAAATTTTGGTAATAACAGCCACACAGATAAAAATTGCACTCTCCAAAGCTAAGAATACAGCATCCATGGGACCAGATGACATCCCAGGCTGTGTACTATATGAACTACAAAACTAACTGACACCTCACCTAAGTGTCATGTTTAATCATAACCTCATCTCAGGCTTTGTGCCCACTGAGTGGTGCACAGCTACAGTTATCCCACTCCACAAGGGGGGATCCACCTTGGATCCTGGGAACTACCACCCCATCAGTCTGAAGAGCCTGATCTGCAAGGCCATGGAACATATTATCATGGAACTTATAAACAAAGACATTGGCAACCTTCAAACACTGGACCCCATGCAGTTTGGGTCCATGAAGGGCTGATATTGTCTCCTGAACCTGATTGACTTCTTTGAATCAGTCTCCAGAGCTGCGGACAAGGGTAAGGTGGTCCACACTGCCTATCTGAGCCTCACCAAGGCCTTTGACACCATCCCCCACTCTGGAATCATAGATAAACTTACTAAGCTGGGCATTAATCCCTACATCATTTTATGGGTTGCCAACTGGCTTATTAACAGAATCCACAATGTAAAAGTAGCCGACTCCAAATCCAGTTCCAGATAAGTGACAAGTGGAGTACCTCAGGGTTTAGTCATGGGGCCGCTCTTGTTTGGCATCTACTTCTCTGAAGTACAGGCCAACACTAAGGGACTCTGGCTAACAAAGTTTGCAAATGACTGCAAACTGGGAGCCATTATTGAATCACCAAATGATGTGGCTATTCTACAAAAGGGCCTTACAGAAACAGATGCTTGGTGCCAGAGCCATGGGTTCAAGCTCAATGCCAAGAAATGTATAGTTATCCCCTTTGGGAAAAAAACATGTACCCGTGAATTACCACATAGGTGGCAGTACACAAAACACTGAAAGTATGATAAGAGACTTAGGGACACGGGTGGAAAGTGATCTCACCTTTGATAACCACATCACCACAACAGTCAGGAAATCCTTCTATGTGGCACACCTCATCACTAAGGACTTTTCATCCAGAAAAAAAGGAGGTCATTGTCCCACTGTACTCAGTCCTCATTAGACCCAGTATAGAATACAATGCCCCATTTGGTATGTACTTCTCAAGACATCTGCAACAACTGGAAAGGCCGCAGAAATACCTCACTAAAAGAATCACATGTGTAAAGCAGATGCCCTATGCTGACCATCTAAAAAAACTCCACCCATACTCTGTCGCATATCGTTTACTCAGAGGCAATCTCTGCTTAACATACAAGGCCATGTCAAACCCAGAGCTGTTGTACATGCTACACTTAAAAAAATCCCAATCCCTCAGAGACACACGCTCCAAGGATCTAAACTTTGTCATCAGAATGATCAAAACATACTAGAGGGATAGGTTCATGACCCAGAGACTCCCCAGACTCTGGAATAGACTGCCCATTTATGTCAAGCAAAGCTCCTCTTTGGTCCTCTTCAAAAGGAACCTTGATGATTGGATGGGAGATAGGAAATTCACACCAGGGATCACATCAGTCATTCTGCTAGGCAGGGGTCCAGGGAAGTAAATAATGTGGGAAGAAATAGCCAGGGAATTGTTATGAGTAAGTTTGTATAGGTCTTAGGGCCTATAGCTTAGTACCAACCTATGAACCTAAATCACACGGCAGTATTACACAGTTATAGGATGTGCCATGGAGAGTACTGGGCTATTCCTTTCACAGAGGTGTATTTCACAGTGAATGACATCAGCACAGATGGAGACACACACAGTTACCATGTCTGGGATTAGAGCACCTACCTAACTAGTTTATCATCCTACAGCATTATGCAGTTATAGGACATGCCACGGAGATTACTGGGCCTCTCCTTTTCCAAAGGTGAATTTCACAGTGAATGACATCAGCAGCCTTGCCAAAGTAGGCCATTTCAATTGTAGTGAATGTAACTAGCCTAAAAAGCATTGCTCCCTGCACAGACAGGTAAACACACACACCGTTGCCATGTCTGGAATTAGAACCCCTACCTAGCTAGTTTATCATACTACAGCATTACGCAGTTTTAGGATGCCCCACAGAGATTACTGGGCTACTTATTTCCCAAAGGTGTATTTCAAAGTGGATGAAATCAGCAGGCTTGTCATAGTAGGGCTATGGGGAGAGCAGTGTATGTGCATGGTCCATAACCCATTCATCTGAAGGTTGACACACCACACGCAGGCTCACACAGGTTTATATTCCACAGGTACATGTATACAACTGCTAGATGACAACTGCCTTGTACAGTCATGTTGTACAGCTAACACTTGCACCACAGAGTCTGTACTGCTGATGGATACTAATTGCTAATTTCTACAGTGAGTGACATTTACACATCATGTGGCTTTATCCATTTGGCTGTGTGCTGGGTGGGACAGACCTCATGATGGAAGGCTCTTTGTCACTGTCACTCTCTTCCGCACATCTATATATGTCTACTTTTGGCATATTATAGTGTGTTGTCCTTGGACATATGTCTGTATTCCTATCCAATGTGTGTGCAAAGCATGACGGGTACATACTGAGGACTGTATGCACTAACATCTGTAACTGTCAGATATGTATGGTCCACTGTTGTTTGCAGACATGGGCTTCATTTGTTTAAGTGCGTGAGCATGCCCAGTATGACCTTTCCGTATGTTGGTCATAGGTTTATAGGTTCATACTAGGCTATCTGCCCTAGGGCATTTATACGCCTAGCCAGAGTGTGTGTGGCTTTCACCACCCCTTAGGATGAGAATACTATACCCATTAGTTTGCTGTGCCTCTGTCCAGCAGTGATACAGAGATGATTCCCAGGGTAAACCTACGATCTCCCATCCACTCGTCAAGATTTCCCTTGAACAGAGTCAGTGAGGGGCTCTGCCTCACATGGACTGGGATTCTGATGCATAGTGTAGGGAGTCTCTGGGTGATGAATCTGTCCCTCCAGCACGTCCTATTTATATCCGTGTTGAGGTTTAAGTCTCTTGCTCTCGTGGCTCTGGTGGATTTGGATTTTTTGAGGTGGAGCATGTCCATTAATTCCGGGTTGGACATGGCCTTGTATGTCAGGCACAGATTACCTCTGAGCAGACGGTATGCGACTGAATAGAGCTGGAGTTTCTTCAGTCGGGCATCATTTGACATATGTTTGAGCCCCTTTATCCTTTTGGTGAGGAACTTTTGGGGTCTTTCCAACTGCTGCAGGTGTCGGGTAAGGTACATTCGAATGGGCGTTGTACTCAATCATTGGTCTGATAAGTGAAGAGTACAGGGTACAATGACCTCTCCTGATCTGGATGTGAATCCCTTCATGATCAGGTGGGCAATGTAGAAGGTCTTCCTAACCACTTTGGCAATGTGAGTGTCAAAGAGGTTACTGTCAACTTGGGTCCCCAGGTCCCTGATAACTTCTTCCATGTTTAATGGATTACCACCTATGTGGTAATTTTCCCAAAGGGTATGACTATACATTTTTTGGCATTTAGCTTAAGGCCATGGCTCTGGCACCAGTTATCCATTTCTATGAGACCTTTCTGGAGGATGTCTGTGTCTGATGGAGTGTCAATTATGGTGCCCAGTTTGCAGTCATCTGCAAATTTTGTCATCCACAATCCCCCTATGTTTGCCTGCACTTCAGAAAAATAAATGCCGAACAAGAGGGGGCCCAGGACTGAGCACTGTGGGACACTGCTCGTGACCGGCTTAGAGTCTGACATGGCACCAGCAACTCTAACCCTGTGTGTTCTGTCCTTGAGCCAGTTTGCAACCCATCTTGTTTGTCTGACATTGCCTTCATTTCTTTAAGTGTGAGATCATGCCCAGTATGCCTTTCTGTATTGAATGTGTGGATCCATTCCAGGTAGCTTGTACTCCAGTGCAGACCTTTGTGTTCTACACCTACAGGTAGCAAACTGTTTCTGGAGGATATCTGAAGATCAGTTGGCAATATGGGTCAAACTGTGCAAGGGATATTGTGTACTGTAGGTGATTGTGTCTGTGCTGCTTCTGCTACATGGTACTGGTGTTAGCAGAGATATTCAGACCTGTACTGTTATACACTGTGATGTTTTATGTCATCAAGTAATGTCAGGTGGACATTCTTGCTCACAGTGATGTCTTGGGGACAAGGGTGACTGCAGCTGTGTCTGGTATTGTGGGCAGACGCCTACATATTCATGGTAAGTTATGCCATTTTAGAGAGGGAGCTGCAGACACTTGATGCTGGGACTGTGTATCCAGTTCAGCACCTTGGTACAGTGCTGGCCAAGGATCCCATACTTGTACATCCATCAACATGACAGTATGGCCTTATCTTGCTGTGGCAATACCTCACAGCTGTACAGATTCACACAAGTTACCCAGAGGCAGGGGTCATAAGTCAGGACATTACTCCTATTGTGATGCTGCATTCTTTCACTATTGCCATACACAGATGGGGGTCATATTTTACCCATTCCCAACAGCAGGGATACGACCAGAGAGGTACCTATCGGTGGTGTTTGGATGAGCTGGGTGCATGTGTGCTATGGACACTACTTGCATCTGACTCAAAGACATGCATGGTGCATTCCAGTTATGCTGGCTTGTGCAGGTACATCAGGTGTTTCCCAATACATCAGTCCTATCACCTTTGTGATCTGCAAATGTTTGGCCAGATGACACTGGTATTCTCTACTACAGGCCCAGATAATGTGATGCATACCTGTATGTACAATTCCAAGGGTGTGTCCATTTCATGGTTACACATTATATACTGTATGGTTGGGGTACTTTTCCCTGTGTACTGCTTGTATATCTACCTCAACAGCCATGCTATGTCCATCTTTCAGATGGTGACACATATTACTACCATACATTTACAATGGCTTACTGCTAGCATGTGTTATACTGGGGGGAATTGTCTTTGGCACTGCAACTGTGAGGACTTGGCCCTGTCATCAGCAGTAGTGGGCAATGGCCACCATGTCAAACCTCAACATGCATACATACTGACCCCTCACACAATATGAAACACACACCAACCTAACACACACATACCTGCATATTGTACAAATGCTGCAATCTATCCTGCTACCTTGGCCACCTCTGGGCATCTGTGCTCCACTGGTATTATACCTACACATACATGTTACTATATGTCTACATCGGATTGGGGGGACACACCTGACTGTTACTACATTTCTACATAGGATCAGGGGGGCATGCCTGACTGTTACAACGTGTGTACATCAGATTGGGGGGGGCACACCAGACCATTTCTACTGTTCTACATAGGATTGGAGGGGCACACCTGACTGTTACTACATGTCTACATAGGATTTGGAGGGGCACACCTGACTGTTTCTACATTGCTACACAGGATTGGGGGCACACCTGACTGTTACTACATTTCTACATAGGATTGGGGGCACACCTGACTGTTACTACATTGCTGCACATGATTGGGGGGGGGCACACCTGACACTTGTACACATTTGCTATGACTGTACTGGTATGTCAAGTACTCCATGTCATTCTGTTTTCTAGCCTATCATGCTGACTAAGGGATATCAGTGTACTACAGGTCTTAGGTTTGATTGACCTACATATTAGTTTCTGACATCCTACCCATCAGAACTAATATCACACTGCCTGATCTGATGTAGACTGTCTGTGTAGGCCTGGGGGGTTTACCCATAGGCATCAAAAAGAGGCCTTAGCACAGCCTTTGTTTATGTTTGTCTACACCTGTCCTGCTGACTGAGACTGTTGTTGGGTATGTGAACCTCCCTGACTGGCATGTGTGTGTCATATGGATACACATGTGGCCCAGCACATTTCCTGCAGTGGGTTTTGTCACAATGTATAGTACTGGCTACTATGGTGACAACAGTATTTGTTACAGATCTCATGCTGCCACTATAGGTGTCCACTATCTGCTGGTATCCCACTCAGCCACCCGATTCCCTTGCATGCTCACATCAATACCATAGATACAGGTAACAACACATATTACTCCGTTCAGCAATTGGTAAGGAGAGTGACTTACCTTGTGGGTGTGCCAGTATTGAGGATGGTGCTGGAGGGCTGCCTATGTCAGATGCACATAGTGCACTCCCTACATATGGCTGAGCACAGGTAGTGTCATGTTTGGCATCCCTTTTACTGTATGTGTGAGTCAGAGAGAGGTGTCATTCCCTGGGTCCTTTCTGTGTCAGTGTATGTGCTATGTGTTGCATCTTTGCCAAGGCCAGGGCATACTGGGCACGCCTCCTTCTGACTACTGGGGCAGGCTCAGGTTGTTCCTCCTCCAAATCACTCTGTGCCTTTGCAGGCCTTGGCAATGGTGGGGGGGCTGTGTGGCCCTGCCCTGTGCTGTTCCTGCTGCAGCTGTTTCCACAGGATCATATTATGTAGCATGGCACATACGATGACAATTTGAGTACATGTAGCTGGTGAGTACTGCAAGGCTCCACCTGATGTGTCCAGGCACTTTAACCGTGACTTGAGCATCCCAAACCCATGCTCTGTTATAATTCTGGTCTGTGCATGTGCCTCATTATGGAGTTCTTGTTTGGGTGCATGTGCATTTCTGATGGGTGTCATCAGCCATGGCTCCAGTGCGTAACCAGCATCCTCCACTAGGTGACCATAAGGGATGTCCCCATTGCCAAATCTCTGGTACAGCTGCATCAGATGCCAGATGTGGGACTCATGATAGATTCCAGGGCAGCCAGGACACACATTCATTATAATGCCCTTGGCATCACACACGACCTGCCAGTTGATGAAGGGGAAGCCCTTGCAGTTGATGTAGACCCTACCCCGCTCACCGGGTGGTGCTTTGATGCATATGTGCATGCAGTCTGTAGCACCCACTACCTCAGGGTATTCTGCTATTTGGTGGAAGAGATGCATATTGCTGGCCAATGCCTTCCGGGTGTTGGGGAAATATACATGCTCACTGGCATGTGCTGACATGGCATCCAGGAACTGGTGGAGTACTCTGGATGCTGATGCCTGTGAGATCCCGATGATATCCCCAGTTGGCCTTTGGAAAGTACCTGTAGCTAATATTCTTAGGCCTACACATACCTTGGTATCCACTGGGATGGGTTTCCCTCTGTTAGTTCTGTGTGTGAGGCATGGCCGGCACAGCTCAACAATTTGCTGTAGGATGTCCCTGTCCACCCTATAGTGCTCCACTATCTCCAGCTCATGTAGCCCCTGGTAGGTTACCCTAGGTCTGTACACTCTTCTCCATCTCCTCACTGTGGGTTGGCCAACAGCATTCTCATCCTCACCACTCTCAGCCTCTTCCACATGTTGTTGTATGATAGCTATTGCAGCCCCTATCATTTTGTTGGTTTTGTTTGTTAAAATTCTCCAGCTTGTATGCACTGGTGGTGTAGAGTATGTGAGAAAACCAGAGGGAAATGTGTTTGCATAGTTTATGGCAGTTTTCTGGGCTGGGCTGCTGCCTGTGTAATTGGCTGATTCTGAAACATTTCACCTGCCAGCTATGCTAGTTCTCCTTGATTGCCTTTCTACTACTGTTTTCCCTTCCCATTGCCTTCCTGTTTAAGCCCAGGGGCGCGCTGCACAAACACAGTGCTCAGATGTGCACAGAGCTGCTATTTCCTGGTTTACTTTTTTTTTTTTAAAACCCAGTGCATGGCGCACACACCTGCTTAGGCAACGTAAAGAGTGCTAGGAAGCAGCAGACACACCCCCTTGCTTAGCTCTGCTAAGCTAAGGGAAAACCCAAGCCACAGGGATCCAATCCACTTACAGTATGTCTGACACACCCCCTATGAGATCAGATAACTCCTAGGCTTGCACCAAGCTATTCCTGCTCTTACACTGTTGGGTGCTAACTGGCATGCAGCGGTGATCAGGGATTCAGTATCATTCCCCTCATTTGCATAGGATTGCTTGCTGATGCATAGTTACAGGTCCCACACTGAGCCTCCCCCCTTAGAAATCCCTATTCACTGGCCGTGTTGTCCTCTGCCTGCCATTGAGTATAATGGCAAAATAGTGATTTTGGTTAGAATTCTTATTTTAGCTTTCTTTTTTTATTTTTCGCCCGATCCCATTTGCGTGCCACTGCCCTATGCTTAAACAGCCTAGATCGGCTAAAAAAAAATAAAAGTTGATTTTTTTTTATTTTTGCAACTGTTTTACATGCCAATGGCCTTATATTTGGCCATTGCCATGCTTTCTACATAATATCCACCTTTTATTTGGAGCTGTCATAGCTCCGTTTTGTAGTTTGCAGAAATGTACTCGGTTACTGGCCGAGTAAATTTCTGCAGATTACACTAGTCCTGCACAGCCAGCTTCCAGCTTCCTGGATCACAAATTCACCTCATTTGCATGGATTTCACCTGCAAATGGGGTAATTTGCATACAGGGGCTGAGTTCGTGCCGGACTAGTGCAGGAGTGCTCGTGCACGTCCCTACAGCTTATTCCTGGATCGCATGGCAGACATATTGCCTGCTGGAGCTCCTGCACTAGTCCTGCACACCGTGCAGGGCTTGCTGAATCTGAGGGTTAGTGTGGCATGAAAAACTAGGTTAATTGCAAGTATACCATTAATCTCTGCTTCAGCTACTGTACCATTTTGCTGATATACAGAACAAGCAAAATGCAGTATCAACATTTGCAAATTCTTGATATCTGAAAAAAATTGTATTAACTGTCCATTTAATTATATCTAATATTTACTTAAAGAGGCTAAATTATATTGAATGTTGTCACTTACTGGGCAGGGATGAGTTGAAATAATAAAATCTTTTAAAAACAGACTACATAAAATATAATATAAGACTATTCCCACTAACCTGCAGGGCTTAACCACTAAACCATTATTCTGAAAAGAGTTAATGAATAATCCACAGCCCAAACCACAGTGGAGGAAAAAAAAAATCACCACTGAATGTGCAGTTGCTGTTTCTAGCCACTCCAAACAAAGTTAAAACAGGACCACTACTATGAGTTAAAAGTAAGCACAGCTTAGTTGCATGAAATAAAAGGTTATCTAGGAAACTACCGTTGCAGACAATGTAGTATTATACCAGATTTTGAGAAATAGTTATTAATAACACAACTGAACAACAACACACAGCTGGCCAACAATGCACAATAAAAAATAACGTTTTCATTTTGTATTGATGCTAGTAGTTGTAGAGAAATAATGGTAAGCCCTAGAGTCTGAAGACCCCCCGCCTCTACCACTGCATCTCACAGCACCTCTGGGCAGTCTGTTATTTCAATTAAAGTTACCATGCTGGTCATTACTGGTTATATGTATACTTCTGCTGGTTCTGTCAAATGTGTTGGAACACTTGATATTATCATAAAAAGTCCTCTTACATGTATTACCCTAGAAAACAGATTAATGTTAAATGAAAGCAAAATAATTAACTGTAAAGCATTTTTATAGAAATATTTCTAAAATTTAGATTTTCTAATGAGTTATAACATATGTGGCCCACGTTCATACTTGAAACTATAAGTATCTCCACATATTCTGATTAAGGCAGAAGGACATTGCACTTAACTCAGTTATAAATGTTGGTAAGAATATATGGCATTTTACATTTAGGAAGAGTATAGACTGAAATGTTTAAAAGACATGCAGTTCATTGAGTAAAAATATATTTGGATTATGAAAAATTTCTAAGATAATCTATTTTTTTTTCTTTAAGATGTCTTGTCATTTCCCTTGGTTTTCAGATGCAAATTCTTTAGTGAGAAAAACTGAATGTTTTTAAATTTCACTACCTTACTGGTTGATGTCTTCAGCAGTGCTTTTTTCCTGTGTGTCATGTGAAAACATTAATCCCATAGAGTATAATGACTTCCATCCATATCTTTAAAGATACTCAGCTGGTTATCATCATAACTTCTCTCCATCAGCCTTTTGATAATACTCAACAGCTAGAAACTTGTGCATTTTCAGACAGGAGATCTTACACAGTGCCATAGAATAGGAATCATAATTAGTAAACATTTTCAACAAGCAAACAGAAGGAGACTTACCCACAAGGGTTTTGGGGTTTGGCTTGATCCTGTTGTACGTGGCCTGATAGGCAGGCTACACAGGTTCGTCCATGAGTCATCTATTAATCTTTCGGGTCAGGGACTGGCATAATGGTGAAAGTGTTTTCCTTACAGACATATGGCATAGAGTTTGATTCTCACCTTTCAGGGAAATTGTTTAGGCTTAAATGGCCCATAAGATTAGCCTAGTATTTACCTATAAACCTATAAGGGTTCTATTTCATAAAGACCATACCCTGCTATCCAGACGTCCCTAATCAGAGCATGAGTGATTTAAGTTTTTCTATTATATAATGCTACTAGTTGCAATGAGATAAGGACTGCTAACATTTTATTCATTTTTCAGACTGAAATTTATAGGATTCACTAAGGCACTCACCTCTTCTTCTTTTAGGAGTGCCCTAGGTTGACATTAATAAATGGAGAAACCACACTTAGTACTGGTTTCATCTGTAGACTGTAAAAAGTAGTTTCACTATTGCATGGTTGATACAGTGTAGTGGTATATGCAAAACTTATTTTCCAGAAATTGCTGATTTGCTGATAATAGATTATTTAATATAAGCCCACAACATTTATTACATGATTCTGGAACAAGACTGCCATAGAAAGATATATAATATCCCGTGGATGTGGTTAGTTACTAATTTCTTAACTCTAATATGACCAGGTTATTAGACAGTTGGATATAAGAGGACTTCCAACAATGCCATGCATGTAGTGACATTTGCTAAACAAAGCAACTGTATTCGCAAACAATCGAAAAAAACACTTTGTGAAGTTGAACAGATTATTGGGATAAACACTGTTTTTTATGAATGCAGAGAAGAAAAACACTGACTTTTATATATCCAAACATTTCATTATGTCTGGACACTAATTCCTCATTACATAAAACAGAACTGACTCCTAGAGAGTTGGAAGTGTTACACTCTGTTATCTATAACTGAAGATAATGAGTCATACTGTATAACATTTTGACAAGGACTGTGATGTTCAGAAGACATGAAAAGCTATCTTAGATGCATGATGCTAATCTGAATAAAGTCAGCCAGAAGTGACCTTCCCACAAAGTGACTCAAAATAAGGTGCACCAGTAGGAGACGTGATCACAGATGTGTTAAACGCACAGTAGGACACATAATTTAAAGTTCACTATTTATAGGTGCTGGATCTCTGTCAAATGCTACCAATTTAGTACATAGGTAAGGTAACCCAAATAACATTGCACTGGGCAAACAGATTTTTTCTTGAAAATCTATGCGTCAATTAGCCCCTTTTCCAAGCTGTTATTAGTAAGATAAATTACATGCTTTCTGCAAATGACAGCATTCTAAATGGATCACAGTATCATAAAGAGGTTGATAGAGGATCATTCCATAAGGGTTAACTAGCCAAACATACTTCAAAAATTGATACATTCTTCATTAATATTTAATTTTTGTACTATATCTAACACTTGCATCCATACAATGCTAAATATTTCTCTGTAGCTTATGTTGTATTTGTACGTAAATATATCTGATTCATGGACAGCTTGTTTACAGCACATGTAGGGCCTGAAACTGGTTAATTTTATAAGCGCTCTTACATGAATAAAAACATAAATGCATACTTACATAAATAAAAATAGCTATGAAGTTTGGCAGCCTTGGAATTAGATAAAATAAGAAGAGTAAAGGACAGATTCAATAAAGCCTGCACATTCTGTTAAGACCATGTGCATGTCACAGCGCATTGTTTTGGACTCAGTAAGCAGATGGTGTGTAGAGCCGCACAAACAAGATAAACACTGTGACATGCTAATTACAGTATAAGCAGTTGAACTGCATTCTAATCAAGCAATCCAAGATGGAGGAGCTATTCAACAAACTATAAATCAACAGTGTAAATTCAATGTTGGTTTTCCCTATAAATTCCAAAACCTATTGGAATATAGCCATGAAAAGGAGTCTACACAGAAACAATGTTAGGGACTGCTGTTACTTCAGTTCCTTTGTATGTGCAACACACTGAAGTATATGTTGCTGCTGTTGCTAATAGACCACAGCCAAAAAGGACAAGACTTTTCAGATCTCATTTAACTTATCACAATCTGTATGACATGAAAACTGTAGAATGCTATAGGGTGGATAGAGACACACTACAAGAACTCTGCAACATCTGTCATCCTCAACTCAGAGCCACACCAAGAGGAACCCATACCAGTGGAGACAAAGGTAAGTGTAGCACTTAGAATTTTAGCTACAGAAACCTTTGAGAGACCAACAGGGGACATGCTGGGGGTGTCACAGGCATCAGCATCCAGGAGCCTTCATCCATTCCTGAATGCTATGATCCAATCCAACATGCCAGTGACCACGTACATTTAAAGCCACAAATATGGAGGAGTTCTACCCAGTAGCATACTACCCTGAAGTACTGGGTACCATAGATTGTACACATATAGAAATTAAGGCACCACCAGGGAACAGGGAAGGCTCTACATAAATAGTAAGGGTTTTCACTTTATTAACTGTCAAGTCATGTGTAATTCCAAATGAATCATTTTGAATGTGTGTGCTGGCAACCCAGGCAGTTACCATGACTCACATATCTGGCACACTTCCCAACTGTATCAGATGTTCACTAGGGGGCATATCCCACAGGGTCATTTAATGCGGATGCAGATTATGTACTGGAACTGTGGCTGATGATGCCCATAAGAAATGCACACTCACCCACTGAAGAACACCATAATGAGGCACATGCTCAAACCAGAAATATCATAGGGCATGTGTTTGGGCTGCTGAAGTCATGGTTCCTGTGCCTAGATACATCTGGGG
Source organism: Protopterus annectens (assembly GCF_019279795.1). Lineage (NCBI taxonomy): Eukaryota > Metazoa > Chordata > Ceratodontiformes > Protopteridae > Protopterus > Protopterus annectens. Next base: position 861,533,284 of record NC_056734.1, read on the forward strand.
AACTCTGCAGTACAATCTACGTACATGTACTAAAATATAAACCATCTGTGCCATGCTATACAGCATCATCCTGAGAAACCAGCTTCAACAGGCTCAACAAAGGGAAGGGGCTCACATCCCTCCATCAATGGCAAGTTCTCTGCAGCCACACACAGGTGAAGAGTCAGAAGAGGAGTCAGCAGCTGCTATGCATGTAGCCAGTCATAGGCATGCTCAATATGCCCTCACATTAGTTGAGAAGCAATGCATAGTGCACTCACTCACCACCTAAGACCCTAAAATCTGCCTCCTATGTACATAAATATATTAATATTGATGCTAGACAATGCTCACATCCTTTACCTACCCATGTAATGGCTGCTGACTGCTAGCATCAGACAGGTTCATCCCTGAACTAAAACTGTTGCAACTGCTGGATTTACAAGGTAAGTGTTGAACCTGGAGTGTATTGTGTAATAATATGAATGAATAGCATATCCTTGGATGTTGTTACTTGGTAGTGTAAACAAGTAAATGCTGGGTGATTTGTAGAGAAATGACTTTAACATGTGACAGCAGGGACTTATGTAACTACATGTCCTTTATCAAGTATTAGACTTCAGACGTCAAAGATTGACACTGTCATAACAATCAAAAGTACTGATAGTCACCAAATGTCCTCAGTTTAGCTACTTTTGTACTGGAAAATCATTAAAAAGAGAAGTTAGAAAGTAATGAGACACATTTCAGTTTCAGACTTCACAACACTCACAAGATCATTAACAACACTGATGCAACAAATGTTTGATTCTGTCAACTGTTTAACTTTCTAAGACTAAATTTGTCAAAGGTACAATTAGCAAAACAACACCAACAACACAGATATACTAAGCACTAAGTCAGCTATGCACCTTGAGCATCAGACACAGAGCATCTGTATCCCTGAATCCAAAATATAGAAAACAAGGATATGGCACAGTTATCATTACTTGCACAGGGTGTTGTGGGGGGGGGGGCAGGAAGCTGAGGCTGACACAAAATGATGGTGAGTGTGTGTGAGTAAGAAAGGGAAACAGGCAGACATTTGGATAAAGTACAAATAGCCAGTGAGACAAAATGAGCTTTAAGCTTAATGGCTGAGCCACATAACTGTTGTGTGTGTGTTTGTTTGGCTTATCCAGGTGAAATCAGTGTGTGAATGTCTGCATGAACACAGCCAAGCTCTGTGCTAGCTCTACATCTTGGTATGTCAGACAGGTGTGAGCCATGCATGGTAGAGGTGGCAGTTCATTGTTGTCTTACCAAGCCATGAGAACTGGTTCTGCCAAGACACTGGCATATCCACACCCATGGTCAGAGCACTGCAGCTTCCTGAATGTGACTGATGTCTGCTGGATGAGATCCCCTCACAAAGACACCCAGGACCATGACCCTATGGCCTGCCATGTCTGGATGGGGACACCTCAAACATTGATGGAGCAAAGGAAGTACTGTACTAGTGATAATAAGCAGCAAACAAAGGAAAGACATTAATAGCTGCACAACTATAGTCAAATGTATGCTAACAAAGTAACAGTCTTGCTACTACTACAGACAGTACATCAATACACATAACAACCCTGACACCTAACGTAAACCACACAAAATTGATTGACCACACTGACAAAAATGATCTTTGACTTACCATATGCAGTTGATGTTATGCTTCCCATGGATGATGGTCCCGGAGGAAGTTAAGCAAAAGGTAAGGGCAACATGATCACTATTAACAGTAACACAGAGGATTAAAACATTTTGCCCTTTATATGTCCATTAACAATACTTTTAACAAGACCTTGGATGACAAGGCCAATCTAAGCCCATGTGTAATCAGTCAGAATGAGTTGTTAACTGTAGCAATCTACAACCCCCCAAATAAATTTATTGTTAAACAAAATGTACGTATTTCTGTCAATATCTTAACATACAAGAGTATTTAACAAATTGAGATACATAAGCCTACCTGGAAGCTCCTCCTGGGATATAATTGTTCTCCCTGAAACAATGGCTTCAATGACAAAGACATGCAGTTCTGTACTTTACTGGGAGCTGTCTGGATCTCTGACAGTGGACAGGAACTCTTCATTTGCTGTTAGTCATGGGTCTGTAGCAGCCCCCCGGTACTCATCTGATCATGGGCCACTGCAGTTGCTGTCCTCCATGCAGATGAAATAATGTCAGTGGCCTTATGGCAGACTGAATCACATGCCCTGTTCTATGACCACCTACTGCATTCACATCAGCAATTATCTACTGTGAAATCTGTATTTCACCTGACAAATCTACATGTCCCCTCCCAATCAAAAAGGCACCATGTCACCTAAAACTTTCCACAATGACCTAATTCTCAGGTTACTGAAGTGTGTTTTGGGGGGATTGGGACACCTAGGTGCTATAGTCCTAGGTGACCTAAAATACAACGGAAGGTTAATGCGGACAAGTATCACATAAATAAAAGTCCTGTTTCCATATAACACATAAAAGGTAGCATTTCACTATTACCCTCTGGAGAAACAAACAGCAGTCAAGATATGGAAATATAACACAAGGAATTGTGGGGTTGTAACATATTACATGCACAAACAAAGCAAGATTGGATGCAAAACATGGAATGTAGCAATGGCAACACATCCTTGTTTGTGCCAAAACAGAAATATAACTTTGCTCCCACACCCCAAAATAACAGGCAAGTGACACACTTTGTTAACAAACCATCAGTGAAATCCTGACTGTGTTATCAAATGAACGGTTCCTGAAGCATGTATACAGATTTAACACAGAACATTCCATTTCAAGCCATTGCTAATCATATGTACCTGTGGCCAGCACTACCCTAGAGGTGTATATGGCCCATCCTAGAAGGCTGTCATTGACAATATAGGACATTTACCATTTCATGTAAATAGCAGTGGAAAACTGTGCACAGAAAAACAGTTGTAACATTAGCAGTTATGATGACAGATAATAAGGTTGTGTATTACAGAAAGTGAAATGCCCTGACAAACATACCCAAGTTATCAGGACACTTCTAAGAAATGCATACAGACAAAAAGTAGCATTTGCTAATGCAAATATATAGTAACAAATGTTTCTTAATGATATAACTTCTTTTTTATGGTGTAAATTCAGGGCTGTGAGCATGGTGAATATGCAAATGATGCATTAACTCATTAGAACTGTTGAATCCCAATTACTTGGCTCTGTGTATCTGATGAAACATAGTGCAGGCACTCTCTCAGAGTTTATTGCTAATGGATTGCAACTGTGAATGATTACTGGTAGGGAGAAGGAAAACACAACAGCAATTCAGACTGCCCTACCTCCAGAGGGTGCATCAGCCAGGTTAGGTTTACAAAGTGTAGAAGTAATTGTATCAAGGTTTTAATAGTATGTAAGCAGCACACATTTCACAGTTTCTGTTCAGTAACATCCAATCTCCCCTTCATTTTTTTTGACAAATGCATATTATTGCCATTTAATATCCTCACACATTTAAGGACAATGATATAGAATGCCTTGCAGACTGCATGCCTCAGATTACTGCTCAGATAAGACACAAATGAGCAACAAACACAGTGACATAAGACAGAACTGCATTTTTACAAACAATAGTTGGACATTCTTGTGTGATCACTCAATGCACTACATTTGAAATGAATGCATGTACAAAGAACTGCCATGTGTTTTGTTAGTACTGCAGATGATATTGCAGTTAGTTGTATGCAGAATTCTTTCAGTTCCCTACTGCAAAGCTGTTTGTGTGGCCAAGAAGAACAAGACACACTTACTCTGTTCTGAATGTTCATTGGAGTGAGTGTTCAAATCCAGACCTGTGTAAATATATTCTGTGTACCAGCCATAATTTTGTAGTGTTTATTTCAAAGATTGCTTTTCTTCATTTCAACTAATTTTACCCATTTATTTATTTATTTTATTTATTTATTTATTTATTTATTTATTTATTTATTCATTGTTATGTTTTATGCCAGTGTTTGCTCAGTGAGTGGCTTAGCCCAAAGAAGAGAAATGCAGAAACACCATGAATAGCATGTTTAACTGTGCTTTTCTCATTTGCAAAATGTTTAGTAGTGTGCATACGTACAGGAATCAGACAGAACACCATAGCATAGAAAGTGTAAATGTCAAAAGGATACATTGTTGCAAATTTTGCTTTCCATCGCATAGTGCTGCTAAGTGATGTTGAGCAGCAGTTAGCAAGGTTCCCCAACACCTGCAGCCATCGAACACCTGCAGACAGGCTGCAGAAAGTCAGTAATTTAATACATTCTATTAATTCTGTTGCAAACCATGCAAACACACTAAGCAGTGTTGCACAGTGATTAGGGCACACAACTGACAAATGAATAGGGAATTATGCAACTTTCATTTAACTATTCCTATGGCAGCAGGTGTAAGTGTAGGGCAGTAATAGAGATGGTTGTGGGTTTGAATACAGGAAGTGCAACACATTTTTGTACAGTTTTGACAGTTCATGTTATAACAATTTTACAGAAAAATCAATTTTATGAGTGTATAAAGCCAAAAAAAGTGTCAGGTCATGAAATTTATGACTGCAGAGTTAACTCACCTAACCATTACCTTCCAATTTTTAAAATTTATTCCAACCTACAGCAGCAAACACCACTCAAACTAATGTCAAGTGCCAGATTAACCTTCCATTTTCAAAAACTGCTTTCCTTCCTGCTTGGAACTGTTGATCTCTGCTTAACATCATGCAAACATGGTTGGCATAAGTTTTTTGGATTTGCACACTATCACTAAATGTGATAACAAGAACTGATGGGAAATCATTAATTACCATTGCTCTGTGTTTGGTATTAGAGATGTCTGTTGTTAGAGGGTAAGGTGCCCAGTTTGGGGTGCAAAGGTGGGGGGTGGGGTGTTCAGGAGTAAAGGATATTTATTTAATTCCTGGTAAAGGGCCACAGTCAAATATGTCTGCAGATGGACTATTCTGACTCCCAGTACAAGTCTGAGGCTTGGAGTAGTTTGGATATTGCTGTATCCAGTGTGACTGGTATCCCACACACTGGAGAACAGTGTAGGCACCTCTTCAACAACCTACAAAGACCCAAGTTGGATACGCTTAACCAGTGGTTCACTGAATTTCAAAATGGTGACATCCCACAGTTGGGTAAGTATGCAAATAAAGATATTTTTTAATACATTTAAAGCTAAATATAGGCAAGACTGGTATGCATAATGCTCTTCTGTTCTTTTCTTTGCTTTTCAAAGCTAATGCCGAAATAGAGTTGAATTGGCAAGTTCATGCTGAACGTCTGGATAGACTGAGAGAAGTGAGTGGTATGCATGCAGCGCAACAGAGGTATTATTGTAGGTTTAAAAGCTAATGTTTTTTTTTGTATTCTATACAGTAGTAGTAGAGTGAGCATGCATATCCTAACTGTAAAAGCAAGTATGCATGCATAAGTCTGTAGCACAAACCAACTTTAAGAGTCAAGTGTAAGACTGTAGTCAAAGGTTGTGGGTTCAAATACATAAGCAGCAATTACACAATACTGCATTTTCTTCATAATATTACATAAATTAAACTCTATACAAGTGGCATAGATGCCCTGCTGTTAACTGCAGTTGGCATACTCGGACCAAGCATATGTGCAATATATACACATTGCAAGGATTACTTTAAGAAATTTGTAATTATAATTTGTAGTTGATAGGATGTATACTTAAATATAATAGTTCAGATAAAATAGTTGTATAATTGTGATAGTTCATTGTATGTTACATATGATGGTACTAATGTTGTCTTTTTTTCTCTCACCCCAACCCTTATCTCTTTTTTTTTATTTATATTATGTATCCGCAAAATGTCTCCATGTCATCCATCTGTAACAAATCACTAAATGCTTCACAGCATAGTGAAGTAGGACAGTCCCAGTTGTTCAGCCTGCCCTAGCTCCACTGGCTGCAGCACCAATGCCCAGCATATCTGGGATCCAACCTTGCAGCACTGCTTCTGCTGCTCCTGCATTACCTGTGCCCTCAGGTAGCACTGCCCCAACAGTTGGTGCTGTGGTACCCTCCAGGAGTAGTGGCAGAGGTGGGGATTTCATCACTCTGCAGGAGATGCCAGGATTGGTGCATAGGGTTATGCACTACACCATTTGTGTATGCCTATGCTGGTCTTCCTCATAGTACATAGGAGGAGAAGACATCAAGCACTCCAGCCTCCAGTGAAGTAATGGGACAGTGATGATATTACTGTGGGTGAGGACTAGATTCTCACTCTCACCATGTTTGGTGGGCATAAACTTGCTTTGTCCCCTCCCTCACCTCAGTCATGGTGTCTCCCAACCTTTTGTGTCCCTCACCATCCTTGTGCCTTGTCTTGTTTGTCTTTTATGTTTGCATTTGCTTCTTCACCTACCCGACTTAGCTGACCCAGAAATACTAACATCCCTTGTCCAGCATTCCCCTCTTACTGAATTTAAAAAATGGGCATTTGTACCACAACAAATATTGTCCCAGACATAAGTCTCTTTTTCACACAAATGTCTTTTTGACACACTTGACTTGGTCCTATTGGCTATATAACATGATTGTATTGTTGTCACCCCACTTTGTAGAGGTGACAGTCCACATTCAGCTAATATTCTGTAGATACTTTCAGTTTACACTGTTAAAGATATGTATAGCTATGGTTCTTTCCTACTTCCCTCCTACACTTTCCTATATTTATTTCCCTTTGTTCTTCCCTGTGCTTGCTCCCCATTTCACCACTTTCTTATCTGCCCATTTTTACACCTCTAATCTAGTCAAAAAAAAAAGACTGACACACAGCACACCTAAATACCAAAAGAAAAAATGATGGAGCCCTTCACTTCTTAGCCTCTATGTTTGTTCAGAGTTGGGCAATGTGCACCAATGCCAAGTGATAGTAAACAGCTCTTCTGTGGTGTGGTTCACCTCCATGCAATGCCACTTAAACACACCCAGCTAAAGTAAGACATAGTAACACAAGGTGAATGTAGCATAAGAATAATTTCATTGCATTATTACTATTTATTTAAATAGTAACAAACTGTAAATGTAGTATAACAATAATTTCATTGCATGACCACTACTTATTTAAAAGTATTACATACACCTGGATTCAAACCCAATATCATTTGGGGTGAAAAAGAAATATGTTGATGCATTTACACTTGCTGCCACAGAGTCAGCTAAGCAGCACATGTGTTTCATACACTCAGTACTAACTCTCAGAATTTTAGCAATGAGCCTCTCATTTGCGCAGTACTTAACTATGGGCTAACAGGAAAACAAGCAGAACTGTCTATTCTGTGTGAGGAAACACTTTGCCAGCTGTTGCACAAACCCGCTGCTCAACTTTGTGCTACGCAGACTAAATTTTAGCATGTATTAGTTCTGTATACTGTCCATTTAGTCTTCATGGCTTGAAATTACATGTGGAAACATAACAAAATGAAGGCCCTATCTAAGAATAAGTCAGATATTTGCAATGCAGCCATGTGTTACGTCTCCCTATGCACTGCAACCCTGGTGTCTCAGTACTTGTTCAGAAATATATCAACTACAGTACTACATAAATTAATAAGAAATGTGTGATAAACCATGCACATCTTTAGAATGATGATACACATTCAGATTTGCAAATACATGTAGTAATGTGGACACCTGTTTGCATATACTTTGTAAAGCTGTCAATTAAACTGTAAGTACACACTGGAGCACAACCACCAAATACTACTCATTGTGCACTCATCAGTTTGGTAACATGCAGAACTTGAATTATCCTAATATTTACACATACCTACACATCCATTTCATGCAGACCTCCCAACATCTTCTCTCCAATATCCAGTGCTGATATCATCCACCATAAGTTGTCCTGCAGACTTGTAAGAGTCAGACTTGTGCTGTGGCACTTCCTTAAAGTACTGTGTTCTCTAGTCAGTGTAGTTAGATAGGGGTCTGTTTTTACTGCAGTCAACTGTGTTTTGTGTGTGTGTGTGTGTGTGTGTGTGTGTGTGTGTGTGTGTGTGTGTGTGTGTGTGTGTGTGTGTGTGTGTGTGTTTGTGTCTATGTGGTCTGAAGAGCATAAGTGTGTGTTTGACAGATGCCACTCTACTTCCCTGCATTGACAGTATTTTGACACTCGCACAAGCCTCCACATCCTTTTCATGCACGCTTTCCAACATCTTCTCTTCAGTGTTGATGTCATCCACCATAAGTTGTCCTGCAGCCTTGTAAGCATCAGACTTGTGCTGTTTCACTTCCTTAAAGTACTATGATTTCTAGTCTGTGTACTTAGATAGGGGTTCTGTTCTCATGCAGCCAACTGGGCTGTGTATGTTTGTGCCCTGAGAAAGTTTATCAATGATTTTTGAGTAGTGAATTGTGTCATAACCCTATTCCAGGTCAAGATAGGCAGTATGCACTGCCTTACCTTCATCCAGGCCTATCACACAGAATCAATGGGCTGTGACAACACCACATATCATCTATACCATGACTCAGCATATACACCTTCCTGACATAGTTGAATACACACTTCATACAGACAATGTTCCCATAGAAGGGTGTACATCAACATGCATCTATCTGAGTTGGGGGCAACAACACCTGATGCATGCATGTATAGACACATCCTGACTCTCCTAATCTGTGAGGTAGACAAACATGTCTTCATGGACCTTTTCTAAATGGTCACTAGTTATATCCTAGCTGTGTGCTACAGACCTGTGAGAGTTGTTAGTGCTACATCCATGTCTGCTACATCTTTTACATATCATCAAACAGGTCATTGAGGGCATTTATGATGACAACACTATCATCCTGTGGAACATGACCAGGCCAAGGCATCTGACACAGATCCACTCAAGAATATCAGATGTGGCCATAAACACATATATCACCAAGTGGGTAGACCAGTAGATCATATACATGGCATCTAAATATGTTGAACTGTGTGAAGTGACTTAGATATCAAGTCCAGAGATCAGGTCCATACATCACAGCTGTCTGCTAGGCCCTTTCCTGTCCATTATATAAGTCACAGACATTACAAACAACATACACATCCTGTGCCCAAACATCCAAACAGCTGTCTGAAGGACTACAGATTGTAGGCAATCATTGACTCTAGCTGTGATACTAGTATAATACTAACAGTATCACCATACACCACAGATTGCTGCCACAGCCCAGACAACACATTTGATGAAACAAAAACATGGGGGATTTGTTATGTTATGGAAAAAGCACAGAGCCCAAGGATAATATAGACATCACTCCTATAAGCAGACCAACTGGTATGTGACCTGTGTCCTTGTGTAGATGGTATGTGGAACTTCCACCAGCATGTGGCCACAGTGCTGACTACTCCCATGTATGTAACACAACTACTGAGTATGTGAAGGACATACACATCAAAGACCATAATACCTACAGAGGCATACATAGCCTTCTTCACACAAATAACTGAGTACAATGCACCTCTCTTCATGTACCTCCCTACACATCTTCCAATGATGTGTGAGTGAAGTATACAACCTTTGCTCAGTGAGCAAGTCACACATTTTGCTGGACATACTTAGGTATTATTTTTGTTGCATAAACATTACTGTCTGATGGTGTGGATCACCCATCAAGGTGTTACACCAAATGCATGTGTGATACCTGTTCTGGTGATGCACACAGTACATGCATTGCTCTTTGGTAACATTGAGGGCAATGAGTTACATTCATGACAGTCTGGATTGTGCCATATATATCTTACATGTGCATCATTCAACTAGTCTATAGTGATCCTGGTGTCACATGCAGGTACAGCAGTGTCCCTCCTAACACCTCAAGCAGATGTTACAGTGTCAGGTCAGTGTGCTTGATTACCCTCATAGATTGCTGACATGTCATAATAGTTGTGGAAGTGTGTTTGTGCAGTACCATCCATGATCACTCAGAATCACATATGTTATGTCACAGACATGGGATCACTGCTGGTATTATTTTGATATTGTCCATGATTGTGTGTGCTTCTTTTACAGTTGTCCATGAGCATCTAACTGTGTCCCACTTGTTGGAGACCTCTACTGATATTACACTAATATTCAGGAAAATCAGTTTGCACAGCTTTACAATATGCACCCAACCCCAGTTGTGTATAATATGCCTGATAGATGTCCTCAGCACTGTTCATTTCAGGATACTTATCCTACAAAGACATCTTCTCCATTGTTGTGTCGCCTTGTGTCACAGTCACATAATATACATTCTCAATGTGCAGTCCATACTGTACTGTATTCATATGCGATTAGTCTACTTGCTACAGCTGTCTTCCATTGACATGCCCTCATCTGCTGTAGATTAGGATGTTTCATCTGTCCTCTTTCCCTGTGTTCACTCCTACAATTCATCTCTGTATCCCTATTCAATAGACACACTTCCCTTGACTACTTATTTTAAATGGCAGTCCATGTACCCTTACAGATCATTTATACAACTTTTGTTCAGAATGCTTGGAATGGGATTTCACAATACTCTGCACTGCATACATGTACTATGTTTGGACCATATACATGTCTATATGTTAAACCCTGGTAATCAGTGTGGAGTTCCAAGCAATCCCACTAACTCATTTTGCTCTGAGGTATACAGGGTTGCTATCCATGTTGCTTTACATGCTGCAAGCCACAAAACAACACTTGTTTATGTTTGAAAGTGGTGTGCAGCATGAATATGTAATTAGTGCTACTGCTTACTGCACAAACATGTAAACTCCATGTAGGCTTCAATTGAAGCCTTCACAGAGTTTATTGAATCCCAGGGTATGCATATCCTTCCAGTTGTTTATTTTTGCAATATGAGGAAGTTTATTTTGTGCCTAAATGCAGTTTTTATGTGTTTTATGTATTTATTTATTTATTTATTTATTTATTTTGTTAGTCAAAGTCAACTTTATTGTCATATAGATCAACACAGAGGAAAAAGTGTGTATCACTGCAAGAACTTTCAATACTCAGGTTCGTACCATAGGAATGACAGTTTACAGAAGGAAGATAGATTAAATTAATAAAAAAAAATTAAATTAAATTAAATAAATAAAAAAGATACAGAAAAGTAAATAAAGTAAAACAAATTTGGAAGCTCTGTTTACATCAGAAACACAACAAATACAACAGGAATATACTCAATAGAAATATAAGGATATGCAAAAAACAGTACTATAATAAATAAGAGAGGCATACATGTAAACTCATCCACCACCAATATATATATATATATATATATATATATATATATATATATATATATATATACATATAGATATATATATCATAAACTTACAGTTCACAGTTTTCCTAGTACAGTTAGAGATGTATGACTTGAGTTGTTCAGAGAGTTTATGTAAACAACAATGACATATCAAACACAAATGTTTTACCTATGTTACGCATTAGGCTATGGGTTTGTTAGTCTTGTCTGTTAGTTGTCTGTACTTGCCTAGGAAGCAGGAACTGTAATAAAAGAGTATGTATTATCTTCTACAACTGTAACCAATTCCTGTTTTATTAGCTTAAGTGAGCGGTCCCTACTGGGAATACCAGCAGCCATAGTCTCCCACTCACTATCCTCTATACCATCCATTACTCTACCCTCTATCTTACCCCCTGGCTGTCTAGTGTTTCCTCTCCTTTCCCAATAACGCTCCCAATCTTCCCCCTGTGATATCTCAAATTGTAACAAGGAATAACCACTAGAGGGCAGTATAACATTGATACCCCTGTGTGCCATTGCATTTAGTCTTATCTTTCTTCCCTTCCCCCCACTGGTAAGCCCCTGACCTCCTTGTATACCTTACCTTGAACTTACCTTTCACATCTCTGATTGTTTTCCTCACTACTTGGCTCTACCCGCTCCGTTCGCCCTGCGGGCTCACTCCGCTCCCCTACCCTACCCCCAAATACCACCCACCCCCACATCACTTACACTTATACCTGGCCTGTCCCTCCCACAATTAACTTACCACCACTGAACATCCTTCCCACCATCTACATTTCCTGTAACCAATCATACCCTTACTACCCTCATACACTTAATTACATCACTCTAATTCATTCATGTCAATCAACCAATTTCAATCAAAATGAAGATCTACCTCCAGCAAACAACCCTACTACTCCTCCTAGCATTTATCTACCATATTACTTGTTACAACTACCCATTACAAAATAGCTCTTCCTTCACCCATAAATCCACATCCATTATCTCTCCCATCCCTTCTACATATTCCCTCACAATAAGCCCCTCCCTATTCAACATCACTGCCACTACTTATACCCTTCTTAAAACAATCAGTACCAACCCCAAATCAAATATTACACACAAACACATAATGATATTACAAAAGATAGTAAAATCTCTACAAAAACAAAAACGTGAACTATTAAATGATGGAGATATCCACCCTAACCCAGGCCCTTATGATACCAATCTTACCACTAATACTAAACCTACCAAACTAACCCAAATCAATACCAGGCCAACAAATAGTCTACTCATTCTAAATCTAAACATCAGGAGCATCAACAAAAAGATACACGAGCTTCATGCTCTAATCTCAGAATATCTCCCAGATATAATCAGTTTAACAGAAACATGGCTAAAACCGATCACCAAGGATACAGAGTTACTACCACCTGGATACAGTATCCTTCGTCAAGATAGACCAAAGAAGAAAGGTGGTGGCATTGCTCTACTTTATAAAAACACATTATCCATAGCTAAAACTGAGTTGACTTTACCCCCTCTGGACAAGGCAGAAATACTACTAACTAAGCTCAAAATAGGTAACAACAAAACTATCAACTTAGTTACAGGTTATATCCCCCCAGGCAATAATATCCCCATCATGGAAAATCTACTCCAATGGCTATCACAAACCATGCCACAAGAAACTTTTCTGTTAGGTGACTTTAATATTAACTGGCTAACATGCTCTTCCCAGACTCCCACTAATCATATCAACTTATTTAACTTCTCTCAACTAATCACAGAACCCACTAGAATCGACAGAAACAGTAAGAGAGAATCCCTTTTAGATTGGAATCTACTAAACAAAATACCTTGCTCATATTTAGCAGGTACCCTTCCTGATTCACTAAGTGATCATCAAACTACCTTTCTACTCAAATATAACTCCCACCACCCCCAAACCCCTATACTTCAAACAATAAGAAACAAAAAACACTTTAACTTACCAAACTTCTTGCAAGATCTACAGCTCTACAACTGGTCACAACTGTATTATCTACCCCTAGACGAAGCTATCAAACACTTCAGCTCTACCTTCCTAGAGATACTAAACAGGCATGCCCCTGCAAGAACTACCAGAATTAGATCTAAAACAGTTCCATGGCTATCAAGGGAAACAAGGCAAAAAATAAAAGAAAGGAATAGTGCCTGTACAGCCTGGAGGTCCAACAAAAACCCAGCAAAACAGCAAACATACCAACAGTTAAGAAATCTTACTAAGAAACTAGTTATGCAAGATAAAAGAAATTACTTTATCACCCATCAAACCCAACACTCAAACAATCCAAAAAAATTCTGGGCAGGCTTAAATAGGTTACTACACCCTGGTAAAACCACTACCCCACCTCCAACAACAGGCCTAACAAAAGAAAATATAGCTGAATCATTTAACTCATTCTTTACTGAGACTGTACTTGCCCTTGCCCAAAACCAAACCTATTCAAATACTACAAGTGCCCCTCCCAAACCTAACAACTGCCCCACATTTAAGCTACAACCCACTTCAACCTCTTATATAAGAAAACTACTATCCCAACTAAAACCAACTACACTAGGAGCTGATTCCCTCCCCAATGAATTCCTAAAACTAGCAGCTAACGAAATAGCAAAACCCATCTCAATCCTAATAAACAGATCCATCTCAGAAGGTTCAGTACCATTGATCTGGAAAACTGCCTATATCATACCCCTACACAAAGGAGGTAATTCCTATGACATATCAAACTACAGACCAATAGCAATATTATCCCCACTTGCTAAAATACTAGAAAAATGTATTCACCATCAATTAATGACACATCTTATTGATCAAGAGCTCATATCTCATACACAGCATGGTTTTCGGCCAGGACACAGCACAACCACAGCCCTGCTAGCATTCATAGATACCATTGACCACAATAGGAATAATGGTAAGCTTTCTTCAGCCCACTTTCTAGACCTATCAAAGGCATTTGATATGGTCAACCATGAAAAACTAATCTCCCATCTTGTAAACCTAGGCTTAGATAACTTATCAGTCTCCTGGTTTAAAAACTACCTCTACAATAGACAACAGGCAGTACTATGGAATAATAACTTGTCTCCACTCCTACCGGTAACACTCGGAGTACCTCAGGGATCTATACAAGGCCCCTTGCTGTTTTCAATCTTTACAATATCAGCTTCAGTCATAAAAAGGTTCAAGCCTTATTCAATATCAACTATATTATGTACTTCTACTTTTTATAGCCCCCCACCAAAAGACAAACCACAAGAGGTAACTTTCACACTCAGTGGTAAATGATAATTCACTGATAATGGCCTGATACTCAACCCCAAAAGAACCAAGCTACTAATATTTCTCAACCACTACACTGCCCCCCCCTGCACCTTTTACTATCCACTCTAATAACAGTACCCCCATATCACCTGAAACCCAAACAAAACTACTAGGTATTACTATTGACAACAAGCTCAAATTTGATGCACACATCAATCTGGCCATTAAAAACACTAACAAAAAGCTAGGTAGCCTCTACAAACATAAAGCATTCCTGACCCATAATGCTAGAACTACTATAGCACGCACACACCTTCTCACAACAGTACTGTACGCCTCACCCATCCTGATTAACTTATCCAAAACAGAAATCAACAAAATGACAACCTGCTACAATCAGATAGCCAAATTTGCTAACAACAGCTCCTACAGAACACATCACTGCCTAAACCTAAAGCAATTGGGCTGGATGGAACTACCTAACTGACTTATTTATAATCAGCTGGTTACTGCTCACAAGATACTCCATCAACAAAATATATCACCCTCACTAACTAACATTGTCCAACTATACTCCTGTCCTAGGCAACTCCGCTCAACTGACAAATTACTGTTAACTGTTACTAGATCCAACAACCATGCCGGAGACTCCCTTTACTCTTCTTATGTGGCCAAAATCTGGAACTCCCTGCCAGCATCCTTATCTCTGATTATATCACTACCTACATTTAAAAAAGCTATCTACAACTACCTCAACAACAAATGGTTATGTCCCTCTTCAATTCCAGACTAATGCCAGATCCACACAATTACTATCGTAACCATTGTCCTAAACTAGAGTCCTATCTGTTACTTGCATATAAATGTACACCACATCAAAGGTTTGATAACATACACATAACAGTATCTGTCTGAAAAACATAAAACTGTTTAATGACTATTGTTAAATGTATCTGTCTGTAGACTATACCTATTAGTATCTGTTGCTTATACCTATAAGTGTCAATAACTAGATACCCTTATATGTACCCAAGTGTGTCTTTATGTACTATAAAAATTTGTCTCTTTGGAGCTTTGCTTGGTGTCCTTATGTACTGTAAAAAAATTGTCTCTTTGGAGCTTTTCTCCTTGGGCCTCCACTGAAAATGGACATGTATCCAGCTGGACTATCCTGGTTAACAAATGTAAAATAAATAAATAAATAGTCAGCAGTCTGATAGCATGTGGGAATAAGCTATTATGGAATCTGGATGTCCTGCATCTAATACTTCTGTAGCACTTCCTTTTTGGCAGGAGTTTGAATAGTCCATGAGCCGGATGGTGTATATCTGTTAATAGTTATTACTTAGTTTTAATAAATGAATGTGAATATATTAAAAAACCTTGTACACACTATAGCAATGCATACTATGAATCAAACAGTTCTTTTGATCTTTTTAACAGTTGCTGCAAGCATGTAATAATGCAATGAAAAGCTCAGTGATTGCAATACCTGAAGATGTGCAATTAGACAGATTGTTTGCTTATTGGAACTCAATGGTTTTATTTAATCACCAACAGCATTCAATGGGCTAACCAGTGATGCAGGACATCGGGTTGTTGATTGGCTGTGAGTTAATGACACAGACTATGTATTATACTGCAGATTTGTAAGGGTCTATATTAGAACATTGAAGTTTCAAAACTTCAAATGTTCTAATATCGAACCTTATTCAGTGAAAACTGAAAATATCGAAGCAACAGAAAACTGAATTTTTTCCTAGGGAAAGAATTCGGTTGTCTGTTTTTGTTGCTTCAGTATTTTCAGCTCTGTGGTGGAAAGTTACGGGTCAGGTTCAGGTAAGTGTGCAATTGAGTGTGGGTTAGGTTAGTTAGGGTTAGGGTGCGAGTTAGGTATGTGTGCGATTGTGTGGACGTGAGGGTTAGGGTGGGTTAGGTAAGTTAGGGTTAGGGTATGGGTAGGTATGTGTGCGAATGTGTGGACGTGAGGGTTAGGGCAGGTTAGGTGAGTTAGGGTTAGGGCGTGGGTCAGGTAAGTGTGCGATTGTGTGGATGTGAGAGTTAGGGAGGGATAGGTGAGTTAGGGTTAGGGCACGGGTGAGGTGAGTGCGCAATAGTGACGGACCTTAGGGTTAGGATTTGGGTTAAGGTAAGTGGATAGTTAGTAGTGTGTGTGCATAGTTTAGTGTAGAATTAGGTGTAAGATTTTAGGTGTATGTGTGTGGATTACTGTTTGTTTGGTGTACTTGTGTTGTGTGTATGTGTTTTGGAACAGCAAATTTTTTCCCTCGGAAAAAATTCACTGTTCTGTATGTTCGATGTTGTCAGCTTTTGCTGAATAGGGTTCGGTATTAGAACATTCAAAGTTTTGAAACTTCGATGCTCTAATATAGACCCGATTTGTAAGTAGTATGGTCTGAAGAAGTAGTGAGTTTCACTATGAAAGCACTAACTTAAATCTAATAAAGCTGCTAGATTTTATTTTTGGAGTGTGATTTTCTGCATCATTGGTTGGTCCGTTGAATGCTGTTGGTGATTATTTTAAACTTTTTAATGTTCCAACAGACCATTTGTTGTAGCTGTGACCATCTGTGTGATTAATTATCAATGGTTTTATTGTTTTCAGAACTCTGTGCTACTCATGGATTTTCCATTCACATTTTATGTTTAATTACAAGGACGGACACCAAATGCTGTTGATCTACAGTGTAGCTATGCCATCAGATACAAAGCCATATTTTCCTGAAAATCAGGGAAAAGAGTATTAGCTGATTAGTCAGATGTTGAGGATGACTACTAGACAGACCCTGCAAACACAATCATTTAATGGAGGAATTCTGGAACCACCTTTTCAATGTAACTGTGCATGACATGTTTAATTCCAATATTTTACCATGCATGAAGCGAGGTGAGGGGGATGAAACAGAAACAGACCCTGTTCAAGAATTTAATAGCTTAGATGGTAGCAAGGAGTTTCAGA
The DNA here is from genome assembly GCF_019279795.1 of Protopterus annectens. Taxonomy (NCBI): domain Eukaryota; kingdom Metazoa; phylum Chordata; order Ceratodontiformes; family Protopteridae; genus Protopterus; species Protopterus annectens. The sequence goes on from NC_056734.1 coordinate 861,550,866, forward strand.
TAAAAGGTGGACTGTACTTGTGATCATGTTGAGTATAGGACCTTCTGGAAATCATCATTGGTGAGACAAGCCATCACGTTAAAGAACAGGCTTTCCATGTAACGCAAGTTGGGGTGGGTCCCCAGATATGACTAATAGATTCATACGTGCCAGTAAGGCAAAAGTTACAGCAGTTGTTGAAAAGAATACAGAGAAGGGAGGCATCTGGAGAAACCATGGACAATTATTTTTATATTTGGTCAAAGAGATAAAAGATAAGCATTCAGAAACTCATGCGGCAGAGGCAGGGCATTGCCCATTCTGTTTTATGTAAAAGTGCATAAACAGTTAACTTCACGGGAGAAAAATAATTTGGAAGAACTTCAAATTTTAGAGAACATGCCTTCCTCAAAGGTGGCAGTGCAACAAACAACTGATGGCACCAGACTCATACCTATGGATGACATTATTGGGGTAACTAAACATTTCCACTGTGGCCATGGACCAATAGTTCAGCTATTTGCCATTGCACATATACTGACAGGACATGGGAGCTTGCCAGTAATGTTTACATTTATTTTGTTGATCTCAAAGAATCATAATGACTATATGCCTTGGAATGTCTTGTTATGTTGCTGCATTGATAAGAGGTCCCAGAGGAGATGCTGGAGATATTTAATCTCTTTGTTAGAGGCCTTAAGTTAAGAATTTGAGGGCATTATATGATTTCACCATTTTGTTTGCCCTGCCATCCTGATAATGAGTTTATTGAACATATCTCATCTCTATCGGGGACATAATAACTGAATCTTTGTTTTCAGATAATGATGCAATTTTGGCCTCAGGTCACTATGATCTTCAGCAGTAACAGAAGTCATTTACTGTTGAGAATAGAACAGATGAAGGGAAAATCATGACCGCTAAATCAAAAGCACTGATAGTCTTATAGGAAGTAGGGCATTGCTCTCTGCAGGTGAGAGGGATGCAGCTTTCTCATATGGAGGAGTTTATGTATCTGCTGCTTCTTTTTGTATAAGTCAAGCTGGACAGGATCAGGACACTAAGAAGCAAACAATTTCAACTGTACCAGTTCAGCAGGTGTATTAACACTGTAATATGGAAAGGGCAGATTAGAAGGTGAAACAAGAATTTATGGTTTAGGACAAACAGACCTCTTAGTTTACTGGGCAGTTTATGTCCCCATTTTTACCAGTAGTCATAACCTTTGGGTAGTGATGAAACAGATGAAATCTTGGATACAAACAGCTAAGATAAGATTCCTTCACATGATAGCTGGGTTCAGTTTCATCCAGAATGAGGAGCTCAGGGTTGAGAGGAGATAGTTAAGGTGGCTTAGGCATCCAATGAGAATTTAGAAACATAACTCAAATTAGTAATGTAAGAAATTAAAGTACAGAAAGGTGTTTCACTGAAGAGTAGAGGAGTAGGTTGGTAAATATTGTTCCTTTGAGGATCTCCCTTTAAATATATGTACAAAATTTCAAAACTGCATTACACAGTCAGAACTACTTGATTTAAATTAAATTTTGGTATAGAGTAATAATAAATTATTACTGTAAGAAAGATAGGGCAGGAGAGGGATGGTGTTGTAGAAACAGAGTCTCATGTGAGAGGTGGTGTTGCATGGGAGTCTGAATAAAGTTAGTGTAAGGTTCAGCCTTCTGCACTGAGAGAGCTTTAACAGGTTTTTGAGGCAGTAACCAAAGAAGTCACAAATAGTTTAGAAATGATAAAGATGTAGTTATAGAAGGTCGCAGGCTTGTTTGATGTATTTCTTATATATTAGGCATTCAGTGTGAGGAGAAGCAGAACATCTGCTGAGCACCTAGCAGGCATTGGCCCCATTAAGTTGCACTTGTTAGAAGTTCAATTGTTGAAACTGCTTTGCAGGTTAATTATATGGATCAGAGATTCATGGGAATGCAGGAAGAAATTGAAATGTCAAAAATGAGAAGTTATGGCATTTTTGATGGTGAGGAAATTTGAACTTGAACTAATATGTTAAGAGTAAAATGAGTGGCACAATAAGATTTGCTAAGGAATTAATGGATAATGAGTCAGTCAAAAGAGTGCCTTTACTGGGCCAGCAATGTAGTATATCAGGATAAAGTCCTTTCTAAGCCCAGGTGATCCAAACATGAATAGTGGCTTGATCAGTTAATTGAAGGATTGGTGGAGGATGGCCATGCCTATCCTTAAGAAGGAAGGAACGGAAAGGGATATACATGGCGACAACCCATCAAAGTAAGCAGATGGTTATCATAATTTTTAAGTGAACTCATGGTTGAGGGTTGATAGTCTCCAAAGTGATACAGGTAGCATGGTTCCTCCAACCATGGGTGAAAATATTTATATAAATGTTGTCATTGCCAAGATGCACAAAATACTATTAAGAGGCACTTAGTTATAACACAATGACTTAGAGTTTTCCTTTCATTTCAGATGTTGGAATTTATCCATATATATTATTAAAATATTTACCCTGTTATTAACCAATGGGAAGTTATTAGAATTTTTTTAATTAAAAAGTTTAAAGGTTCATATATTTTGTGCTGTTAATGCTATTAACACTGCATATAGTCTGCAAAGGTACCTTGTGAAGTTAACTTATATCATTTAAAATATTATGTGCTACCATTTACAGGAAAGCTTATATTGTGTATTAAACCTACAATGTTATATTTTACTCATTTTATTAAAAGTTTAAAGGATATAAATGTTTTCGTTACACATGGGAACTTATCCAATATGGGGATTGTCTGGTGCAGAAATACAAACCTTAAATCCTGCATTCATAGCTCTGAGTTATATATGAAGGGAAGCTGACCTTAAAAGTATAAGGCAAATGGCACTACAGCCTCAAATTATGAACAGAACATAACGCCTCAAATTAATTTTACACTGTAAGCTACAAATGTAATAATCATTGACTTCCCAAGCTTTTACCCACTTCAGTCTGAGTCCAGTGCCTTCAAGCGCAATCATCCCAACATGGATTGAGACATAATGAAACTATTTTACAAATGCATACACACACACACACACACACACACACACACACACACACACACACACACACAAACACACAATGTTTCCCAGGATAGACTATACTTTTCAATAACAGTACCCCTTACTTGAAGTCTTAGTGCTGCTAACACCAGCTAGACCAGGTCTAGTACAAAGGACTCAGTTACTGTGCACTCCTCTGGTAAGCCAAACAGTATATTAAGTTATAGTAGATTATAATCAGTCTCTCTTCAAAATGGGCAGAGACCAACAGTGATACAACTGTTATTAGGATACCCTGCTAAATTAATAAGTGAAAGAAAATACAGCTGCAAAGTTTTATGATTGAATAAAAGAAGACACTTTACTTAATGGAAAAAATCACATAAAAGCATAGGACATACCAAGTAAACAAATAAGCCATTAATTAACTGTACAAGGAAGAATGATAGAACATATTTTTAACAGATAATTAGCAATAGAAAAATCTGTAAGCATGTTGAAATAAAATTATTCTTACCACTTTCTAGAATATACAAAGTCTACCACTTAGTCGCTAAAACATTCAGAAGTTTCAGATGACATACAGATTATTAAAGATTCAGCTTATTTTTTTTTTTTTACTTTCAGGCTTGAAAATAACTAGTCAAGTCCATAATCTGAAATAAAGAGGAAATATTAGGAGTCCTGATTTTTCTGCAGTTTTAAGGATCCCAAATCCAAACAGTAGTCTAATCTCAGAAGATAGAGAAGTAGTCAAGGGTCAGTATTCCTAGGAGGTTAGTATTTTTTTCAACAATAGCATTGTCCTCTCTTTTAATGACAACTTACTGCCTAATGTTATATTATCTGTGAGTGTATGAGTTGTTGTGGTGAGAGTGATGAGGTATACTCCCTTATAAGGGAGTGATTCGCGTCCACTCAGCAGATCCATCAGCAGGCACATCAAGAAGAGAAGATGGAGCCCACTGGCAATAACTGCACAGGTAAGAGGACGTGGCTCATACTGTTGGACTTATAGGCTGAACAGTGACTAGTTAGTTGTCTGTACAGTGCCAGTATTTGTTAATTGTATTTATTTTATTTAAAAAAAGTATAACTAGTCATGCACATACCAGCTGTTTGGGGGATTAATAACTATCTATTTTAGTCAATAAAAATTTATATATATATATATATATATATATATATATATATATATATATATATATATAAATATAAAGTAAACAAGCAAATTCCTTACTGAACCTTTATATTTGGTGATTATGAGTCACTCTGGTGGCAGTCGGGGGGGTTGTTCTTTATTTACCATAGGAAAATAGTATAAAGAATGTATTATGTATATTTTTATATATAATCAAAATATTGGAGGTGGCCAAAACCTGCAAGTAAAGTCCTCGGCCAACAAAGGGTCAGAGAGAATAAAGCAACCTTGGGAGGTAACTCGCTGTACCAAATCCTAGTTTCTAGAGTATGAAACTAGGAGAAAAAGCCAGAGCATGGGTTCCAAAAGCCAACTTCCATTTTGGCTCAATTGTCCAACTCAAAACTAGTACCCCTGTGCAAATCACATTTCAAAATATTTGATTTGCTAAAAAATACAGCAAAGGCACCAGAAAAATGTTACAAGCAAAATCCGCGTATGCATGCACTCAAGTAATTAGGTGGAATGCAGTCCTTAAATCTCAGATCAGGTATAAGCAAAACAAAGAACTGAAACCTTAATTCTCAGTTCTGGCATGAGCAAAATAAAGAAGCAGCTTGTGGTTGGTCATATGTCAGGCACTCAGATGCCAGGTGTTCAGATGGCATCAGAAAGATGCTCTCCATCCAATAAAACTCAGCAGATGTACTTCAGTTCAAGAAGACTTTATTGACAACATCCAAGTGCTACTTAGTGGTTTTAAAATAGCAGTGTTGAAAACAGGGTTTTTATTGCCAAGTGTATGGGAGTGTCAGTGGTAGGTAACCAATTAAGGTGCATGGGTGTGTAGACGTCCGGAGCCTTTATTCCAATCAGCTATGACATTAAGATGGTACTTGCCATGGACGTTGGCTTTTGGAACCCATGCTTTGCCTCTTTCTCCTAGTTTCACAATCTGGACGCTAGGTCTTGGTACAGCAAGTTACGCCTTGGTTGATATATTTATATGTAAAAGAAATGAATGAGGAAGTATGAACTGCAGTTAAGATGATAAGGTTTGGGGATGGGCATAATGGTTAAGGTGCTTACCTCACAAACCCAAAATTCAGTCCTTGACTCTCACTTTTGCAAGGAATATGAAAAAAAGAGTAACTATGAATGCTATTGGTAAAGAGGAATCATTGGTTGGGAATTATTTTAGGGCAGTTTATATATATATATATATATATATATATATATATATATATATATATATACATATGTTGTTGTGTCTTTCGGCTTTTCCCGGTTAGGGGTTGCCACAACGAAACTCCAGTCCACTAATGATTGGTCGTTGATTTTTACACACCGAGTTACTAGCCCTGACGCACAACCTTCAACGAAGGTACGCCCATTCACACATGTCCCCCACGCAGAAGACGCTTTAGCTGAGAATCGAACCAGACAGCATCTTACTCAGGCTTAGTGACCTTTAATTATGTTATTATTTTAGTTTTATTAGAATATACTCATTTATTTATATATATATATATATATATATATATATATATATATATATATATATGAGTATATTCTAATAACACTGTTAAAATACTAATAAAACTAAAATAATAACATAATTAATGGTCACTAAGCCTGAGCATTGTAAGGAATTTTATCTCCCCGGTCTGTGGAGGGGATTTTAGTTTCTGCTGAGTGATTCATCTTACCCGCATTATTGTGGTATGTAATTTATTTGGTGCAGGAATTGTGCAGTTATCATATTGTTAAGGGCATTCATTTAAGATTGTTGGAATTTTGAAGACGTTTTTCACGTATGGTATGATCATTTATTTCAGTCAGGCTCTTTAGCAGTGTATTTTATGTTTAAAGTACACTTTTGGGCAACCAAGGTTATGTTGAATGTGGGTTTCTGTGTCTATAGGGGCATAGAAGACTGTATGTTTGAATTAACATTTTAGATATAAGTTCCAGTTTCAAGTTGTTTGCTTATCTGAGAGCAGTTGCTCCATGGTTGGTTGTGTAGTAAATGTTTGGGTTAATGTTGGGAGGGGGTGTATTTTGGAGCTTATCTACATGCTAGTCAGTCAAAGCTTTAGTATTCTGCTCCTAGCTATGGTTTTGTTTAAGTTCATTAATGGAATTGATTATGATTTGACTCATCAGCTTGGGTTAACTTAATTTATGCTCACCATGCCTTGTTAGTGTTCTTCTATCCACATAGCAAATGAGGTAAGTGAGAAAGGGGCATTATATAAAACTTTTATGGTGGGGTGTATAGCACAATTCTAGTATTATGAATTTTGTAATGATGGTGAAAATTGATTCTGCAGATCACATTTTCTGTGGTTATAGTTGTTACCTTGTCACTTCATTTGTTAGTACATTGTTTCCTACTTTTAGTCAGAGAGGGTTGGACACATCTTTTGTGTCTGGGCAGAGCTGATCTTGGCAGGACAAGCACATGTCATTCCTGAACCCCAGCAGCAACTTAGCAGTTTTAGTCACTGTTGCATTTTTGTCAGTCAGTGTGATGGAAAGGCACAAATCTTAAGGTTTTACATTCTAAAACCCTGCAATAGAATAAAATCCAATGATTCACTGGGTCATCAGTTTTAAGTAGAATTCTGAGTGGTTGTTTAGTTTGCCATATCCCCCCTCCCTTTGTTTCTATTGTTATTGTTCCCTATGTTGATTCTCTCTATTTTTCATGTTCCACTCCCCCCTCCCTTTTTTTCTATTGTTCTTGTTCCCTATGTTGATTCTCTCTATTTTTCATGTTCCACTCCCCCCTCCCTTTTTTTCTATTGTTCTTGTTCCTTATGTTGATTCTCTCTATTTTTCATGTTCCACTCCCCCCTCCCTTTTTTTCCTATTGTTCTTGTTCCCTATGTTGATTCTCTCTATTTTCCATGTTGCACTATGGTCCAGTTAATTAAGGAGAGATGGATTCATTTGTCACAGGATGCTCAAGGTTGCTATCTCAATTAGAAACAGTATGAGCAGCCAAGCAAGACCAGAATTCCAAGAAGAGAGCATCACTGAATACAGAAGAGGGTGCACCTGAAGGACTAGCCCTGGCTACAAAGGCTTGGAAGAAGCCCAACAGAGATCCTTCTGACAAAAGTGTTTCTCCTTTCCGCCCATCTGAAGAATCAGCAGAAGTACAAGGTAACATCTCTGTCAGGTCAACAGGGCTTAATATTAATGGTAGGGGTTAGTCTTCTGAGGATTGCTTAGATGAGTTTATAAATTCTTTGCCAGATGTGGGGAGGGTTAGGTTGTTTTAATTCAGCCTATAAAGAAACTTTGGTGCCTCTGCAGGTGCTATTTCCAGGGGGGGGGGGGGGTACTGATGCTGGACAGGTTGCACACCCATCTTTACCCAGCTAGTACACTGGTTACAAGGAGGTAAGTGGTTCAGAGAGGGAGGTCCTACCTTATCCGGATGATTATCTTTCCCAATTCTTGTCCCCCATGGCTACACTCAGCCTTTCAGGTTCCAATCCCTCATGATCTCACATAATGGCACATGTTCCCACCAAGGTCAAAGGCAAGATTATGAAAGGGGAGTTTCTAGATATCTTCAACCTAGTGGACAGTGAGGGAATTAAACACATCTTGGAGACCAACGATACATCTAACAAGGACTTGGTGGCAGATTTAGAGGCCGTTAGAAAGAAGGCATCATCCAGGACACCAGTAAGGAACTGAGATACGTGGTCACTGGGTTTTGTGGTGGTTATGAGGGTGATCATTGAGAAGGAACAATTTAGGTTTGGACCTTTATTAGCTTTTTTTGTGGCCACAAAGGAAGCCTGCCTTGATGGCGCAGTGGTGCAGCAGTTGCATTGTCGCCGCACAGCAAGATGTTCTCTGGTTTGATTCTCACCTGCGGTGCCTTCTGTGCAAAGTCTGCATGTCCTCCTTGCATCTGTGTGGGTTTCCTCCAAGTGATCCGGTTTCCACCCACATTACAAAGACATGCATCTAGAGCATTTCTCCCTGGGCCTCTGCTGAAAATTGGCTTCCTTCCAAGTTGAACTTTCCTGGTAAACAAATGTTAAACAAAATAAATAAAAAAAAAATGAAAGGGAGTTCTGGTTGGCTGAATTATGATCGGCACTTTAGGAAGGCGAAAACTCTCATTAAGTCCCTCGGATGGAAATCAAAGCATTTTGACATAAGCCTCAGTGCCATGATGGACAAGCAGGCTACCATCAGGATTTATGTGGGGTGGGGTGGTAATATAAAGGAAATACATTTTTGCTCAGCTTTCAACCACAGTAAATGCATTTAGCCTGCTTGCAAATACAGCCATGTTCAGGATGTGGGAAAGGTCACCCATCTTCCAGATGCTGGGTTAGTTGCTATTAATAGACCAGTTTTCCCAATATCTCAGGCAGAAGATGAGATTGCGGGGTTGTAACACCTTCTTTTGGTCTAAGACACCTTTTTGTGGACATGGGAGGGGCTTTGGCAGGGGACTTGAGTATTCCACAGGGGAATCATTCCCCATTTGTCTATATAGATTAACCTGTCTGATTACCTAGACCAGAGGGCAGTATCCACTCTTCTTAAATGCTTTTCCAAAGACACTCCTATTCATTCCACAGTTCTGTTAGAGTCTAAGTTAGTCTGTCATCCACCAAAGGACATGAACAAATCCCCTGCTATGTTGATAAGGAAAGGGCAATCAGCTGGCAGGATAATTGGCCCCTTTTCCACCCTCTCATGACCTGCTTTTAAAAATTCTCCCATTGATCTGGTTCCCAAGAAACAGGAAGGTGAACTCAGGTTAATTCATCATCTGCCCCACCCTACAGGGCATTCAGTCAATGATTTTATTGATAGCGAGCTGATGTAAGTATGGTAATCCTCTTTGGACCAGGCAGCGGAGAACATCATGGGCTACTCTGATGGCTGGCTCTGCAAGATGTATATGCAATCCACTTTTAGTCTTCTCCCTGTGAGACAAGAAGACTGGCCTTATTTAGGTTTTCAGTTTGATGGCAAAATATTTTTGACACTGCAATGCCAATGGGGTGTGCTGTGGCATGGGCTACATTCGAACTATTTAGCACAGCTTTACATTGCTGCTGGAAAATGCGAGTAGTCCTCCAGTCAGCAGTCCACTACATAGATGATTTTCTGATAGTGGTGGAGGGCCAGGATGGTGCTTTAGAGGGAGTGTCTATTTTTAAGCAGCTTTGTTCCTAGTTAGGGGTACCATTCATCAGCAAAAAATCAGAAGGACCAAGCCAAGTTCTGAACTTTCTGGGTTTGGAATTTGATACCACTGATAACTTGGTCAAACTTCCTTTGCCCAAACTTCAACAAGTCGAGCAGTTACTTTAGAGATTTTTAGGATCCATCAAAGTTCACACTGGTGAAATCATGCAGCTACATGGGTTTCCGAACTTTGTCTGTAGGGCAGTCTATCCAGGCAGAACTTTTCTGTGGTCCATTTCTGACTAGTTGAAGGGTAAGAGGTCCAAGCACTGCTTTCTGTGGTTGACCAGATGGGTCAAGGATGACCTTTGGCTTGGTTTCATGTTTTTGAGCCAGTTCAATGGAGTTTCTGTTTGTCAGCCCCTTTGGGCTACCTCCACTGTCCTTGAGATTTTCAGTGATGCTATGGGGTGATCTGATATGGGGGTTACTTCCAAGTCTGCTGATTTGCTAAAAAGTGACTGGAAAGTTGGTCTGAGGAGAGGGGAGGGACATCACATTTTTGGAAATGTTTCCCATTTGGGTGGCAATTTCGATATGGAAGGACAGGTTTCATAACAGGATGACTATTTCTCACTCAGACCATATTTCGGTGGTGCATACTCTCGATAAACATTCTTCCAGGTCCAAGTGGATACACTCAGTTATCAGGCATTTATTTTTGCTGAGCTTGAAGATTGATTTGTAATCATCTCATGTTCATGTCTCTTTTCATCTTATCCATATAGCTAACAGTCTCTCCCATTTTCAGTTTGTCAGGTTTCACCAGCTGGCCAAGCATTCAGATCCAAAGGACACTCCAGTTCCTGTGGGAGTCTGGCTAATTGGAGAAGCCTAGCAGTATTGGTCTTTGCCAGCTATTGAGCCAGCAATACTAGGAAGGCATATCTCTCATCCTGTCAGGTTTTCAAGGCATTCTACATATCTTTACTCTCTTGCTCCAGGTCATGGGGGGGGGGGGGGTTGTAGTTGTTACTTTAACTTTTAGTGGTCAGGTCCATAGCAGGTGATTCACCTAAAACTCTCAGAGTGCACCTTGCAGCTTTGGGATGGTTGGAGACATTTTTGGGCCTCCAAGAAGTGTTCTACCAGTGGGTTATTGGCAGGGTACTCTAGGGCCTTGAGAACATTTGTGAGCTTTCCCTGGACTGAAGAAAGGCTATTGGAAGGCAAGTCCTTCTCCTTGTTATCCAAGGTCTCTATAAAACACTGGGTGATTTTCATTCATTTGTTTCAATAGCAGTTTTGTTCATATCCTTGTATGCAATTGTTGAATTACTCCTTTACCTTTGTTAGAAGGATGTTGTCATCCACATTGATTTTATCCTGATATGGGTAAAGAAATCTAAGACCAATCGATTTGGGAAAAGTCAGCAGGTGTGTTTAGACAAGGCCATTATGCTGGCCATTTGCCTATTGTGCATTGGGTCAGATTGCTACATAATATCACTCCCACAAAGAACAGACCCAGTTTTTGTGTGGGCTTTGGGTAGGCCATTTAGCTTGGTGTAGATCAATTAATTTCTGCAGCAGGCCATGAAAGGGCAAGGAATTCATTCACAAGGCTACTCCTTGCATTCCTTCCAGATAAGTCATACCTCTGACTTGGCCATGGAAGGACATTCTGTCAAGGGTATTCAAAGAATGGGAACGTGGTTGTCTGATCCTTTGTGTCTTACATCAGGCATTAATTTATATTTTTGTTGCAGGGGAAAAAAGTAATTTGGCGCTTGGGCCATTCTTTCATTGAGACAGCTACAATGCAAGCCTTGAGGTGCCTGGCTGGTCATTCAAGTTCTTTTGATCTTGATAGTTGGGCAGTTCATTCTTTTGATTTCCCTGGCCTACTTTGGTTTCAGTTCTGGGAAATCTAGTGCAAAATCATCATTAAGGAAGCCTTAACCAGAATTACGGTAATCCACCTTGGAGGTAATGATTTGACTCAGGCTCCAAAAAAATCCTGTTGGCCAGAATGCTGCTTGATATGCACAGGTTACAGCAGCTGTATTTAAACTTGGTTTTGTTCTGGTCTGCCATCATCCTGGGACTTCATTGGAAAGGTGTTAGAAGGTTTGATCATATTGAGAGAGCCAGGTGTTTCATCATCCATAGAGTCATGCGTGGCTAGCTAAATTGGTTTCCATGTGATTCAGCACAGGGATCTTGATAAACTGGACCCTTTTTTCATGATTTGGGCAATGTTCATTTGAATAACATGGGTTTTGATTTGTTTAATCTGGATATTGTTTTTTTCTATTAAAGAGTGTTTTAAAACTTAACGGTTCCTCCCATGATCGAGATTCTCATTTCAAGGCCAGTTGTTGGGGAGGAATGGCATGGCACATGTTGGGTTAGCAGTAGGCTTATGGCTTCACTTCACCCATTTTCCCCCTGTTCCTGTTCAGTGGTCTCGGCTCTCCTCATGTTTAACCTATATTTCACCAGTGGCCACATCAAGGGGTATGTGGCTTGTAAGGATGAGTTAAATGTGTTTGTGCCAGGTCTGAAGTAGCTTGAAATATGCACACAGTTTCTTTAGCAGCAGCTGGAACAGGCTGGGTTACGCCAACCAGCTTGAGTTAATGGTTTAATGATTATTGGTTTATTCGTTGCATCTGAATTATTGTGGCATAATTAATGGTCATCAATTATTGTAATTTAATAAAAGGTTGGCTCAATGGACAACTGCCCATAACATACAGAGAATTCCATCCCAACTTGAGTCAATGCAGATTTTGATATAAAGTAATGAATGTGCAAACAGTTCCATTCTACTATATTCAGCTACATTAATACTAAAATAAGCAATTATACATTTCACACATCCAAAATATAATATTTAACAGTTCTACAGTTATGAAAAGACACAGTTCTTGATAGAGACTGTGATGCCTGTGCACTGGCCCAGTAATCAAGGAACCTCAATCCTCACCACTAGCACCAGTGAGGGGCATCCGCATTGGGAGGTTAACAAGTACACACACAGTAAAGTACAATTTCCCTTAAGAGTACACAGAGATCACAGTCAGTCTGGGACTGTTTTTTCCTTTCTTTCCAGATCCCCAATAAGACTTCCCACTGGCATAGCTATAGGGTACAGATCTCAGCCGAGTGGTCAAGCCAAAACCTCCAGCACCCTCTCTGTCCAAACAGTGCTTCATGTCCCTGCCCAAGTCACTGACACACACCACACACTTTGGGATATGAATTATATACAAACACACAGACACTCCTGGGAAAGACTGGCGGAGGTTCTCCGGCTATGCCCCTTTTCTGCCCGGACTATAAGGTAGTACTGACGTCCACCAACCACTACTATCAGCTACTATAAAGGCCCTTAATAAAGGGTGTCCAATTCGACTATGCAACATTACTGATATCCAAATAATAAGTGTGATCAGAACTTTTAAGGCTATTGGAGTGGTTTATACAGTATATCCAAATACATGTAAGTACTCTATAGCTTAAATAATCTCTACACAAAACAGCCACAGTTAAAAGGTTTAAAAATATTTTATAATAAATAATAAAAACAAAAGACAATACTGATTACTTCAACACAATGACATTACATAGTTCAGAAGCCACAGGAAATACTTTAAAACAATATTGTAGGATAGACTGACATAAATATAGCAAACTGTTAGACTAATCTGGCTATATTCATATCTCTCTCTAAGAGAAATCACTGTTCTAAATACTACTTATATACAGAGCAAGAAAGTGATGGTGAGTGGATGTTCTTACGATCCAAGACAAGATACAAAATGCTCTTCTTTCTTTCTGAGATAGCTCTTAAATTGATAATACACAGTATTGCTTGGTTATTTCAGATTACACCATTCTTGACACATCTGCTGAAGTTTCCCAGGCTCACAAAATGTAACATATCATTGTAATCTTGCACCTGCCAGGAAGCCACAGCAATAAAGGACACTTTACATGTAAAATCTAGTAATTATTTCTGTCTTAAAACAATAAAAAGAATTTCCTAGCCCAGACATCCTGTGTCCAAGCTTGAGACAGACACAGTTGTAAAAGTCTTTACTTAACTTTCTTCCAGCAGGGTGCACTGTGGTTACATTTTTGAAGCTCAGTACAACATATAGTTTAATCATAGTTCTCTTTACATTTGTAAAACAAGCCTGTGGATTATATTAATATTTACAATGACATAGAATTATCTACAAATGTCTATCTGGCTGGGAGAGTATGAATGTTGCTGAAGTTAACCAGTATGATTTTAAATAGCATTCCTACTAAGATGTAGGAATGTTTATGATGACTATTATGACCATAATGTTATGTTTAACATGAGGAATGTTTGAAAACAGGAAATAGAGACTATTGTGTGAATTTGAAGAGCTACATAGTAATTTAGAAAAATAAAATGTAAAGGACAACATAATTTTGCTATATAATAATTCAATAGTTCATACTGGCTACAGTTTTGATGGGTGGTGGCAGGATTGTGGCTTTTAGCCTCATTTATACATAGGCCGTTTAAAAATGATTATTTTGAGCCATAGGTAGGGAGTTATGTGCTATAATAACTAGCTTGCTTGATATGATAAATGGATTGATGAGACCTGAACAGGAGAATAAATTAGAGATGATGAGAGATCCTATTAGTTTAACAGTGTGGATGCTGTGTTATGGGAAAAAACACTGCACAATAAAGAAAGGAAAGAAAAGAAAAGAAAACAAAAAAGAAAATAAAGGGGAGTGAGTAATAAAGTGTTTATGTCAAGAAGGCTGTGTTACCTGGAAATGAACAATTGAGAGATCAAAATCTGCCTTTGCTGGAATGAAAGATCTCAAGCTCCAGGGTAGAGAGGATGTGAGAGTGGAAGTTAGGTCCTGAATATTCATGGGTTCAGTCAGCAGATGCAGGAGTTTTCCAAAAAAGATAGAATTTTGAATGGCATCTTCAGCAAAGAAGCCAGTTCAAGGTTGCCCATGAGAAGGAGCTTTGCCAACACTGGTCATACCACTGTGTACTTTAGAACAAATGGAAGGCTAGGATTACAAAGATAAATATATCAGTGTGCAATTTCATGGTGGTAGATTATTCTCAGCCAGGTAAAGGATCAAAAATGAATTCAGATGTGGAAATAAAAGATGAAAACTGCAAGAAATAGTCTGAGACAGAAAAGTCAATGTAAATGAAAAGGCTATGGGAAAAATATAAAAGGAAAACGAGATGGAAGGCCAATATGGCAACCTAGTAATGTGAGGATAGTGAATATTGCTAAAGAGAGAGGCATATAAAAGGTGAAAACATGGATCTTGTGAACAAAGATGTAAAGTAGGAAGCTGACAATCAAAGAGTAACAGTTGTACAAGTCAAGGTGGAATTGCTGTTAGAGCAGGAACGGGCAAAATGGATGTTGGAATGTAGTGCAAATTGTAAGGGAGAATCAGACAGGATCAAACTAATGTTTAGAATGGGAGCCCAGAAGACAGAGAAAAGGTAAAGGTATTAAATGAGCATTTCATTGCAGGCTTCATAACGGAAGTAAGGGGTGGTTGCTATGTTTGGGGCAGGTCAGTACCACATGAAGATATGTCAAAGAGAGCTGAGGTGGATGTGAAATAGCTGCCTTAAGGGAGAATGAATCACAGGGACCTAATGGACTACCTTACAATGCCATCAAGAATCTATCCTGTACGTAGGGAGAGACCTTGTTGGAGATGTTCAACAAATCAGTGGCCCATACAGGAAAAAATCCTGTCGAACTATTACATAATATGCAGTAGAGCACGGAAGTGCTTGAAAATGTAAGATAATAACAGTGGTGATTTTGTACAAAGTAAGGAAGAAGAAAATCCTGTTAACATTAAAAGTGACACTGGAAGTCAAGAAACGAATGATGAGGGAAAGCATTGGTTGCCTTTCCTAGATGACAACAGTTTGTATGGTAACTGAAATGGGGGTGTGACAAGAAGGAAGTGAGAACTGAACCTGATTTAGGTTTTGATGGAGATATCAGAAGATGTAGTCAGTTCCACATTGGTTGTAGCTACTGAAATTGCAAGGTTGGAGTAGGACAGAGATTAAGGAATTGGACTTTTGTATTTTTAAAGTGTAGTTTGCAAAGGGTTGTGATCACTGAGGCGATGTCAGGAATAAGGGAAGTGACTAATCAAGAACTGCAATTGTTATCCCTGGGTACAGTCTTTGGTGCAGCACTCTTTGTTGTATTTGTCCATACATATTTGAGGAAACATTATCTTCATACAAGACACAAAGATAAGATAGGAAAGAAACATATAAGCCAAATTTGTAGAGATTTTCCAAAACAATACAGAGATTAGGCCCGCTGTGAACAAATGCAAAATTTTCTAGTTTGGCCATAACGGTTGTGTAACATATGTGGACAAATAAAAATGAAGATGAAACATCAAAAGGATCAGAGGAAGTCTCTCATACCTGCATTGCACCATTAGGAACTGACTGAGATGCCCATGATGGTAAAGAACAGATGGCCAGAATGTGCCATTAAGGAGAATAGTCTGCTGAAAGAAAAAAAGATATGATCCAGTCATACCATGTCCTAGTAAGACAAAACTTTGAAGAATATATGTAGTTTTGGTGACTATTCAATAGCATCAGTCTGCTGGAAGGAGTCAAAGGAAAACCACCAGAAGACTTTATAGGAAAGAGGTGAATGGGTTTGACTGCAGACAGAGGCCAATGAGATATTTTGTTAGATACCAGGAGAGACTGGCAGACATGATATAGGGTGCATAAAATATGTAAAAGAGCCATACAGAATGGAAAGGAAAGTACATCAGTGTGTACCTACAGGAAGCATAATGTAGAGACCAGCTAGTAATGGAATCTCTGGAAGCTGCTTGCAAAGTTCGGGAAGTGAATTAAAAAATTGTGTATAAGATGAAGTGCAATTAATGAATCCAAGAAAGCATACCAGGCAGACTTGAACAACTTATGGAATGGTGGAATGAATGATAATGATATTTATTAAAAAAGAAAGCATATATGTATATGCATTCAAATTAACTATATGTGTAATGGTTTGTTTTCTTTTCTATTAATGTATCTGTACCCATGTGACTATTCAATATATCTGAATTTAATAAAGGTGTTTGCAAAAAAGAAAATAAATGTTAAAGGGAAGTGAAGGATGGATGGAGGGGCTATATATTATTTAATGCACATAAAAACTAGATGGGCTATTATGATGCAATGTTGTACATACAATACACATATTTAGTACATAGACAAGGATTCCAGGAACAAATACTCATCTGACATGGAAAAATGTGAGCTGCAAATTGTATCCAGTAGATTTGAGGTGATGGAATAATTCTAGACAAATATTCTAGTCACTTTGGAGAAGAATGAAGTAGAATCAAAAAATGCAATTCTAGATGGGATTTATTATTCAGCAGAATCATAAAATGCATTTTAAGATGGAATGCATTATACAACAGAATCAAAAAATGCATTCTTAGTTGGATGCATTAAAGAACAGAATAATAAAATGGATGCCTAGATATGTTGTATTCAAACTGGAACTTCATACTAAACTAACGTTGTAGCCTGCACATATGCATGTGAAAGAAAATACCAAGAGAAGGTGGTCTGCTGACATGATTGCATAGATTTTTGATTTAGTCTAGGAATTAAGGGCTACAGAGTCCAGCCACAGGGGTTGAAATTGAGCAACTGGACTGAGCAAGTCTGACAACATACTCAGAAAATGCAGACAATTATTATCAAGTTTAATGGCAATATCTCTTTCCATAAAGTATTAATAAAATGGTACCACTAACTACAAAGTAGCTGAAAAACATAAGACTTAAGCACTCTTATAACAATGGTATTGTAAATTATGTTAAAGACTAAATGGTGTTATCTCCGCAAAACGCCCTAAATATATTTGCTTCACATTATCTACAAGTATATTTCTTGCAAATGAGGGCTAGGAATTGAAACACATATGCAAGTTCATCAAACTGGTGTACTCAAAGAACAGATTAAATATCAGCAAGAAGTAGTCTAGCTGTTTAGTTTGTAAATGCAGGGGAAATGCAAATATGTAAAGCAGGTCTGCCGACAATGGAAACGTTTATGAGATGCGGATTGGATAACATATAGCAGTTATACTTGTGGTATGGCTGGTTGGTTCAGGGAATTTCATGTACCCAAAGCAAGGCCAAGGAACTTTAGGTCATATGATGTACCAAATATTTTGGAAATATCAGGCAGCTGATGGAAATGATCATAAAATAATGCGATAGTGCTATGTCAGAAAATCTGTTTAAAAAATGATAGGTTGGGAAAACATCCATTTTGAGTTTCAAGGATTTGGATAAAAACAAGACTGGCAGAGTAAGAATTAGGAAAGAGGAAGTGAATGAACATGACCGAGATTAAGGTACTGAAACAGGATATGTTATGACTGAGGAAATTAGTAAATATGGGGAAGAGACAATAGTAATAAAATAGAGTGTAGAAGAAAAACAATGGAGTTGAAAGAGTTTGTAGAAGATAGGGAATAAGGGAAAACATCAGCAGTACACATAATGGAAAAGATGACCTTTTAGCTCCTAACCTGTTTTTGGCTATGAGAGGCTTGCTGCCACTTTGAATCATTATACAGAGGCAAATTATGCTTGGTTAAGCTTAGCAATTAAACAAGATGCAATGAGCTGACAGAGGGGTTCCACTGTACTATATGTTATATCTTTGTTTGCTCAGTGGAAACTTATTTAAGGCAGTAAGAAATGAAAGGAACTCACTCCCAGACAGCATGGTTTTTTTTCACAGCATTCTGTCCATACAGTTGAACTTTACTTCTTTATATATCTCATTATACTTTTTCCTGCTATCATTCCATAACTCCTATACTCCCATGTATTCATCCACTACACACAGAGAGGTGAAAGTTATCTCCAGTCATTCATTCTTCATTGTGTATGCTAGGGCAATATACTTTAATGAGGACTGCAGCTCATAGCATTTATAATTCTGCCCTAATCCACACCCCGTGACAGGTCAGAAGTCTCAAACATAAATGTTTCCATGCATGACCAATTATGGTTACAGTGTGCACTGCCCAGCATGACTACAGCTATCATAGCCCATATGTTGCTATCACTTCCTGCTATGCACCTAGTGGAAGTTATAGTGAAATGTGATATCACCTTCCTTCATGGATGGGTGAGCTTGTACAAGGCATTCACTCATATCCTCCCTGATCCTCTTCTCCTGTACTCAAGTTAATAACTAGTCCATTGCATTGAAGCCTGCCTCAGCCAGGCATTTACTTCACTGTGCCACAGAATGAGTAACTGTGTTTTGTTAACTGTTTGATCAATATGCATAGAAAAGTTTGCAGTACTCATGCACATTTTATACTGAAAAAATGGTGTGGCTGGCTTCACTCTGGAAAGTAACAAATATTTATTTTATATATATATATATATATATATATATACACATTATATATATATATATATATATATATATATATATATATGTATGTCTGTGTATATATATATATATATATATATATATATATATATATATATATATATGGTTTTATTATGAATGATCAAACGTGATTCTGAAAAATGGCATAGATATGTTCAAACGTTCATAATATCAAAGTTAAAAAGATCAACACTGGAAACCTTATTTCCTCTACTGTGCTTAACACTTAACCCCCCCCCCCCCCCGTAATACTAGAATAGTGTTGCAGGAAGGTTATTATAAAGTTAAGAGGTAGGGAAGGGGTTGGGAGAAGGGGTAGGGTTAGGGTCAGGGTTAAAATCCATTACTAAGGTGAGCAGGGGGGGGCAAAATGCAGAGAAACCATATATATGTGTGTATGCTTGTGTGTAACATCTTTAATCAAAGAGGTGTCTAATGTTTTGACATTTTTGTGGAAAAAACATTTTTGCATGGTTGATCAAATTACATTGTTGATGATTTGGTACGGTGAAATTATAATTCTTCAGATTTTATGTTCTTTGTGGTTGTGCATTTATGTGGGTATATAGGTACACATATCTGTTAGAAGTAATCCATGACCGGGTGTAGATAATGCTGGGTTTTCTCATGGCTCATATGGTTTTGACCACATAGGCAGACAGCTGTGAATAAATTAACATTCCAATGCACAGCAGTGGATTATTGTTATTGTACAGTTCCATTTTTAAAAAAAGGAAATTGCTTACCTTTATAAATAATAAGGTACTGGGCCAGATTTAGGAAGCCTCTGTATAAGAGCTATAACTCTTACACGGAGGCTGCAGTTAAACGGTGTGATGTCAGCATGTCATGCATATGCATGAGGTGCATGAGGCATGCTGAATCACAGTATAACTCTTACACGGTCCGTGTAAGACAGTAGGGGGCGTGTCCGTTGGCTAAGCCCTGCAAGCGGACATGCCCCCGGAAGTCTATAATGGCTGAAAGTAAACAGCCACAAGAAAGGCCATGTAAATGTGAATAAACACACTACACAACACATGCCCCCACAGACCAGCAATGTAAAGAGTGAACAGATGTTATAAGATGAAAATGATAACTGTTTTATTTTTTTTAAACCCCGTAAATGTTTGCTACTGTGTGTGCTCGTGTGCGCGGGTGTGTTACTAGCGCAACTGCAGTTAGCAATCAGTGGAAAAGGATATAAGAACTACATATGCAAAGTAAGCCAAGAAGTAATAGCATAGCGGTAGAGATGTCGGCTTAAGAGCAGGCAGGCAAGGTCCGAGCCCACACAACAACCTTTTTTTTTTTTGTAAATAAGCACTAAAAAGGCCCCTGACATTATTGTACAAATGTAAAAGTATCTCCTTTTGTAAAATGGAATGAAATGGAGCATATATTTCCAAGTAATACAATAATAAAATTATTTAGAAATGTACTGATAGCTAAACTGCAGTGAGATAGAGTGCCCGTAGCTGAGTAGTGTTTCAAAGGCTGCAAACTGCTTGCCCATAGCTAAGCACTGGTTTAACAGGCTCAAACTGTGTGCAACTAGCTGTGCTTAGCTTAACATGCGTGTTACTAGCCAATTAAAGTGTGACCCAGCACACACTGTTTGCGCGACGCGCCCACAAGCTAACCGGCGGTGCGCATGCGTGAGCTCCACGCAAACGAGCGCAGACATGGTTTTAAGTGCTTAAAAGTGCTTTTGGCATGTTTGATTGACAGGTCCTGAAGTCATTTCTAGACAGTCATAAAAATTGAAATCCAGTGGTCAGATTCGAACCCAGGATACCATGCACTAGAGTCAAGCTACTAAACCACTAAGCCATGACAGCAGTACTCAGAAATGCAGAAATAGCAGATATATAGGATGTAATCCAAAATGGAGCATGATAAAGCAGTTTCTGTGAAGTAGATACAATTCCAAAACGGCCAATCATAGAAATGTGCGGGAAAATCGGCATATATAAGCCCCATAGGCGGGAATACACAGCATAAACGATTGTAGTATAGACCTGCAGGCAGAATGAGTGGAGTAGGGGAGGGACGTTGCTTTCGAGCACAGTGGTGGGGCGTTGAGGAGTCCAGATACATGGTCTGGCTCCTAGTTCACCATCATGAGGCCCAACTCATGCAGGGCCAGGTCTCATGCGGAGCGTACAGGGTGGAGGCATGGGACCAGTTGGCTCATGATCTCACTAGTGCTACTGGGATTCCACGCACTGGTGAGCAGGTCCGTCACCACCATGCGGACCTGAAGCGACGTAAGCAAGACCAGTTGACCCAGGAGGCCCGGGATATGCCCAACGCCCCACTACTAAGTTACATTTTACTTATGTATGTAAGGAATTCAACTAGCTGATACCATGGAGATGTGTATTCCAATATTACTTGTTCTGTATTACAGCTGCAGGTGTCCGCTCTATGAATCAACAGGCACATGACCGCAGGCTGGCGCGGCTGCGCCACCATGCAGGTTAGTAACCCCACCTAGTACTTGTAAATAAATATTATAGTGTAGCATGTAGCAGAACACTGCAGTGTATTGATTAAAAGTAATAGAATGTGCAAGCAACAAGTGAAAGTCTGCAGGTATGGCTGCAACAAGTTCATCAGTATGCAAGTGAAACTGGAAATATAAGTGATAGAAATAAATAGTGTTGTAATACAGATGCCCCACCATTAATTAAATGTAGTATAACCTGCAGTAGTCTCAAGAGTATAGCTTCAGAATCTGAGGTAATCACATGTGAGATATATCCCCTGTTGAAATGCTGAATCATGACAGAAGTGAGGCTGCTGGAAAGTGTTTGAATCACCACAGGTCTAATATGTGAACAAAGCCTAGAAGTACCAACCTGAACTGTGAAATTGCAGGATGTGTGAGAGTGACAGAAAGGGTCATGTATCGATGAATAAAGTAGTAATAACTCCTGAATATATAAGCTTCAGTGTGGTTCTACAGAACTAAATGCATGTGGGAATTAAAACTTAACATCCCAAACTGATTTCAGTGTGTCTGACTCTGGAATGTTCAGGCCAAAATCTGTATATGGTGATCACAGTCAGCAATTTGCAGATAGAATGAATGATTGTCTGACAAACTAAATATCCATAGTTGTCCCCTGCCCTGTTATCAAAGTGTAGCAGGATGATGTATCTGATCAAATTCAAAATAACTAGGATAGTGATGTAGCTGTAACAGGTCTAGCATGACAGTCAATTAAAAATCATTTGGAAACTATCACCCACAAGTTAATTGTGTTTCTATTACAAATGTATATCAATGTATAATTTATGAATGTGTCATCATTTTCTTTCTCCACCCCCACCCTATAATTGCAAATTAAAACACCCACTAAATATCGGTATGTGAACATTTCATTAACCATGGACATTTGTCCTGTTTCAAAAATATATGCATGTCTGTTGTTGCATGTGCCCTGTTCATACCTGCAAACCTGCAAACCTGATGGCCTGTTGCCATTAATCAACCCTGCATGTTGTTTGATTGTATATTTCCATTCAAATAATGCATGTGTTATTGATATGCCCGTTGTTCAATGGTGTTAATATCTGGGTGTTTGTTTAATGGGAATACCAATGCATGCTGTTACAACTAATTTGAATGGAATAATATGCCACTAACCCAAACTAACATAACATACTCACAAACCTAGAACGCTTGGGAAGGCAGGTCCCAGCGGACCCACCTCTCCCACCTCAGCTGGCGACTGCACCTGGCACTAGTGCCCAGGCTGGACCCTCCTCCGGTGGCCCTGTGCCACCTTCGGGTGGAAGCGCTGCAGGGGATAGGGCCCAAGGTGTCCGGTCTGTGGTGCGAAGGGAGATCCAAGACTCTGTTCTTGGGCCCCTACGCCAGCTTGAGGCCCAGGTGGCACAGATTACGGGCATGCCCGTTGTCCGCCTGCACAGCCCCCAGCACAGCCCCGTCCTGGGCTGTGAAGGAACAGTGGCAACTGCCTATGTTTGGGGATATCAGTTCCACTGTTGCCATCTGTGGGCTCATGTGCCTTGGATATCCCAACCTCCATCCCCGTCAATTGTGTAACCCCCCCACATGTGTCATACACAGCCCCTGTATGCGTCTTGTCTGTCTTGTCTGTTAACCTACCCAACCTACCTCCCCAGCTATACTGACTACCTCACCTGACATACCACTCTCACCTGATAAAAAAAACAAAAAAGGGCACTCTGTACCCACAAAAAAATTACGCCCCATACATAGCTGCCCATGTTGCACACATGTCCGCTGGACATTGAAACTGTTAATTACAATTGGCTGTACAACAGGTATTAATGTTGTCCTGACACCTCTCTCAGGGGTGGAAGGTTCCAAATGTCACATCAAATTGCATACAAATGCACAGCTGTTGCTGAGAAAGACATGGGCAGCTATGGGCCTCACCTACATCCTTCCTGCAAATTTCAAGCTTGTTTCCCTACTGTTTTACCCTCTTTGTGACCCCTTTTTCACCACTTTCCTGTCACCCCTTTTTCTTTTCTTTCAAAGAAAATAGAGCGGGTGTGCGCTTTTGTGCGCGGAGCTCACCTCCAGTGCGCATGCGTGAGCTCCACGCAAACGAGTGCAGACCTGGTTTTAAGTGCTTAAAAGTGCCTTTGGCACTTTTGATTGACAGGTCCTATACTCAGTTTGAAAGAAAAATAAATTCCTACTGTCAGTTTTGAACGCAGGACCTTGGTAACATTAGTCTGTATGACCTACCACTAAGCCATAACTCTCATACAAGAACATAGTGCTAAAATAAATATAACATGTAATAGTAGGAATCAATATAAAGGCAATATAGGATGTGTACTACCCAAAGCATGTCAGGTAGATTTTTAATGCCTGAATTACTGGATTCCCATACAAGTTTAGTGTTCACGGAAACAGCCCTGCTAATTGTTAGCTTGTACATAATAATGTAAGGTAATGTACATATATGAAGGTATGTATATGTACACATACATATATATATATATATATATATATATATATATATATATATATATATATATATATATATATTAATACATATGAAATATAGTGGCAGGTGTCAGTATTCATACACACTCACTACAGGAAACAGTGAAGATAAATGCAGCAACCAGAATCTGCAACACAGCCTGACCCCTGTGAGACCTACTAACCCCTTTAACTGCTTAAAGGTGCCTTCAGCACGTTGATTGACAGGCCCTGTACTCAATTTGAAAGCAAAATAAAAGCATACTAGTAGGCCCTACCACAAGACCATTGTAACAGTAGTCTGTATGACCTACCAGTAAACCATGACTCTCATACAGGAATATAGTGCTAAAATAAGTAGAACATGTAATAGTAGGAATGAAGATAAAGTCAATATAGGATGTGTACTACCCAAAGCATGTCAGGTAGACTTTTACTGTCCCAATTACTGGATTCCCATACTAGTTTAGTGTTAACAGAAACAGCCCTGCTAATTGTTAGCTTGTACCCAATAATGTCAGCTAATGTACATATATGAAAGTATGTATATGTACACACACACACACACACACATATATATATATATATATATATATATATATATATATATATATATATATATATATATATATATATATATATCAATACATATGAAATATAGTTGTAGGTGTCAGTATGCATACACACTCACTACAGGGAACAGGTGAGAGAAATGCAGCAACCTGAATTTACAACACAGCATGAAGCATGAGAGACGTACTAACCTTCACACTCACAGAACACTGTCGACAGCATACCAGCATGGTCCACGTCCTTACAATCTGAAAGGGCAACGCCTATCTCACATTCCCTTTTATAGCACTGTCCTGAAATCACAGTGAGACATGCAATCAGTACACAACTGGCTGCATGCAATTAGCAAATGCTGCCTTACAATTGGTGCAGAGGCCATCACATGGACCTATGCAGATACCTACAAAAGCATCCAGTACTCACACTCTACACATGCAATACATTCATTGCACAAAACCGACAGAGAAAGAGAGAGAGAGAGACAGAGAGAGAGAAAAAAAAATAAATAAAGACAGCCAGCAACAAAACCAGCAGCAGCAGCAGCAAACAGCAAGTAGCACCACTGGCACAGCTGACACAAACACAGGTAATGCAAAGTAGTAGGTTAATACTGTGTTTACTGTGAAACCTCCAAATGTATCATAGTTCACTATCTATAGGTATGTCCATGAGAAAGGTTGTGTGTACATAGTCCTGATATATATACATATGTAATATTGCTGTACATGTCATCCATACTTAAAACTTCCATAGCTTAGAACACAAGGCCAGTTATGCATATGATGCAGTAGTTCCTAGGGTCAGTAGAGGTTCCTCCTCATTGTTGTGGGAACACTGTGAATGTATGGCACTGTTCAGGTACATACCCTGTAGTATGGCCAGGGTTTAATATCAGTCTGTAATGTGGTGCTATGTCTTCTAGGGGTGAACGTATCACACATCCAGGGATACCATTTTGTAACAGTGATGCTGTGTGTTCTGCAATGTCGAGGGTGGCCCTCACCTGGACATGTGAGATGATAGGGAGGTTACAGTCATCTGTGATAACTAATTCCACTTGTGTAGGAGAATGGGGGGGGGGATACCTGCACCTAAACTGTCTGCAACAATGTTGCCAATATCTGTGAATTTGGTGACTGTGAAGCATCTTACCACTGCTGACCACAGATGCCTTGCCTTCATGTGAATCTGCCCTGTGCTGCAGTAGCCTCCTGCTATTGTTATAGAATGTGCCTCTATCTGTAGTCCACTGGACAGGATAAATAAGTGGTGAGCATACGGTCTGGGTTAGATATGTGTGTGCACATTACATGCACTATGTGGGATGTCTGTGGTAAGCTTTTGCAAAGGGGCCAGCAGTGTGTGTTGTGGCTTCCACTGGCCCAGTGGTCTGCATGGATAGCATCACAGTCCTAACTAGTGAATAACTGTGTAATTACATACATACATAGCAAGGTAGTGTACTGTGCTTGTGGTGTTGTTGGGATATGTATATCCAGGCTGAGTAATGTGTGTCCACATCACAGGGTTGGATGGCAACACACATACAGTATGTAGGGATGAACACCCAGAGTGTTTCAGACGTGTTGCCTGTGCAGACATATCTGGCCATTACCTGCATCCCCCACAACACACACACATGCAACATATGGCAGAAGTACTATAGCAGTACACATAGGTTCATAGGTTCATACTAGGCTATTTGCCCTAGGGCATTGATAAGCCTAGTAGAATGTGTTTGTCTTTTGCCACCCAATCAAAGGTTATGTTGCTATGCCCTGTTCCGAGGTTAGTATACTGTGCCTCTGTCTAACAGTGACATAGACGTGATACCCGGGGTACAACTATGTTCTCCAGCCACTCATCCAGATTCCTATGGAAGAGAGTCAATGAGGGACTCTGCCTAACCTGTACTGTGAGTTCATTACAGAGTGAAGGGAGCCTCTGGGTTAGGAATATGTCCCTCCAGCATGTCCTATTTATGTCAGTGCTAAGGTTCAGGTCTCCTGAGTGTGTGGCTGTATGGGAGTTTGATTTCCTGAGGTGCAGCATGTCCATTATGTCTGGGTTGGACATGGCTGTATATGGCAGGCACAGATTGCCTCTGAACAGGCAGTATGCCACTGAGTCCAGCTGGATTTTCTTTAACTGGGCAGCATATGGCATCTGTTTGAGCCCTTTGATCCTCTTGATGAGGTACTGTTGGGGTTTCTCCAGTTGCTGTAGGTGTCTGGTTAGGTACATCCCATAAGGGGCATTGTACTCAATTATAGGCCTGATGATGGATGAGTAAAGAGGCATGATGACCTCCCCTGCTGTACATGTGAATCCCTTCATGATTAGCTGGGCTATATAACATGTCTTTCAATCCACTTTGGCCACGTGGTTGACAAATGACAGATTGCTATCAAGTTTGTTCCCCAGGTCCCCAATTACCTCTTCTGTACTTAATGGCTTAACACTTATGCGGTACTTTGCCACCAATGTGGAGGTGTGGGAATCTTTGATGAATATTGATACTCCCCCTCCTTTTGTTGTTTGGTCCAAGTGTCGGGGCCGACAAGAATGGTAACAGGTATAACTTGGTAGTGCAGGTGTGCTCCTGGGAAACCTGAAACAGGTTTCTGTTACTGCACAGATATCGATGTCCATAATGCTAAGTAGAGTTTTGAGTGTGTGTATCTTGAGGTCTAGACTTCTGGTGTTGAGTAGCATTACTCTTAGTTCCTCATACTTTGTGATACGTATGGATGTGGGTTTGCCTTATGATCCTTGCCTAATAAAGGCACTATGGGTGTAGCAAGAGCCTTTGCCAAAATCCAAAAGCCCAGGGGTGACAGGTGCAAGCTGTCTCTAGCAAAGCACCGTGGCTTGTACAGCATATCATCCCAAGCCGACAGGCATTAGCTCACCTGTGAATGACACCAGTACTTCAGTCAATTGTTGAAAGTGATAATCTTGCCTTGATATTGTGGCATCATTCTTGGTGAGGGTAAGATGCTACTCAATGTCAGGGTCATACTGTCTTGGGCTACATGCTCAGAGAGCTCCTTTCTGTCTCATGTCATGTAGTCCAGGGAGGTATGTGTCAGGTCATTCACACCAGCATGGACAATGAGTGAGTCATACTTGTACTTGCCTTGTAGTTACTTGAGTGTTTGTGTTATGTGGCAGGTCGTAGTGCCCGACAGGCTGCACACTGTGACCCTCTCCTTGTTAAGCCTGGTGAACGTGACGTCAGTGTGCCTGATGATAGAGGCACCTATTAAAAGTGTATGAGGTGTGTTGTTTACTGTTAAGGGCTGTGAGTGTTCAGCACATTGCCTTTGTGAGATATGTGTTGCACGTGTTTGTTATTGTGGTAGTGGTTGCTTGGGTGTCTGCTTTGGAGGTCTCTGCTGCTTAGGCAGATCTTTATTCTGAGCCTCCGAGTATGTTTTTGTGTGATTATGTGTTTGTTATGTTGTCGTGGTAGGTCTATGTGAGACTGGAATTGTAGTGAGTGTGGTTTCCTTCTCCACCTAACTGGTTATGGCAGTATTGAGTAGAGAGAGCCTAGCCTCCAGTTTGGTATATGGTTGCATCACTCACATGTGTTTGAATTTGTTGTTAAGAGGAGGGGGTTGTCTGTGTACATGCGGCTGTTATAACATTGCCTCTGGATTACCACACTCACCAGCTGGACTGGAGAGGAGATTGACAACTGACCCTTGGACATGCTAGAATACTATTGTGAATTCCGTAATAATTGAAAACAAGGTCCAGTGGGGAGTGAGGGTGTACTGATATTACTTACTACTGCTGACTGATATAATAGCTTCAGTGAGCAAGTGCCAGGTAACTTAAGTGCAATGTGTTACAATTAAGTAAATGCAAAAATGACAAGCAGTCACTTGCTGTCAAGTGTAACAAGGAAATACGTACAGTAAGCAATGCAGATATCAGTAGGGATTCACAGAAGTGCTGAGAAGCTGTGTATTATGTGAAAGTAGCGTACCAGTGAAATAACAAGCTAACAAATAACAAGCATATAAACAAAGCTACATTCAGGAGGCTTGGATGTAGTGTATGCTACAGCAAACAAGGTGTACCAATGTCCGTAAGATACAGTTCAAATATGCAGGCACTATAAACCTGAAACCAGAAGTTCCCAGCTATGAATGACAGAGTACAGCCTATTCTCACACAAGAGTGCAGACCACAAACCTTGTTAATGTTAAATAACTGGCCTGAAGGCCAACTGCTTATACCAGAACTAATACACTTGGACACTGGGCTCTCAATCAGCAGTTCCCAACTTAGAAGGATGAAAGCTATGTGTCCTGCCACCACAGTGCTTGCCACAAACCTCCCTAATGTATAACAACTGGTCTGAAGTCCAAGTGCTTAATCCAAAAGACTTAGAATGATAGCTACACTTTAATCAAGTTACAACCAAGCAGTAATAAGTACAATTTAATACTCCCTGTATAGAATGTGTACCATATATTGCTGACATACTCTGCTGATAACCTGTTTGTGTACTTTTCCAGGGAGATATGGCTCCGAAAAGGAACCCTGCTTACTCTGCTGCAGAGGGCGAAGTGATCCACCAGAGCCTGGTGCATGACTATGACATCCTGTTTTCACGCACCACCCAGAATCAGCAGGAGAGGTCTGCACTGTGGCAAAACCTTGTCAGCAGGATAAATCATGTTGGCATGCATGATAGGACATATGAGCAGGTGAGACATCACTGCAGTGATTTGATTAGAAATGTCCGCCAGCGTGCTGCAGATATCCGCAGGCAACAGGTTGCCACAGGTGGGGGGGTGGCCACACATCCCCCCCTCACCAGACAGGAGGGGCTACTGCTAAGTGTTGTGGATCCAGCCCCGGAACAACAACAGCATCAGACGTGCATCATGATGGAGGTTGGATCCACACAGCAGCAAGACACCGAGCGTGCAGGTAAGATGCCATATGTATTTATTAGTTGTTATTTATTTTACATTTGTTGACCGGGCTAGTCTAGCTGGATATATGTCCATTTTCAGTAGAGGCCCGGGGAGAAAAGCTCTACACATAACATAATAAAGGCAGGCAGACAAGTTGTTAATAAAGACATACAAAATAATAGAAATATAAATCAACTTTTAATAAAATCAACATACTTTTAAGGAACTCAAACAGTTTAAACTCATACACAATGTTCTGTCAGTTTCAAAGCAATTTTACCTAAAGCATAAAGGTTATGCAATAAGGCAAAAGCCATATAGATAACAGTTAAAGCTCAGAAGGGTAGAGAAGTAGAAGGAGTATGAAAGATAAAATAATAGGGAAGAGGCAGGAGTCAAGAAGAGAAGAGAGGAAAAGAAGGAAGACAGTCAAGAGGAGGTGGGAGAGATGGGAGAAGTAGGTCAGAGCATAGAAGGACAGCAAGGGAAAAGAAACAGGGTAGAAGCTAGTTTTTACGCACAATGAGGGGTTAAAGGTAAAGAGAGGGTGGGGAGAGGGAAGTTAGCCTGAGTACTACAAGAACAAAGCCAGTGGTTTTGGAAGTACAGTTTGATTTGTTGTTTGAAGAGAGGTAAGGGTGAGATTAGAGTTAACTCCTTGTATGTACATATGACTGTTCTGTACACTGTTACTTCATGCATGCATAAGGTGTGCACGTGGTATGTATCTGTCATCATGATATGTAATTGTGCATGTGTGATACTGACATTATGAGCAGCTGATGTGTATAAGGGAACTGGTGTACTACTGTACTGTATCATATGCAAAACAAATGGTACACTTGTGCCCACTGACATTACTTTCTTCATATTTCCAGGTCCCTCCCATCTAGCAACAAGGCAGGCCATACATGCTGGTGAGTGTGTTTAACATTACCTGAAAAACAATTTATAATACTAGTAAGAGTAGTGTAACTCTGTAGTATACATGCTGGTGAGTGTGTTTAATAATACCTGCAATACCCAGGTTAACACTAGTAAGAGTAGTGTAACTCAGTACTGATGTGTGTATGTACTGTGGGGTGTGCATGTGTGCAAGTGTGCCTGTGCCCATGTGTGCATGTGTGTGTGTGTTCATGAGTGCATGTGTCCATTTCTGAATGTGTGCATTAGTATTGAAGTGCATCACTGTAAAATATGTGTTGATACTGTAATCTGTGTTCACTGTTTTCCTCCCGTAGGTTCTGGTGATGCTCTGGTGACCTGCAGCAGGGAACCTGAATCTTGTGCCCCAGGTACTGATGATGATGAAATGTCTATAATGGTGCAGGAAGGTGTGTCTGGGTCCACCATTGGTCAGCCAATTGACAGTACACAACTGTCAACCTCTTCAATGCGCACAGTCATCCTGCCGTTACATCCTTTGTCACCATTGTCCCTAGGTGATGGACAGTATGCATTGGGCATAGATCAGGGTAATGTGGTACCTGTGGTACATGCATCCCCACAAAGCAGCCATGAGCAGGGTCCTCCAATGGTACCACGCAGACAGTCACCCATGGGTTCCTGTGGGGGCATCCGTGGCCGCACTGCCTCTGGCCGACGTGCCCAAGGAGGTATGTCAACCTCCGCTATGTTTCAGACTGTTATGCAGGCACAGGCGCGTATGGAAAGGTACACCAGACAGGGTCTGAGGGAGCTGAGAGCATGTCGCACAGCCATGACAGATGGCATGCGTGACATTGCGAATGCTATTCATAACTTCACAGATGTTGACAGACGTTGTGGGGACATACAACAGCTGCTCCACAACCAGATGTCCATGGGCCAGGGTGATGGTGTGCATTTGCGACGTCGACGTGGCCATATGCCGGCAACAGCACCAGCTGGCAGTGGCCTCGGATGACAACAGGCCCACTCACGCACCTCAAGTGCCAGCACCAGCCCCAGCAATGCTGGGTCAGTGCTGTAATCAGGACGCCCCAGGAGACCACATGCATGTGGCTCTGGACAGTCCCAACAGGGAAGTCAACACACCCCCGCTTCCGATGACAGTACCCTGTCTGGGTTAGTACCGGATATGGTCCGTAGCACCCCTGCCAGACACAGGTACCATGCCCATGCCCACAGACACTGATCTGGATGACCTGACAGGTGCAGTCTGTGGCTGTCCACAAAACCCTGTACATGGCAGCCATTATGTGGGACTGTGTGTGTGCTTACACACATGCAGAAATTTGACACCTAGGGCAAACACATACACACACACACTGCACCAACACTGGTCCACCCTGTACTGCTGCCCCTCACAAACACACATACACACACATGTCAATTGGTGGTACCAGTGGCTGGCTTGGGCATACCTAACCCACACCCTGTGGATATGATGACACTGTGCCACCTCCTGCATACTACAACATCAGTGCAGGAAAAGGTAAAC
The DNA here is from genome assembly GCF_019279795.1 of Protopterus annectens. Classification (NCBI taxonomy): domain Eukaryota; kingdom Metazoa; phylum Chordata; order Ceratodontiformes; family Protopteridae; genus Protopterus; species Protopterus annectens. The sequence continues at coordinate 861,582,660 of NC_056734.1, forward strand.
ACATTGCTGATGCACAGGGTGACTACATAGATGTGTATAAGTAGTAACATGTTGGTAACTGTTCACTGTTCCACTATGATTGTGAGTATATCCCAGAATTCCTGCTGCAGTAACTGTATGAATGTCCTGAATTGTTATCTGCACCCATACTACTTAACAAAGTGTACCAGCTGCACACCATCACATGCTACCATTGACTATGGGAATGTGCATCATGTGCTGAATTGTATATTCCGCTATATGTATCTGTTCTGTCACACGTGCATTGACACACACCCTGCTACCCCCACACATGCACATGCTCACCTGCCATTTACATTATTTATTACCCTACATGAGTAGCTGTCGATACATGACAGGTACACATTTGAAAAGTGCACTATGTGGATTACTACCGATTTCCTCCTCTCTACCTGTACTCACAGGGTGCAGGCAACCTCATTAGTTTAAGAGTGTAATGTGCATCAGGGACTGTGGTACCCTGATTGCCACATTAAACATGTTTTCCATATGGAAATGCACACACTGAAACATCCCGCATCCACACACTTGCCACATTCAGGTTTCAAAACACTATCTAGGTATATTCTGGTACATGTGCGTGTTACAGTAGCATGTAGCACTATACTGAGTACTGGCAGTTGTCTGTTGTCATGTTGTTTGTATAGGGTGCTGTCAACATCACTGTTTGTTAAGGGAAATGTGCACCCTGCAGTGCATAGCCCCATCCCACCCCCAGCATTGTGCACACACACTAACCCCACAACACATACTTTCCATTTGCAAGATTCAAACCCCTACCTAACTGTGTTATGACACTAGAGACAGACACATTAGCAGAGTGTGCTATTTGCATTAGTGAGAGAAGTCCTTTCTAATGCTGTACTTAGAGGGTGCTGACATCATCTGTGTTTAGGAAGAGGGATGTGCACCCTGTAGTGTGTTCTCCCAGTTGGCAAAAGGCACTTTTCCCTCACAGCATTATGCATGCACACACAAACCCCACTCATACTAACACACATACATTCCCTTTGCAGGATTTAAACCCCTACCTAACTATGTTATGACACTGGAGAAAGATGCATTAGCAGAGCGCGCTATACGAATTATTGGAGAACTTTAATTCAGGTAATATAGTTATAGAGTGCTCACATCATCAGTGTTTCAAAAGGGGAATCTGCATCCTGTAGTGTACTGTCACAGTTGCTAATAGGGGCATTTCCCACACACACATCGATGTGTTTGAGGTTTGCATATGTGGGGGATCCAGTACTCCAGTATGATTAGTATATGGTTCGATTGCAACAATGAGGGATATACTTCAAGTGGTGAGCATTTTGTACTCATGTTTGTGATGATCAGGTCTAGTATATTTACCCCTCTTGTGGGAATGTTGACTACCTGTGCCATAGCTAAAGAGGTTTTGAACTATGGGAACCCTAGAGCTTGGGTATTGTGGCTTGAGTAATGTTCACAGTCTATGTTTGGGTAGTTGACGTCACCCAGTATGATGGTGTTCGCAGAGAAATCTATACTCTCCTGTGTCGTCATGTAGGCTGTGTGGGATTCCTGAGTTTGAGAGGGTGATGTAAGAGCTCCAATGTGTCTCGTTCCATGTGGTCCAGGGAGGTACGTCTCAAGTTGTTCACACCAGCATGGACAATGACTGCCTCATACTTGTACTTGCTGTGGAGTGACCTGAGTGCTTGTGTTATGTGGCACATTCTATCACCTGACACGTTGCTAAATGTGACCCTCACCTTGCTCAGTCTGGAGGGCAGGACATCAGTGTGTCTGACTATGGCATCACCTATTATAGGTGTGTCACACATTGTGTTTGGCCTTATGGGCTGTGCCTGTTATGAACACTGACATTGTGAGGTCTGTGTTGCTTGAGATATGTGTTCATGTGGGATGCAACGAGTCTGGCCATGTCATTTGTGTCCATGGTCTGGTAAGTATCACCTTTGGTGACATAGGTATTCATATGTCAGCTGGTGAGCATTTGCAGTGTTACCTACTGATAGTGGTACAGCTTGTTTGTTGTACAATGGACTACATGCAGCCCTGCTTACAGTAGCTATGTTTGCATGCATGTTTCCTTGCAGTTACCCTGGAATACTGATCCGACCTGCCATGCAGAGTTACACAGCTTCTGTGGACTACTAGTGACATCTGCATAGCTTACTATATGTATGTTCATGTCTCACTTGACAGAATGTCACTGTTTCTCCTGTGCACATGTACATTGCCTGTGTCACTTTGCATATGACTTACCTGGCATCTGTCCATGTGAGCAGTCATATATGCCACTGCAGGACTCTAAACCTGATGATGCACACACTCAAAACAGTCCTCAGCATGGAGAACATCACTATCTGTGCAGTAACAGATACCGGATTCAGGGCTACCAACAGCACTCCAGCACTACCAAGTTATACCTCATACCATGCTTTTCAGGCCCAAAACTTGCACAAAACCACAAAAGGAGGGGGTGTATTCATATTCATCCAAGATACCCACACCTCCAGGTTGGTGGCAAAGCACCAAACATCAGAGACTATCCATATGCAGGTAACAATGGGTAAAACTGCCTTCCAGGTTATAGCCTGCTACAGACCACCCTCACAAACACAAGAACTGCACTTGGCCTTCCTGAAAACAGTTGGAAATATGTAGGTCTGTCCATACACCATTATATTGGGTGGGTTAAACTACCCAAACATAGACTGGGAGCATGACTGTAGCTCCAACACCCTAGCCCACAGATTACTGGAATTTATATACCAATATGCTATGGAACAACCTGTTACCACTCACACAAGAGGGGAAAACATACTGAACCTGATCATCACCAACATGGGGACTCTATGCTCCAGACCAGAAGTGTATCCCTCACTGGAAAGATCAGACCATAAACTAATCTCACTGGATATTCACATCCCAAGGCCACCCCCACCACAGATTAATGTAGTCAACAACTCATGACAAGCATGTTCACACTCCTCATCAATGATGTGGAAACCTGCGAAGCCCCCAGGCCTGTTTAAAATATGGACCAGACTGCAGATACCTGTATAAAGGCATTCTATGGACACATTCAGGAATGCATGGATCATGCAATAATGCATTCCCAAACAAAAGCAGGACCCAATCCTCCAAAGGCAGACGTCCTGTGTGCTGGACACCAGCCATAAACAAACTATACAATAGAAGGATAAAGCTACTACATGATACAACAAACACCCAAAATGTGAAGGCATCACTGATGATTCTTAGAAGAAGACTACAGCCACTCATAAGATTGTCTAAGGACATCTTTGAGAGAAGATTCCACAAGACACTGCGGATAATCACAAGGCTTTCTGTAGTTATGTTAGGAACCTGGATGGTAATTCCCAGATATGCTCAGAGGTAGTCCATGATGTCACAAGAAATACCAAACACACAGACATTGCCAACATCCTAGTGGACAGGTTCACTGCTACCTCCCCCCCCCCCTCCACACCAAGAGGGAAAATATTTCTCCCAGCAGAGTGCTGCCCCCCCTTACATCTCAGATGCTCAGGTAAGAGCTGCCCTCTCCAAAGCAATAGACACTGCATCAATGGGAACAGACAGTGTCCCAGGCTGTGTCCTACATGAACCCCAAGAAGAGCTACACCCAGACATAACACTACTGTTCAATCCCAGCCTTACTACACGATATGTGGCCAAAGAGTGGCATACAGCAACAGTGGGCCCTCTACATTTAGGTGGTGCCTTCACGGATCCTGGACACTATCGCCCCATACATCTGCATAGCTTGGTCTGCAAGGCTATGGCAAGGATCATCATAAACATCATAAATATAGATATTGGGGACCTACAGACACTTCATCATACACAGTTTGGCTTTGTTAATGGCAGATCCTGCCTCTCAGACCTGTTATATTTCTTTGAAACAGTCACCAAGGCCACTGTCAAGGGGAAGGTGGTCTACATAGCCTACCTGGACCTTGCATAAGCCTTTGATACAATACCCCACTTGTGCATTCTAGGGAAGCTCGCCGGTGTACATATTAACCCCTATGTCACTACAGATATTGCACAGTGGCTCAAGGGCAGAACACACATGGTTAGAATTGCTGGAGCCATGTCAACCTCAAAACCAGTTACAAGTGGTGTCCCACAAGGCTCAGCCGTGGGATCTGTCTTGTTCAGTATATATTTATCAGAGGTACAGGCCAACATGGAAGTACTGTGGCTGAGCAAGTCGCAGATGACTGCAAACTGGACGCCATAATCAACTCTCCAGCCAACACACGCATCCTCCAAAAGGGCCTCTTAGAAACACACGACTTGTGCCACAGCCATGGCCTCAGGCTGAATGCCAAATAGTGTATGGTCATCCCCTTTGTCAAAAACAAAGTGACCACAAAGTACCACATATGTGTCAATCCACTAAGTGCAGACGAAGGAATTATGGACCTTGGGGTACACAAGTTGATAGCATTCTCTCATTTGACAACCACATGGCCAAAGTGGTTAGGAAAACATGTAATATGGGCCACATCATCATGAAGGGATTCACATGTAGATCAGGGGAGGACATTGTGCCTCTTTACTCATCCCTCATCATGCCCATAATTGACTACAATGCCCCTGTCGGCATGCACCTTACCAGACACCTGCAGCAACTGGAAAGACCACAAAAGTACCTCAACAAGAGGATCAAAGGGCTCAAACAGATGCCACATACTGACTGGTTAAAGAATCAGCAGCTCTACTCAGTGGCATACTGCCTCTTCATAGGCAATCTGTGCCTGACATATAAAGCCATGTGAAACCCTGACTTAATGGTCATGCTGCACCTCAGAATATCCAGATCCCATCAGGCTACACGCTGGAAAGACTTGCACCTCAGGAGTGATATACATAGGACATGCTGGAGGGACACATTCATAACTCAGAGGCTCCCTTCACTGTGGAATATTATCCCAATAGAGGTTAGGCAGAGTCATTCAGTGACTGTCTTCAAGGGGGATATTAATGACTGGATGGGACATTGTAGGTTTACCCTGGGTATCAGTTATGTGTCACTGTTAGACAGAGGCACAGTATACTAACCTTGGAAAAGGGCATAGCAAGATAGATTTACAATGCATGGTGAAAGCCACACACATTCTGGCTAGGTTTATAAATGCCCTAGGGCAGATAGCCTAGTATGAACCTATGAACCTATGTATCTTGTTCACCATTGGCCCTATGTGCTGTTAATCACCAATGCAATCTCAATACTATGGTAGCATGTGCAAAGGTCAGTTGTCAGTCACCTCTATGGTACAGTTGTGGAATATGTGAGTCATGTAGTAATGTCACAGCTGCCACATGTACACAGTCAACCCTATCCCCTACACATGGATGTACAACACATGTATGTGATGGAAACACATGGCCAAAATGTGGACTAAGCACTCTGAACCCAGTACTGGCATAACCTGTCAGGTGGCATGAAATACTACAGTGACTGCAATACCAGTCTGATGTGGACCTACACTGACAGCAATACAAGCACAGAAACACACCGGACCATTCGTGGAGTCTAAGGATAGCATCCTGCCTGAGTGGCAGACACCTCTGCAGCTGGCACACAGGCATACGTTAGGCCTGAACACAGCACGCATAACACATAGCACACAAATCCTGTGTGCCAAACAAGCACAGTCTGTACAGCTATACAACACTACTGCTGCAGTTGTGTTAGGTACTTTTATTGTCCAGTACAGTGAGGTCATGCTCACCAGGCTGGATAAGGTGAAGGTCACAGTGATATGCTCATGGGGCACTATGGTCCACCACATAACACAAGCATACAGGTCAGTCAGATGCATGGACACATATGACTCAGTCATTGTCCATGCCACTACAGCTGATGTGTGATGTCCCTCACTGGGATACATGATAGGGAACATGGAAGGGCTCACTGAGCAAGTGGCACAGGCTGGTAGAACCCTGACCTTGGTTGGCATCAGACCCTCGCCAGGAATGCTGACATATTACTGAATGCTAATGAATTACTGTAGCTACAACACCCTAGCTGAACGGTTCTTAGCATGCGGTCACTGCATTGCTATGGAACAACTTCTTACCACTCCCACAACAGGTGAAAACATGCAGCACCTGTTCATCAACAACATGTAGACTATATGCCCCAGACCAGGTGTGTATCCCTCACTACTAGGTTGATAGCATCTACATCTCACACTGTATATACACATCCCACATGCAGCACCTGCACAGAAGACCACAGTCATAATGTTACCCTGTGCAAATACAGGCATCACACATGGTAACTATTGAAGGTGACAGGTACATATCTGTATTTGGCACACACATACATCATGTGTGCATTGCCATAACTAGTTTAATCGATGTCATGCATTATTGTGAGAAACAACCCGCACACATGGGCATTCTGTGTGAGCAAAACACACGTGACATGTCTGGAATCAAAAGCCATAAATAATCATGATATCATTTAGAAAGGGGTATGTGCATCCTGTAGTGTGTTTTCCCAGTTGCCAAAAGGGATGTTTCTTTCATGCACACTCACCTCCCTTCACACACACCTGGTACTTGCTGGCTTCAAACCCCTACGTAACTATGTTATAACACTAGAAACAGACGCATTAGCAGAGCGCGCTATTCGCATTACTGGCAGATTTCATTTCCCCTGATATACTTATAGGGTGCTGACATCATCGGTGTTTAGAAAGGGGAATGGGCATCCTGTGGTGTGTTTTCACAGTTGCCAAAAGGGATGTTCCTTTCATGCACACACACTAACCCACTTTATATACACTTGCCACTTGCTGGGTTCAAGCCCCTACCCAACTATGTTATGACACTAGAAACAGATGCATTAGCAGAGCATGCTATTTGCTTTACTGGGCAATTTCTTTTCTCCTGATATACTTATAGGGTGCTGACATCATCGGTGTTTAGAAAGGGGAATGAGCCTCCTGTGTTGTGTTTTCACAGTTGCCAAAAGGGATGCTCCTTTCATACACACACACTAACCCCCCTTAACACACACTTGCTGGATTCAAACCTCTACCGAACTATGCTATGACACTAGGGACAGATGCATTAGCACAGCGCGCTATTCGGATTACTGGGGGATTTCTTTTCTCCTGATATACTTATAGGGTGCTGACATCATCAGTGTTTAGAAAGGGGAATGAACATCCTGTGGTGTGTTTTCACAGTTGCCAAAAGGGATGTTCCTTTCATACACACTTACACTCCTTCACGCACACTTGCTGGATTCAAACCCCTACCTAACTATGTTATGGCACTAGAGACGGATGCATTAGTAGAGCACGCTATTTGGATTACTGGTGGATTTCTTTTCTCCTGATATACTTATAGGGTGCTGACATCATCAGTGTTTAGAAAGGGGAATGAGCATCCTGTGGTGTGTTTTCACAGTTGCCAAAAGAGATGTTTCTTTCATACACACTTACACTGCTTTACCCACACTTGCCGGATTCAAACCCCTACCTAACTATGCCATGACACTAGAGACGGACGCATTAGTAGAGTGCATTATTGAGATTACTGGAGGATTTCTTTTCTCCTGATATACTTATAGGGTGCTGACATCATCAGTGTTTAGAAAGGGGAATGAGCATCCTGTGGTGTGTTTTCCCAGTTGCTAAGAGGAACATTTGGACTAAGTGTGTGAGCATGCCCAGTTCAGCCTTCCCATGGCATGTTGTGTGAAAGATGTCTCATTTATCAAAGTGTGTGAGCATTCCCAGTGTGAGCTTTCCATATGTTGAACTCTGCAGCCCATCATGTTTGTGGATGAGTGTGACCTTCAACAAATATCTCCAGTTTATGGTTGTGTGTTCTGTGCCATGTTGTGTAGTTACTGTCCAAATGCTTTTTGTGTGAACACAACAGGGATTATACTGTGCCTGCAGGTTTTGCATGGGATACTTTGCATACAATTGTCAACATCCGTTCATACTGACCTAACACTGTAGTACTGTATAGTGTAGTGGTTCAGTACTTTCACTGTGGTGGACAGTATCCTGGGCTTTAGTCCTATCACTGCTTTACATTTCCATAGTGTGCACAACAGCCTGGTTAGGGTCCAGTTGTGCACATCTGCACAAAGGCGGTGCCTCTATGGACCCTGGTAATTACCGCCCCATAAGCTTAACAAATCTAGTCTGCAAAGCTATGGAGAGGATCATAATGGAGCTCATAAACAAAGATATAGGGGACATGCAGACATTGGACCCGTCCCAGTTTGGCTTGGTCAAGGGCAGATCATGCCTTTTGAACTTGGTCGACTTCTTCAAAACAGTCACTAAGGCCATTGATGAGGGAAAGGCAGTCCATACAGCCTACCTTGACCTTGCAAAGGCTTTCGACACAATACCCCACTCGGGTATTGTAGAAAAAACTACTAACTTAAATGTAAACCCATATGTCACAAGATGGGTTGCAAACTGGCTTAAGGACAAGACCCACAGGGTTAGAGTTGCTGGCGCTATGTCAGACTCCAAGCCGGGCACAAGTGGTGTCCCACAGGGCTCGGTCTTTGGCCCCCTATTGTTCGTCATCTACTTCTCAGAAGTACAGGCCAAAATGGGAGGACTTTGGCTGACAAAGTTTGCAGATGACTGCAAACTGGGTGCCATAGTGGACGGTGCATCAGACACGGAAATCCTTCAGAAGAGACTCACGGAAACTGATAGCTGGTGCCAGAGCCATGGCCTGAAGTTAAATGCCAAAACATGTATAGTCATACCCTTCGGGAAAAGCAAGGTAACCCCAAGCTACCATATAGGTGGCAATCCTCTAAGCACAGAGGAGGTTATCATGGACCTGGGGACCCAGGTTGACAGTGGCCTTTCTTCTGACACTCACGTTGCTAAAGTGGTTAGAAAGACCTTCTACATTGCCCACCTGATCATGAAGGGATTCGCATCCAGATCTAGTGAGGTCATTGTTCCCCTGTACTCTTCACTTATCAGACCAATGATCAAGTACAATGCCCCATTCGGGATGTATCTCACCCGACATCTGCAGCAATTGGAGAGACCCCAAAAGTCCCCCACCAAAAGGATAAAGGGACTCCAACATCTGTCATATGCTGCCAGATTGAAGACACTCCAGCTCTATTCAGTCACATACCGTCTGCTCAGAGGTGATATGTGCCTGACATGCAAGGCCATGTCCAACCAGGAATTAATGGACATGCTCCACCTCAAAATCTCCAAATCCACCAGAACCACTAGGGCAAGTGACTTAAACCTTAGCAGGGATATAAGTAGGACATGTTGGAGGGATAGATTTATCACTCAGAGACTCCCTATGATGTGGAATACAATCCCGGTCCATGTGAGGCAGAGCACCTCGCTGGCTCTGTTCAAGAGGAATCTTGACCTGTGGATGGGAGATCATAGGTTTACCCCGGGAATTGTCTCTGTGTCACTGCTGGACAGAGACACAACAAACTAATGGGCATAGTATTGTTTCCATATAAGGGGTGGCGTAAGCCACAAAACTCTGGGCTAGGCTTATAACTGCCTTAGGGCAGATAGCCTAGTATAAACCTATGAACCTATGAACCTATCTGACCATGTTGCATTATGTTCAGATATGAACTACTTACAACAGCCTCATCCAACATCAGTAGTGTATTCCACAACATAGGTGTACATTGGCAAACACTACCGATGTGCCCTAGGCCATTTCTAATGCTAGTCAGAGAGTGTGTTTGTCCTTCGACACATTGTAAGTGTAGTTTGCCATGACATATGTCTTGTTTAGTATACTGTGCCTCTGTCTACCTGTGACATAACATTGATACCCAGGGTAAACCTACCATCTCCCATCCACTCATTAAGATTCCAGTTGAGGAGAATCAACGAGTGATTCTATGGATAACCTGTACTGGTAGTTTACTCATGCGTGGGGGTGGCTTCTGTGTTATGGATAATGCAGTACAGCTTGTCCTATGTATATCAATGCTGGGGTTCAGGTCCCTCATGTGCATAGCTCACTGCCATTCAGATTGTACAAGGTGCAGCATGTTCATTGATTCCAGCTTGGACATGGCTTTCTACATCAGGCACAGCTTGCGTCTGGGTGGCCAGCATGGCAGTGTGTGGAGTTGCACTCTGTTTAATCAGGCAACACATTACATGTATTCAAGCTCTTTGATACTCCTGGTGAGGTACTGTTGTGGACTTTACAGTTGATGGAAGTGTCTGCTGAGGTACACCCCACAGGGGCTGTTGTGGTCATTTGTAACGCTGATGAAGGATAACTGCAGAACCACAATGACCTCCCCTTATCTAGATGTCATAACCTTCATGATTAGGTTGGTATATGGATTGTTTCTGTTAACACTACAGCCACATGTTTGTCCAATGCAAGATATCTATCACCTTGTGTACCCAGGTCTGTCATTACATGTTAAGTATGTAATGGGTTAACACCTATGTGGTAATTGGTGGTCACACTGTATATCCACAGAGGTTGACTATACAGTTTTCTCCATTTAACATGCTGACATGGCTATGGCACCGGTTGTCTGTTTCTATGTGGCCCTTTTGTGGGATGCTTGTGTCAGCTGGAGTGTCAGATATGTTAGGCGGTTTGTAGTCCTCTGCAAACATGTTCAGGCACAGTCCTTACATGTTGGCCTGTACCTATGGGGCATATATACCAGACGGGGAAGGTCCCAGGACCAAGCTTTGTGGGATACCTGTTATATGTTGTTTGTAGTCTGACATGGCTGCAGCATGTCTGACCATGTCAGTTCTGTCGTTGGTCTGGTTTGTAACCCCTCTAGTGACATTGGGGTGTATATATAAGCTGGTGAGCATATCTATATTGAACACATAGGGTATTGTATGGAAGGCTTTGCAAGGTCCAGCTACACTGTATGGACCACATTGCCCTCATCAGTGACCTCAGTTACTGTTTCAACTGAGTCACACATGTTTAGGGGCGGGGTCTGCACTTCATAAACCCACAGTGGGTAGGGTCGGGTGTCAATAGATCCCCAATATCATTATGTCTGCGGTACATGCTGATCCTTTCCATAGCTGTGCAGACCATGCTTCTCAGGATTCTGTGGTGGTTGTTTTTAGTATCCATTCAGGCGACACCTTTCTTGAGAACAACCACTGTTGTTGTACACTGCTCTTTGGGTACATATCCTGTGGTAAGGCTGACATAATGTCAGGGAGGCAGCAGTCTGCTGGGAAAGATATTTTGCATTATGAGGGGGGGGGGGTTTGCACTGCACCTGTCAGGATGTATGTTGGCAATACGTGTGTGTGTTTGGTATGTTGTTTGTAATATTTGTGTGATCCAGAGCATATCTGGGAATTCACAACACACTTACTACCATCAGTTGCAGCAGCCTTGGGGTTATCCTTAGTGTCCTGTACAATTTGTATCATAATAGGTTCATAGGTTCATACTAGGCTATCCACCCTAGGGCATTTGTAAGCCTAGCCACAGTGTGTGTGGCTTTTGCCACCATTGCTATGTGAATATTATGGCCATTTATGATTTACTTAGCTGTGCCTCTGTCTGGACATGACACAGTAAAGACTCCCAGTGTACATCTACAATTATCCATCCATTTTGCTAACTTCCTGTTGAAGAGTGTCAGTGAGGGGCTCTGCCTAACATGTAGTGGTATTCTGTTCCAGGGTGTGGAGAGACTCAGGGTTAGGTATCTGTCCCTCCAGCACATCCTATTTGATTATGTGTTAAGGTTGACATCTCTGACTCACACAGCTCCGATGGCTTTGAGTTTTCTGGGGTGGAGCATGTCCATTACTTCTGTGTTGGACATGGACTTGTACAACAGGCATACAATGCCTCTGTGTAGGCAGTATGTGACTGCATTCGGCTGTGGTGTCTACAGCCAGGCAGCATATGAGATATATTTGAGACCCTTTCTGACTCTTGCTGAGGTACCTTTGAGGTCTTTCTAACTGCTGCAGGTGCCAGGTAATGTACATCCCAAATGAGGCATTGTACTACAATGACCTTTGTTGACGTAGATGTGAATCCTTTCATGATACAGTGTCCAATATAGACAGTCTTCCTAGACAAATTGGTGATGTGACTGTCACATAACAGGTGACTGTCCACTTGTATCACTAGGTCCCTGATTACTCCTTCCACACATAATGGTTTACCACCTATGTGGTAATTTGTGTGTACCTTGTTTTGTATTTGGTGGTACATTCATACTGTCCACTGTCTTCAGGACAGTGGGGTGGGGTTCCTGTGTGTGAGAGTGTGGTCTGTAGCATGCTACAGACTGTACAGCAGTCTTGCCTACGGTTAGTAGCACATGGGTGGACTGCAATGACATAAGCATTGTCAGTTAACTGGACATATGGGTGTCTGTGCTGAATATGGATACTCACCCTCCTTTTATGTTTTGTTACAGGTTTTGTGGCCATAACACATGATATGTGGTATTACCTGGTAGTGCTGGTGTGCTGTCATGAGGCTTGCAGCAGGTTTCTATCACTGGACAGACATCAATGTTCTCCATACTGGGGAGGGCCTCAGGAGCATGCATATTGAGGTTTACACATCTGGCATTGATCAGCATTACCCTTCTGTTTCTTTCCAGTTTTGTTTTCTATGGTGGTGGGTTGGTGTTTTCGGCCTTGCCTACAAAGGAATCTCTGTAGGTTGCAAAAGCCTTAGGCAATATCCAGACACTCATGGGTAACAGGTGCAAGCCATCCCTGGAACAGCAGCATGTCTCACTATGGAGTCACCTATTACAACTGTATCAGGCATGTTGTTTCTCCTTCTGTCCTGTGACTGTTTGGCACACCAGCTTTGTATACTATGTGTTACATGTGCTATGTCTGGAGGTTGTTTTATTGGGTGTCTGCTTTGGAGGCTTGTGTTGGTGTTGTGTGTTTGTAATTAGGGCCTCTGGGAATGTTTTTGTTTTTATGTGTTTGGTTTACAGTCGTTGTAGGTCTATGTGGGACTGGGTTTGTGGTGTATGTGGTTACCTTGTCCTCCTGACTAGTTTTGACAGTACTGATTTGGGGGTGCTCAGGCTCCGGTTTGGCTACCTGGTTGCGTCTATCACATACATTTGTATTTATTGGGGTGAGTTGTTGTTGTGTGTGTACTTGGGACAGGTGTCACATTGCCACTGGATTCACAGATTCTACTTGTTTTGCCTGGCCTTAGTGGATTGTATGTGTGGACACATTTTGTTGCCATACTAGTGATCACTGATTACTTCACTTTTTATGTTTGATCTATCATGTGGTAGCTTCCTCATTCTCTTCAATGGTTTAGTAATTGCTGGTTTCCAGCATGCCAGATGCCTGGGTGTATGGCATTGTGTCTTGTTGTTTGTGATTGCAGACTCCAAGCACTCTTGGCTGTGTTCATGGTATGCCTGTGTAACATGTTCTGCAGTGTGTCCCATATTCTGGACCTGCACAGGGCTTTTCATGGATTCCACATTGGTTTGTAGGGGTGCAAGCTATGCTTTATACATGTGTTTCACTGTGGTAATCTGGCCAGGGATTGGGGTCGGGATGTGTAACTACAGTGTGATTACTCTATGGTCTGGTCTTACCAGTGAGGGTTACACTTCTCATCTTGACATCCAGTACACATATTTCTGATTATCACATCCAGTATGCTTACCCCTCTTGTGGAAGTGTTACATTTTGCATGTCCATTTTGTTTGATGGATTCTGGGAAATTGTCTACACTTGTGTCAGTGCTAGTATAATACAAAGAGTATAGTGACAAACATCTCAAAAGCTAACTTCACACTTCTTCGGACTGAGATGGTATCCGTTAAGCCCACTGGGCCAGTGGAAACCACAACACACAATGGTGACTCCTTCACAGACGCTTTCTAGGGACATCTCCGAGAAAGCATGGACCATGCAATCACAAATAAAAACAGGACCCTCTCCACCAAGGGAAAGTGGCCTGTCTGGTGGACTCCAGCCATAAACAAACTGTATAACAGATGAAGGATACTAATGCAAGACAGAGCTACATATCCTAAAGGGAAGGCAGCTGTGATCAGCACTAGTAAAAAGCTACATTCTCTCATAAAGACATCCAAGGTCAACTTGGAGACATAAATCACCAACGACAATGAAGATAACCACACTGCCTTCTTCAGTTATATCAGAAACCTGGGTGGGAACCCTCAGATATGCTCAGAGTTGGTACGCAACATATATTTCAGTGACCTGACAGATATTGGCAACATTCTGGCAGACAGGTTCAGTGCAATTTTCCCCCTCCCTCACCCCCAAAAGAAGATAGTTATCACAGCTGAATGTAACCTCACTGTCATCTCAGATGTCCATGTGAGAGCCGCACTCAGCAAAAACAAGTACACAGCATCAATGGGACCTGATGGTATCCCCAGTTGCATGCTATGTGAACTCCAGAAGGAGCTAAACCCGTATATACAAATGCTATTTAACCTTAGCCTTGCTACAGGATATGTACCTGAACACTGGCGTACAGCAACAGTGGTCCCACTCCACAAAGGAGATGCCTCCACAGACCCTGGCAACTACCACCACACAAGCTTAACCAGCCTTGTCTGCAAAGCTATGGGAAGAGTCATTATGGAGCTCTTAAACAGAGACATTGGTGACCTACAGACCCTTGATCCCACCCAGTTCAGCTTTGTACAGGGCAGATCCTGCCTTTTGCACCTAGTTGACTATTTTGAAACTGTCAGTAGGGCCATTGATGAGGGCTACGCGGTCCACACAGCCTACCTGCGCTTGGCTAAGGCCTTTGACACAATACCCCACTCAGGCATCATAGACAAGCTCAACAGCTGAAATATAACACCATATGTCACAGGATAGGTTGCAAAATGGCTAAGAAACAGAACCCATAATGTCGACATTGCAGGTGCCTTGTCAGATTCAAAGCCAGTCACAAGTGGTGTCCCACAAGGATCTGTCCTGGGACCCCTCTTATTTGGCATTTACTTTTCAGATGTGAAAGCAAACATAGGAGGGTTGTGGCTGACAAAGTTTGCAGATGACTGCAACCTAGGCACCATAGTGAATACATCAGCCGGCACACACATCCTACAGAATGCCATCACAAAGACAGATAGCTGGTGCGGAATCATGGCCTGAAACTGAATGCAACTGATGTGTAGTCATCCCCTTTGGGAGGAACAAAGTACCCACAAATCAATACATAGACAGCAACCCACTGAGCACAGAATACAAATCAGACACCTGGGGACACATGTAGATAGTGACGTCTCGTTTGACACCCATGTTGCCAAAGTGGTTAGAAAGACTTTCTATCTTGCCCACCTTATCATGAAGGGTTTTCCATCCAGATCAAAGGAGGTCATTGTACCACTATACTTCTCCCTTATCAGGCCCATGATTGAATACAAAGCCCCATTTGGTATGTACCTCACCCAGCACTTGCAACAGCTGGAGAGACCCCAAAAGTACCTTGCCAAGAAGATCAGGGGTCTACAACACATGTCATATGCTTCCAGACTAAAGGAAATCCAGCTTTATTCAGTAGCATACCGCATACTTACAGGTGACCTATGCCTGACATACAAGACCATGTCCAATCAGGATTTGGTGGACATGCTCCACTCCAAGCAATCCAAATCCACCAGAACCATGAGAGCTAAAGGTTTGAACCTCAGCACATACATGTATAGGACATGCTGGAGGGACAGAGTCATAACTCAGAGGCTTCTCACACTCTAGCAGAGTATCCCAGTTCATGTTAGACAGAGTCCCTCACTGACTCTCTTCAAGAGAAATCTGGACAACTGGATGTGAGATTGTAGGTTTACCCCAGGGGTCCTCCCTGTGTCACTACTAGACAGAGGCACAGTCAAGTTATTCGATTACGTAAGGGGGTCATAATGTGTCACTGCTAAGTCAGAGGCACAATATTCGGAATCTATTCTGTACACGTATTACCACTATAAGGGGTGGCAATAGCGACATCACTATGGCTAGGCTTATAAATGCACTAGGGCAGATAGCCTAGTAGTAAACTATGAAACTATGAAACTATGGTGTATGTGTAGGTATTGTCAGTCAAGCAATATAATGTGGTTTGGGGGGCTTGATATCTTCCTGTATTCCAACATTTTTTGTCTATTCCTTCTAGCATGTCGAGGGATCAGTTGCTAGTGTCCTCTCCTGCTCAGCTGGTGAACCTGGGAATATTGAGGCAATGTTACAATTGATCATGTACACAGACAACCCTCTCCTTCTCCCACAAAACACAAATACATGCGAGAGATGCAACTATATAGCCAAACTGGAGGCTGAGCTCTCTCAACATAGGACTGGCAAGACCAGAGAGGAGGAGAAGGTAACCACACACACCACAAACCCAGTCTCACATAGCACTATCACAACTTCAAATCATACACATAAACACACAAAGACATACTCGGAGGCTCTGATCAGAAATCTACAAAAACAGCAGAGGCCACCAAAGCAGATACCCAAACAACTGCCTCCACAGGGCACAGCACATGCAACACATAGACCACAGAGTCAGTGTGCCAAACAGTCACAGCCCTTAAGACCAAACACAATGCCAGACACACTCGTCATAGGTGACTCCATAGTCAGACACACTGACGTCCCGCTCACCAGACTGAGTAAGGAGAAGGTCACAGTAAGCTGCCTATCGGGCGCTGGAATCCACCACATAATGCAAGCACTCAGGTCACTCAACTGCAAGTACAAGTATGACTCAGTCATTGTCCATGATGGTGTGAACGACCTGAGACGTACCTCCCTGGACTACATGAAAAGAGACATAGAGGAGCTCTCTGATTATGTAGCCCAGGCAGGTATGACCCTGACCTTGAGCAGTATCCTACCTTCACCAAGAATGATGCCACAATACAGAGACAAGATGATCAGCTGTAATAATTGGCTTAAACTATGGTGTCATTCAAAGGGGATCCAATGTCTGTCTGCCTGGGATGGCACGATGGACAAGCCATGCTGATTCGCAAGGGACGGCTTGCACCTGTCACCCCTGGGCTTCCGGATTTTGGCTAAGGCTCTTGCCACCCCCATTGTGCCTTTTTTACGCAAGGCTCAAATTCTAAACCTACCACCCTAGAACACAAAAAAGGAAAAAAACTAAGGGTAATGCTGCTCAATGCCAGAAGTCTCAACCTCAAGATGCACACACTCGAAGCCCTTCTCAGTATGGAGAACATCGATGTCTGTGCTGTGACTGAAACCTGGTTCAAGGCTCCTGACAGCACCCCGGCACTATCAGGTGTTACCTCATATCATGTGTTCCGGCCCCAAAATCTGGACAACACCAAGAAAGGAGGGTGGGTGTCCATATTCATCAAGGACACCCTAACCTCAAGGTTGGTGGCAACGCACGATGCATCGGAGACCATCCAGGTGCAATTAACCGTAGGCAAGACTGCTCTGCAGTTTGTAGCATGTTACAGGCCACCCTCTCAAACTCAGGAACCTCACACAGCTTTCCTGAAAACACTGGAGGGGATAAATGTATCTCCAAACACCATCATACTGGGTGATTTCAACTATCCAAATATAGACTGGGATCACTACTCAAGCCCCAACACTCTAGCCCAAAGGTTCCTAGAGTTCATAAACTCAAATGCCATGGAACAACTAGTCACCATCCCCACAAGAGGAGACAACATACTAGATCTCATCATCACGAACATGGGGTCACAATGTTCAACACCAGAAGTATACCCATCATTGGTGAGATCAGATCATAAACTAATCTCACTGGAAGTCCAGATCCTGCCCCCACCCCAGATAAAAAAGACCACAGTGAAGAACTTCTCAAAAGCCGACTTCCCACTTCTAAAGACTGGTGTGGTCTCTTTCAAGGCCCCCAAGCCAGCGGAAACCATTACCCAAACCGCTGAATCACTTACAAATGTCTTCTACCAGCACCTCCAGGACTGCATGGATCAGGCAATCCCAAACAAAACAAAGACTCTTTGTACCAAAGGCAAGCGTCCAGCCTGGTGGACCCCAGCCATAAACAAGCTCTACAACAAAAGGAAGGAGCTACTACAAGATAGAGCAAAATCCGTAGAAGGGAAGACACCCCTGCTCATTATAAGTAAAAAACTGAGATCTCTCATAAAATCATCCAAGGCAAATTTTGAGAGAAAAATCGCTAAGGACTCAAAAGACAATCATAAGGCCTTTTTTAGCTATGTTAGAAACCTGGGAGGAAACTCCCAGATATGCTCAGAATTAGTTCAAAATGATGTAAAAATCACTGAACCTACAGACATTGCCAACATACTGGCTGACAAGTTCAGTGCAGATTGCCGAACAAAAGGAGAGATATCTATACCAGAGGATTGTAGCCCCCCAAACATCTCAAATGCTCAGGTGAGAACTGCTCTATCCAAGGCAAAAAACACAGCATCCATAGGACCAGATGGTGTCCCCGGTTGTGAGCTCCACGAACTCAATGAGGAATTAAACCCGCAGTTAGGGCAGCTGTTTAATCTTAGCCTCACCTCAGGATACGTACCCAAGGAGTGGTGTATGGCAACGGTGGTCCCACTTCACAAAGGAGGTGCCTCCACCGACTCTGAAAACTACCGTCCCATCAGCTTGACAAGCCTGGTCTGCAAAGCTATGGAGAGGATCATAATGGAACTCATAAATAAAGACATAGGGGACTTGCAGACTTTGGATCCAACCCAGTTTGGCTTTGTCAAGGGCAGATCATGCCTTTTAAACTTGGTTGACTTTTTCAAAACCAAGGCCATTGACGAGGCCAAGGCAGTCCACACAGCCTACCTTGACCTGGCAAAGGCTTTCGACACAATACCCCACTCGGGTATCATTGAAAAACTCACCAGCTTAAATGTAAACCCATATGTCACAAGATGGGTTGCAAACTGGCTAAGTGACAGAACCCACAGGGTCAGCGTTGCTGGCGCCATGTCAGACTCCAAGCCTGTCACAAGTGGTGTCCCACAGGGCTCAGTCCTGGGCCCACTTTTGTTCGGCATCTACTTTTCAGAAGTACAAGCAAACACAGGAGGATTATGGCTGACAAAGTTTGCAGATGACTGCAAACTGGGAACCATAGTTGAAAACCCATCTGACACAGACATCCTTCAGAAGGGTCTCATAGAAATGGATAAATGGTGCCAGAGCCATGGCCTAAAGTTAAATGCTAAAATATGCATAGTCATACCCTTCGGGAAAAACAAGGTTACCCGTAGTTACCATATAGGTGGCAATCCTCTAAGCACAGAAGAGGTTATCAGGGATCTGGGCACCCAGGTTGACAGTAACCTTTCGTTTGACACTCACGTTGCCAAAGTAGTTAGGAAGACCTTCTACATTGCCCACCTGATCATGCAGGGATTCACATCTAGATCAAGGGAGGTCCTTGTTCCCCTGTACTCATCACTCATCAGACCAATGATTGAGTACAATGCCCCATTCGGAATGTATCTGACCCGACACCTGCAGCAATTGGAAAGGCCCCAAAAATTCCTCACCAGAAGGATAAAGGGTCTCAAAAATATGTCTTATGCTGCCCGACTGAAGGAACTCCAGCTCTATTCAGTCGCCACCGTCTGCTCAGAGGTGACCTGTGCCTGACATACAAGGCCATGTCCAACCCGGAATTAATGAACATGCTTCACCTCAAAACCTCTAAATCCATCAGAACTACAAGGGCAAGAGACTTAAACCTCAACACGGCTATTAATAGGACATGCTGGAGGGACAGATTTATCACCCAGAGACTCCCTATGCTGTGGAACAACATCCCGGTACATGTGAGGCAGAGCACCTCGCTGGCTTTGTTCAAGAGAAATCTTGACCAATGGATGGGAGATTGCAGGTATACCCCAGGTATAACCTCAGTGTCACTGCTTGACAGAGGCACAGCAAAATAATGGGCATATTATCCTTCAAACTAAAGGGGTGGTGGAAGCCACAAAACTCTGGGCTAGGCTTATAAATGCCCTAGGGCAGATAGCCTAGTATGAACCTATGAACCTATGAACATAGGCCTGGTGCGGTTCCTGCTATTAGGACAGTGGTCTGCAGCAAGCTATATAGTAGTAGGCAGTTTTAGCCATTGGTATTTGACCATGGCTAATCCATGTTGCTTCTTGTTGTGGTACCAACATGGGGTTGTGGTTATCCATGACATTTATTGCTAGTCACCCTCGTTTTGTAGCTTGTTCCATGTTTTTGCACATGTACATCATTGTATGTGGTGTGACCTGGTAGTGTTAGGGTGCTGATGTGGGCTTTGACCCAGTTTTCTATTACAGCACTGATATCTACATTCCCTATACTGTGTGCGTTTACACTGCACGCATCTTGCTGTTTATACTTCTGGCATTGGGTAGCATTACATCTAGGTTCCTATCCCTTGTGGTAACTATGAATGTGGGTTTGTGTTTTTGTGGTTTTTGATTGATGAGGGTGGATGTTAGTCAGGGTCCTCAGGTGTGCATATGGTACATGGTGTTACATTACTTAACACATGGCATTGATGCCTCAGGTGGTGCTGCAGGGCTGCCTCTGTCGGATGCACATACTACACTCCCTGTACATGTTTGGAAGCATGTTGTGTCATGTTAGGCACCCCTGTTACTATATGAGTGAGTCGGAGAGGGTATCAGTCCCAGTGTTCCTACTGAGCCAATGTATGTGCTATGCGTTGCCTCTTTGCCAAGGCCAGGGCATACTGGGCATGCCTCCTTCTGCCTACTGGGGCAAGGTCAGGTTGTTCCTCCTCCGAGTCACCCTCTGCCTGTGGTGGCCTTGGCAATGGTGGGGGTATGTTTGGCCCAGCCCTATGCTGGTCCTGCTGCAGCTGTTTCCGCAAGATCATATTATGTAGCATAGCACATATCATGATCATTCGGGTACATGTAGTTGGTGTGTACTGCAAGGCTCCACCAGATGTGTCCAGACACCGGAACCATGACTTGAGCAGCCCAAACACATGCTCTATGACATTATGTGTTTGTGCGTGTGCCTCATTATGGCGTTCCTGTTCAGGTGTGTGTGCATTTCTGATGGGTGTCATCAGCCACGGCTCAAGTGCATAACCTGCATCCCCCACTAGGTGTCCGTGTGGGAAGTCCCCACTGGCAAATGATTGGTACAGCTGCATCAGATGCCAGATGTGGGAATCGTGGTAGCTCCCAGGGCAGCCAGCACACACATTCATTATTAAGCCCTGGGCATCACACACGACCTGGCAGTTGATGGAGGGGAATCCCTTGTGGTTAATATAGGCTCTACCCTGCTCACCGGCTGGTGCTTTGATGCATATGTGCGTGCAGTCTATTGCACCCAGTACCTCAGGGTATCCCGCTATTTGCTGGAAGAGACGCATATTGCTGGCCAATACCTCATGGGCATTGGGGAAATATACATGATCACCGACATGTGCTGGCATGGCATCCAGGAACTGGTGCAGTACCCTGGAGGCTGATGCCTGTGATATCCCCATCATATCACCAGTTGGTCTCTGGAAGGTACCTGTTGCTAGTATTCTTAGGCCAACACATACCTTGGTTTCCACTGGGATGGGTTCCCCTCTGTTGGTTCTGTGTGTGAGGCGTGGCCTGCACAGCTCAACAATTTGCTGCAGAAGGTCTCTGTCCACTCTGTAGCGCTCTACTATCTCCAGCTCATGTAACCCATGGTAGGTGACCCTGGGCATGTATACTCTCCTCCTTCTCCTCACTCTGAGTTGTCTGTCAGCATCTGCATTGTCACCACCCTCAGCAATTTGCCTATGCCTGATTATAACAGCTATGGCAGCCCCTAGCATTTCTGCTCTGAGTTCAGCTTTTTTCAGTTTTCAATTCTGATAGCTTACTCCTTTCTTGCAGTATCTCTTGTGAGAAACAGCCTGCACTGCTCTTTGCAGTGTTTTACGTACTGGGTTGGGCTTCTAGTCTGCCTGTGTAATTGCCTGCTTCTAATTGTTTCCACCAATTAACACTAGCAGTATCCTCTGGCAGCTTCCCTGTAATCTGGTTGTTTCCTTTTTCCTTTCTGATTCCTCAAGGGGAGCAATGTGCACACCAGCATAAGCACGCTCACAGATATTTAAACGCGCGCACACATCCTTACATGGTGTTACACGCGCACACACATCCTTACACAGTGTGAACTTAGCTGATTCATGGTAAAACGCGCGCACACAGCCTTACACATGGCACGCCCGCGCAATCCGTTGTAAGCGGTTTGCAACACGCTCCCACATGTTGAACCTGCCTTACACACGCGCACACACGCGCATGCACGTATATCAAGAAAGTTTGAGTGTAGGCATAGTGTGCACCCACTATTTCTTGACTTTCCTAGTGTTCTGTTGGGACACACCCCTCTCCCTGATGTCTGTCTGTCATCTCTCACGTTACACTGCCCTCCAATGTGATACACTTATTTCTATCATTCCCCCCGTGATGTCACCTACCTCTTACTCTATTCCTCCCCCTTCTATAACTCTTACACTACTCAGAAAGTGCTCATTACCTATGTGGCAGTGTGATTCAGTATTGTAACCCTCATTTACATAGGATTGCCTAGTAATGCTTAGTTACATGTCTTACACGGAGCTTCCCCCTCTTGACAACCACTACATGGAGGCCATATTGTTTTTGTCTGCTAGTCCCTGAATTGTCATTCCATGTATTACATTAAACCCACAATTGTGGGCTTAAAAGCTTCGGTTTTCAGTTTTAAGCAATGCACCCCGTTTGCGCGGGTGTGCGCTGCAGTTACACATGAAAATCCCACGAAAAAAAAAAAAGTTATTTTTAATTGTTTTGCAACACTTTTTAATGCCAATGGCCACATATTTGGCCATTGGCATGCTAAATGAAACATATGCACCCTTTATTTGGAGCTGACATAGCTCCATTGTCAATTTTGCAGAAATGTACTCAGTTGTCAGCTGAGTACATTTCTGCAGCTAACACGTCTGTTACACGGACTGGTTTAGGCTTCTTGGATCTCTCAAATACCTCATTTGCATATCTTTCCGCTGCAAATGAGGTATTGAGCATTTCCACTCCCAGTCCATGTAAGAGACGTGTTAGCTGTCTCTTACACGGAGGTTTGGGCTGTTCCTGGATCGGGAGGCTTACACAGAGGCTTACACTACTCTTGAACGCCGTGTAAGCCTTCCTGAATCCTGCCCACTGTCTCTCTGAATGTCTTGCTTTAGTTGTGTTTGTTTCAAATCATCTACAACTGGGAATGGGTTTTCCTTGCCTAGCATACTACATGTGCTCTATCATGTACATGCAAATGATGATAGCACAGTACACAGTGTAAAATGTAATTCATGCCACTTTGTTTGGAGGGGAGATTTAGTAGTGTGTACCCTGGTGGTGAGCTAAATGAGTTTTCTTTATAAAAATATCTTGTCATTTAAATTGTATTTTTTAGGATTATAGGATCATAGGAGGTTAACTAGGCTATTGGCCCTGAGGCCCTTATAAGCCTAGTCAAGAGTTTAGCCCATGTTTAGACAAGTCAGTACCCAAAGCCCCTGTCCAGCAGGAACACAGGCGGAATCCCAGGGATGTACTTTCTCTTTTCCATCCAGTTATCCAGGTTGTGCTTAAACTGTCAAAATGAGGTACTCTGCTTGACGTGGAGAGGGAATCTATTCCACAGATGGTTAGTCTCTGGGACACAAATCTGTCCTGCCAACAACTCCTATTGATTTCATAGACCAGGTGGAGGTCGCATATATGGGTTTCTCGAGTGGAGTTTGACATGCGGATATGCAGAAGTCCCATCAAAGCAGGCTCTGAGATTGCTTTGGCTGCCAGACAGAGGTCACCTCTGAGAAGTCTGTATGAAACTGAGTAGAGGGACAGGGCTTTTAGCCTATCTGTGTAGGGTAGATGTTTGAGGCCCTGGATTCTTCTGGTGAGGCACCTCTGTGGTCTCTCCTGCTGCTGTACGTGCTTTGCAAGGACATGCTGAAAGGGGCATTGTACTCATTAATTGGCCATATAAGGGAGGAATACAGGGATTTTATGACCTTGTCCCTGGATGAGATACCCTTACTTATGAGGTGTGTCATGTAGAAAGCTTTCCGTACAACGGAAGCAACATGGTGGAAAAAATTCAGGTTGCAATCTACCTGGGTGCCCAAATGCCTCACCACTGATTGTGTACTTAGGACATTGTTATTAATGTGATAATATGTGGGGACGTCACTCTCCCCAAAGGGGATGATGGTGCATTTTTTGGCATTCAGCTGGAGGCCATGTTTCTGACACCAATCATTTATTTGGGTGAGACCCACTTGGAGAACATCCACATCACTTGAGGAATTGATGACTGCTCCCAGCTTGCAGTTATCCGCAAACTTGGTCAGCCATAGCCCATTGATTTTTTCCTGCACCTCAGAAAAGTATGTCCCAAGTAACAGAGGTCCCAAGACCAATCCCTGGGCTATGTTACTCATTACGGGTCTACTGCTTGAGGTGGCTTCCCCTATTTTGATTAGGTGGGTTCTATCAGTGAGCCAGTTTGCAACCCATCTGATAACATATGGATTGATGCCTAGTTGAGAGTTTATCTACTATGCCTCAGTGGGGAATAGTGTTGAAGGCTTTGTCCAGGTCAAGGTAGGTGGTGTGCACTGTTTTCCCCTTGTCCATGGCTTTGGTGACTGCCTCAAAGAAGTCAACCAGATTTAACAGACATGACCTCCCCTTAACAAAGCCAAACTGCATGGGGTCAGTTGTTTGGAGGTTACCATGAGTATCAAAGCCATATCTATACAGGAAGAATGCAGAGTCGCAACTATGCAGGTAAAAGCTGAACTCTCTAAAGCCAAAAACACAGCATCCATGGGACCGGACAACATCCCAGGCTGCATTTTACACAGACTTCAGAATGAACTGGCTCCCCACCTAAGCACCGTGTTCAACCATAGCCTCACATCAGGCTTTGTGCCCACTGAATGGTGTACAGCAACAGTTATCCCACTCCACAAAGGGGGAGCCACCACTGATCCCGGGAACTATCGACCTATTAGCCTAACGAGCCTGGTCTGCAAGGCTATGGAACGCATCATCATGGAACTCATAAACAAAGACATTGGTAACTTCCAAACTCTGGATCCCACCCAGTTCAGGTTTGTGAAAGGCAGATCATGCCTCCTGAACCTGATCGACTTCTTTGAGGCAGTCACCAAAGCCGTAGATGAGGGTAAGGTGGTTCACACAGCCTATCTTGACCTTGCCAAGGCTTTCAACACCATCCCCCATTCTGGAATTATAGCTAAACTCACTAAACTAGGTGTAAATCCTTATGTCACAAGATGGGTTGCCAACTGGCTCACTGACAGAACCCACACTGTAAAAGCTGCACACTCCAAATCTGACCTCAAACCATTGACAAATGGAGTACCACAGGGTTCAGTCCTGGGACTTCTCCTGTTTGGTATCTACTTCTCTGAAGTACAGGCTAACACAGAAGGCCTCTGGCTAATAAAGTTTGCAGATGACTGCAAACTAGGAGCCATATTCGAGTCCCCAAATTATGTGGAAATCCTACAGAAGGGCCTCCCTGAGACAGATGCCTGGTGTCAGAGCCATGGTTTCAAGCTCAAAGCCAAAAAGTGCATTGTCATCCCCTCTGGTAAAAAATCTGTACCCATGAACTATTACATAGACAGCAGTCTACTTAACACCGAATGTAATATAAGAGACCTAGGGACCCAGGTGGACAGTAGTCTGTCCTTTGATATTCACATCGCCACAGTAGTCAGGAAGTCCTTCTACTTGACACACTTCATCATAAAAGGGTTCTCATCCAGGAAAAAAGAGGTCATTGTTCCCCTCTACTCGACACTCATTGGACCGATTATAGAGTACAACACCCCTTTTGGAATGTATCTCACAAGACATCTGCAGCAGCTGGAAAGGCCACAGAAGTACCTCACAAAGAGGATTACTGGCCTCAAACAGATACCTTACACTGACCATCTCAAAAAACTCCAGCTTTACTCCATAGCATATCACCTACTCCGAGGTCATCTCTGCCTAACATATAAAGTTATGTCCATCCCAGAGCTGTTGGACATGCTATACCTAAAGAATTCCCAATCCCTCCAAGCTACACGCTCTAGGGATCTAAACCTTGTCACCACAATAAACAGGACATGCTGGAGGGATAGAGTCCTGTCCCAGAGACTTCCCATACTCTGGAACAGGCTACCCATCTATGTCAAGCAAAGTTCTTCATTAGCACTCTTCAAGAAAAATCTTGATGAGTGGATGGGAAATAGGAGATACACCCCGGAGATCACATCTGTGTCTCTGCTCGACAGTGGTACAGGAAAATAACTTTCTTGGGTGGTGCAAGCCAGGGATCCTTGTTGGCTAGGCTTATGTAGGTCCTCGGGACGATAGCCTTGTACCTACCTATGAACCTATGAAACTATGAACCAATGCCCCTGTTAATGAGGTCCATGATAATCTGTTTTATAGCCTTACAGATCAGGCTAGTTAGGCTGATGGGTCTATAATTTCCTGGATTGGTGGACGCTCCATGTATGTGCAAAGGGATGACAGTGGCTGTCCTCCACTTGGCTGGGACAAAGCTTGTACTCAGGGTTTGGTTGAATAGGGTGTCTGATGGTGCTGCAAGTTCATGCCTGAGTTCATGTAGAATGCAGCTTGGGATATTATTGGGTCCCATGGAGGTTGTATTTTTTGCCTTTGAGAGGCAGTGATGACCTGTTCCCTGGAGATAAGGGGTGGGGAGCAGGTACTGAGGATGTCCTGATTTACTGATGGGGCGGACAGAGTGGAAAAGTTTTCACTGAATTTGTCAGCCAGTAGATTGGCTATAGCTACAGCATTTGTTTTTGTGGTGTCCTTGACCACCAGTTCTGAATAGATCTGGGTGCTTCCTTTGAGATTGCAGACATATGTGAAGAAGCCCTTATGACTGTCTCTAGCAAATGTGGCCAATATGGACTCGAAGTTGGCTTTAGAGGATTTAACTGGTGCTCTTATTTGCTTGTTCAGGCTAAGGAGAGATTACTTCCAACTGGGCACCTGCTCCTTCTTGGTCCTGGACAGCAATTTTTTTCTTTTTGTTATATAGTTTATTTATTGCAGATGTCCACCTGCCATGTTTACGCTTCGTTGTGAAGGATGATTTTGTCCTGTCTGGTATTCTTGATTCCATGCATCTATATAAATGCTTGTATAGTACTTTGGTGTAGATTTGGACATTGGTGCCAGTTCCTATAGTGGGGGAGGGGGTTGTGAAGCTGTTTCTATCATTCCTCAGGAGATTATAATCAGCTTTGATGAAGTTTTTTTGTTTTACCCTAGCTAGGCAGGGGTCAAGGAGATGCTGACCTTGAAGGTGACCGCTTTATGGTCGGATCTTACCAGGGTGGATGATACCATAGGGGTGCTGCAGTGGTTACTCATGTTGGTTAATATCAAGTCCAAGATATTATCACCTCTTGTGAGGGTACCGACTAACTATTCTAAGGCATTTGCACTGATAAACATTGAGGAATGTCTGGGCATTTGTGTTCTGGCATGACTAGTCTTTCCAATCTATGGTTGGGTAATTAAAGTCACCTAGGATCAGGGTAAAGGGTTGAATCTTGATAAATTTGAAAAGGTCCAGATAGGTGGAGTGGGTATCTTGAGTCAAATTTGGGGGTCTGTAGCTAGCTATAATTTGACTAGAGATCTTGTCAGCGGTTAACTGCACCTGGAGTGTCTCCTGTGCATCATGCTGTTTGACCAGCCTGGAGGTGTGTGTGTGTCTTTAATATATATTGAAACTCCACCTCCTTTGGCTTTGCTGCTCACATTTTGGGGTCTGAATGTATGATAGGATGAGTAACCAGGTAAGACTGGGGAGCTCTCCACAGCTTTGAACCAGGTTTCTATGACTTCACAAATGTCAGCATCTTCCAGGGTTAAGAATGCTTGCAATGAGTGCATTTTCATGTTTAGACTCCTGGTGTTTAGCAGCAATACCTTTAATTTGCATTTTGTTGCAATTTTTATGTTGGTAGTATCAACCTCATAATTTTTCTTAAAAAAGACACTCTGCTGGATGCAAGGGCCGTTGCCAGAAGCCTGAAGCCCAAGTGAGACAGATGCAAACCATCTCTAGCAAAGCATCATTGTCTGTTGATCATATCTTCCCAGGCTGTCAGGTACTGGATCCTCATGGAATGACACCAGAAACTAAGCCAATTGTTAAAGTCAATCATTTTCTGTTTGTACTGAGGCATCATTCTGGGTGACGGTAGAATGCTGCTTAAGGCTAGGGACATACCTGCCTGGGGCACATATTTACCGAGCTCAATCATGTCTGTCTTCATATAGTCCAGGGAGGTACATCTCAAGTCGTTCACAGCAACATGGATTATGGCAGAGTCATAACAGTACCTGTTGTTAAGAGACTTGACTGCGTGTGTGATATGGCAGATTCTGGCACTGAAAAACAGCTAACCGTGACTTTCTCTTTATCCAGCCTGGTGAGAGGCACGTCTGTGTGTCTCACAATGGAGTCTCCTATGACTAATATGTTGGGTTTATGATTAGGCCTTAGTGATTGTGAGACACTGGTGTGTGGACTATGCATGGTATGTGGGGTGGAAGGTTGTGGGGTTCTCATGTTTTTTTTCCTCTGAGGTCTCCTTTGTTTTGTTTTTGTTCAGAACCGCATGTGTGTTGTGCAGTTGTGAGTGGTGTTTGAAGTGTAGTGATTGTGTTGACAACTTTCTCTGTGCTAGATATACTAGCTTCTGAGGGAGAGAACATAAACTTTAGCTTCTTTATGTAATTGCATCTCTCACAAATTGTGTTCCTAGGTGGTAGTAGTAGATGGTTATCCATGTACATGAGGCAGTTACTACACTGTCTCAGGATGCCCATATTAACCAGGCTGGCAGGAGAAACCTTAGGAAATTGTCCATCCATATTTGTCAGAATCTGAGGGAGAAAGGCCAGAGAGAGCTAAGAGGTAGTCCTAAAGCCCAAGTGCTTAAACCAAAACTAAGAGGCTTAGTATAGCACTTAAAATTTAAACAGGCTAAAAACAAACAGTAATAAATGCAGCAGAGAAAATTCAATTGAACACTTTAGTGAACAAGTAGCAGAAAAAACAAGATGAATTAATAGAGTAGGAGGAGGAAACACAACTACTGTAAAAGCAGCTGAATAAAGGTTTTTTTTTTTTTGTTAGTAAACTGGAAAGGGAGAAAGGAGATAATTCAAGGTTAAGAAATTAAGGGGGTTGGCCTTCCCAAATGTTTTCGCTGTATTAGGTAGAATGAGCTAATGATACTGGACTGGGAGCTGTGTCCCAGATCACATTTACAGTAGGGGCAAGCAACTGCAAAGCCACTAAGTATAAGAACAAGACACCAATAGGGTGGGAGAGTGGGAAACTATGCTACAGTTACTAGCTACAGTATTTTAGGCAGAAAGCACTACAGAAAAATTTATATTTATCACAATGGAGAAACAGCAGTGAGACTCTAAATGAAAGTTTTAACAGATAATGGAGCAATGAAGCTCTAGAGAATGCTTTTAACTGCAAACAAATCAGTTTTATGATGCATTCCTTGGCAGGAAATCAGAACCAACAAACAGATGTTTAACAAATGGAGAAAATGTCCAGTTAATACCTTTCACAGAGTGAAACTAGGTAAACAAGCTTTGCAAGCAGTGTGACAGTAACAAAAGTGATTTAACAGGCCCTGTAAGTCAGACAATCTCAGTACAATAGTGTATATTAGTTTATAGTAATAAAATAGAGTAAAAATAGTAGGCAACAGACAATAAAAAGTGCTATGAATGGTTAAAATAAGCAACAACTAGTAAAAGTAAATAAAAACAGGATGCTTATTGTTATATATCACATATCATAGCAATAAAATACAATAATAAATAGTAGGCAGCAGACAATACAAAAATTGCTATAAATGATCAGAATAAGCAATAACTAGTAAAAATAAGTACAAAAAAACAGGATACTTATTGTTACATATATATATCACATATCAGAGTTGTGGTCAGTGCCCCTCCTCCATTCAGCTCAGTGTAAATAGGTTCATAGGTTCATAGGTTTATACTAGGCTATCTGCCCTAAGGCATTTATAAGCCTAGCCCAAATTTTTGTGGCTTACGCCACCCCTTATATGAAAAAATACTGTGCCCATTCGTTTGTTGTGCCTCTGTCCAGCAGTGACACAGAGATGATTCCTGGGGTAAACCTACGATCTCCCATCCACAGGTCAAGATTTCTCTTGAACAGAGCCAGCGAGGTGCTCTGCCTCACATGGACCTGGATTTTAATCCACAGCCTAGGGAGTCTCTGAGTGATAAATCTATCCCTCCAGCACGTCCTATTTATATCCGTGCTAAGGTTTAAGTCACTTGCTCTAGTGGTTTTGGTGGATTTGGATTTTTTGAGGTGGAGCATGTCCATTAATTCCGGGTTGGACATGGCCTTGTTTGTCAGGCACATGTCACCTCTGAGCAGACGGTATGCGACTGAATAGAGCTGGAGTTTCTTCAATCTGGCAGCATATGACAGATTTTGGAGTCCCTTTATCCTTTTGGTGAGGAACTTTTGGGGTCTCTCCAATTGCTGCAGATGTCGGGTGAGATACATCCTGAATGGGGCATTGTACTCGATCATTGGTCTGATAAGTGAAGAGTACAGGGGAACAATGACCTCACTAGATCTGGATGTGAATCCCTTCATGATCAGGTGGGCAATGTAGAAGGTCTTTCTAACCACTTTAGCAACGTGAGTGTCAAAAGAAAGGCCACTGTCAACCTGGGTCCCCAGGTCCCTGATAACCTCTTCTGTGCTTAGTGGATTGCCACCTATATGGTATCTTGGGGTTACCTTGTTTTTCCCGAAGGGTATGACTATACATTTTTTGTCGTTTAACTTCAGGCCATGGCTCTGGCACCAGCTATCTGTTTCTGTGAGTCCCTTCTGAAGGATACCTGTGTCCGATGCACTTTCCACTATGGCGCCCAGTTTGCAGTTGTCTGCAAACTTTGTCAGCCAAAGTCATCCCATGTTGGCCTGTACTTCTGAGAAGTAGATGCCGAAATAGGGGGCCAAGGACCGAGCCCTGTGGGACACCACTTGTGACTGGCTTGGAGTCTGACATAGCGCCAGCAACTCTAACCCTGTGGGGTCTCACTGCTGTTTTTCTGCTGTGCTGTGCTTAAGCCAGTTTGTAACCCATCTTGTGACATATGGGTTTACATTTAAGCTGGTAAGTTTCTCTACAATACCCGAGTGGGGTATTGTGTCGAAAGCCTTTGCAAGGTCAAGGTAGGCTGTATGGACTGCCTTTCCCTCATCAATGGCCTTGGTGACTGTTTCGAAGAAGTCGACCAAGTTCAAAAGGCATGATCATCCCTTGACGAAGCCAAACTGGGTCGGGTCCAATGTCTGCAAGTCCCCTATATCTTTGTTTATGAGCTCCATTATGATCCTCTCCATAGCTTTGCAGACTAGACTTGTTAAGCTTATGGGGCAGTAATTACCAGGGTCCGCAGAGGCACTGCCTTTGTGGAGTGGGACCACAGTTGCCGTACGCCACTCCTTGGGCACGTATCTTGTGGTAAGGCTGAGATTAAACAGCTGCCTTATGTGCGGGTTTAATTCCTCATTTAGCTCGTGTAGCACACAGCTGAAATAAATAAATAAATAAACAGAAATCCTCTCAAAAATACTTAAATACCAGAAGGTACAACCTGAAACAACTTAAAAAATCTCAAAAGAACCAATTAGTGCTTACCCAAAGTCCTAGACCAGCCAAACTTTACCAGCCAGTGGCCAATCAACACAATCCTCTCACTAAAGTGAAAAAAGGCTTCTGGTAATCTAAGATGGCCTGGAACATGTGCTCAGAACAAACAACCACTGCAAACAAACAAACAGGCCTAGAGACAGAAAACCTGAACTGGGTTATGCTACAGCTTCTAGTTACACCATTTTAGGCAGAAAACACTACAGAAATGTTTATCACAGCAGAAAAACAGCAGTGAGACACTAAATGAAAGTTTTAAACAGACAAAGGAGCAATGAGATTCTAGAGAATGCTTTTAACTGCAAACAAATCAGTTTTACGATACACTCTTTGGCAGGAAATCAGAACAAACAAACAGATGCTTAACAAATGGAGAAAATTTCCAGTTAATACCTTTCAGACAGTGAGACTAGCTAAACAACTTTACATACAATGTGACAGTAACAAAAGTGATTTAACAGGGCATGTAAGACAGACAATCTCAGTACAATAGTGCAGATTAGGTTATAGCTATAATATACAATAAAAAATAGTAGGTAGCAGACAATAAAAATGTGCTATAAATGGTTAGAATAAGTAATAAATAGTAAAAAAATAAGCAGAAAAACAGGATACTTATTGTTATATATCACAAATCAGAGTTGTGGTCAGTGCCCCTCCTCCGTTCAGCTCAATGTGAATAAAACCAATTGTATTTGCCTTGGTAGAGGATACAAATTTGTCTTTGACATCTATTTTTTTCCATTTAACAAAACAGAGAACATACTAACTGTAACTATTTGCTTTTAATAACATTTGATGGCCTGACTTATTCCTGTGGATGATGCTTAACTTATAATGGGTGCACTGATTTCTCTGTCCAGTCACGACCCATATTTTGAAAATCAAGAATCAGTTAAAGCTAGGAAATACTTTTACCTTGCGCAATTAATTGAGTTTGTACATTACTGGTGGATTGATATCATAGCCCCCCACATACACACAATTTTTCCAACATCATCAGGAAAGTCATAGAATACAGTGTTCTGCTTGGACAGTATGACTGCAAGTACTCTGCCAAACTACAAAGACAG
Organism: Protopterus annectens; assembly: GCF_019279795.1. Classification (NCBI taxonomy): domain Eukaryota; kingdom Metazoa; phylum Chordata; order Ceratodontiformes; family Protopteridae; genus Protopterus; species Protopterus annectens. Next base: position 861,615,656 of record NC_056734.1, read on the forward strand.
CAATGTTTTCTAACTGAAAAATTAAAAGACTAGGCTCACTTAGACAAATGGAAAAATTAAAACCCTCTTCTGTTTCTTTGTCTTAAACTGACAACTATGTAGAAATCTCACTAACCATTTGAAATGTTGGGACCCACCATATCGAGTCCTGTGTTTTTTTTTTTCTTTCTTTTGGCTTGTTAGCACCTGACATTTTAAGTGCCAACATTTCAACAGGGAGCTGGAAATCTCTGCCTCACCTTCATTCAGTAATCCTTCCTTTTTAATGTCCTTTCCCTTTGAAGTACTGTTAATACTAAAACACTCACTTCAAAGACCACAACCTACATCACAACAAAAATAAGATTTCTTTGAGAGAGAGTTTTTTCTCCTTATGAATCCACATCCCATAAAACAAATTCCTTTTATTGTCAAAGAATGTAGCACATTTGACCTTGATATTTTACATGCTAATTGGATGGGTACCCACAAATTTAGTTCAGTGGAAAGCATTCAATTGCTCAATGAATGGGGTGGCAAATCCACAATTTTAGCTCAATGAGTTGCAAGACTAGGGTTTATGCAGCCAATCAGGCTCCCAGTCTATTAAGAGCCTACAGATCAATGAACGTGGGCAGGTTGGAACAAATAATATTACTTAGATGACCTCAGTTGCTAAGCCATATGACCTTCAATCCTTCTGTGACTTAAGCAAATATCACACATCTTATTGGACATGTCATTATCACATTGCTTTAACTATATCCTTCTCTCCATATGTATTTCAGCAAACTAAAATATGACCATGAATAATTTGTAAGTGTTTTGCAGGCCTTGTCTTTCTTGTTCTTACCAAAAGGTAAAGTATGTCCCTGTAATGATAACTGCTATGAAATCAATGCATTTCCTCTTACCTCACCATATTAACACTACCAGCTACATTCACATTTGCAGTGTTTTTTGCTCATCAATAAGTGTTTAGTAAAGTTTTCTTTCTTTCTTTCTTTCTTTCTTTTTTTTGAAAAAATAACATTATTGCTTACAGAAAAAAAATCTTGAAAGCAGTATAACCATTGATTTATTATTGATATGGTGTGTTAGACATCAAAGTTAATACATAAACTGAAACCATGAATGGTGTAGACAAATGACAGTAATACAGGATGTAATGTGATACAACAGATCCTTCCATACTGACAACTTGAAAGGTTCCTCCTGTGTTAAATTTCCTGCTATTGCTGATGTTCCCAGAGGGAAAAAATGGTAATTGTGCTGCCTTTGCTCAGCTAAATAGCATTTATGAGGAAAGTACCTAAGCTTAGTGTCTTTTAAATGTCTTGCTAGAGGTTCTGAAGGTTTGAACATGCACTGCATAATGTTGCTGGCACAATGTTTCTCTTCCTCTGATGTCAGCAGCAGAGGTTCTTGTAGACTGTAGTTTACTAAATGGCATGGTTCATGTCAAAAGAAGCTATTTCATACCATTTACTATAATACATATCAAACAATAAGTACCTAAACATTTTCCTCAAGTGAATACTAGGAGCAAAGCTTTTAGCATGAAGGGACCATGTCCAGAATGCAAACTCTAACCATCTGTCTCTGCCGTTTCTTCTGACCCTTGCTTGACTAGATGCTGACTGAAGACAACATGAGAAAGAGTGCTGTACTGTAATGTAATTCTTGAAGGACAGAGATTTTCCACAGCATTTTATATGCAGATTTTGCTGTTTTATGGATATTCTAATGACTAAAATATCGTGCTGTTTCCCAAAGGATATTACACCATGAAGAACAGTGAATCAATACAGTTTTTAAAATGATTCATTAAAAATGGCTCCAGTAGACCTTTCACAATTAATCTATCTTATATTAAGCTGGATGTCTTTGGGCTCTATACAAAGTAAATATCAACATTTGAACTATAATAATAAATATTTCTCCCGCATTAAGAAAACGATCTAATGCATGCGTTAGCGTCTAGATAATCTTAGAATCTATAAACATTTGACTCTTTTCTTCTAAAGGTCTGATAGTCCAGTGAGCATTTACATTTTATAAGGCACAATAGTAAATGGGTTTCTTTTCAGTTACAGATTCATTATATCTGTATAGACCATGAACACTAGTGATGCAGTTCTTTGGCAGAATGCAATTATAATGCAATGTTAAGGCCAAGATATCAAAATAACAAATTATGTATTCCTAGCAAACTGCCAGTGTTGTATGAGAGAGCAGGAGTAATACCAATTCTTCAAGGGCAGCTATAATACATGCACATTACAGTAATACCCCCAAAGATAATCTAGTAGATATGTTTCATACTCACTTATTTATTTATTTGTTAAAGAGACCCGAGGAAAAAAGCTCCACATTTAAGTTTACAAGTGATGCGCATTTATAATTGCAGGGAAAAACAGTTGTATATGAGCTTATTTACATTATTTTTAAACATTTCTTACATGAGCATAGCATTTTATACACATATATACATATAGATATACAATAATAGTTAATGTATTTATAGCCTGATGGCTGCAGGGAAAAGATCAAACTGGGATTTTTTGTGGTTAGTAATAATTTACAGACAGCCAAGAAGTAATGTAGCTTAAAAATTAATAATAAGAGAGATATGAAAGGAGAAATTATGAAAATGAGCAGGATAAATGTAGAGAAGATGAACTGTAGTTAGTGGTGGGTGTGAGCTATGGAGGAAAAGTAAGAGTTTAGGAAATTAGTGCAATATGAGGAGGAGCGATAAGGTACAAAAAGATTGGGAAGCAAAGTGGCTGCAGAGTTGGAGAAAAGTAGGCTAAGTAAAGCTAACCAGGTGAGCAGCAAGAACAGAGCCATCTTTGGCATAGGTGCTGTTTAAGCTAAGTTTTGAAACTATTTAACTTTTCTAACACACAAATTCCACCTCACCAGGGGTGAAAATCAGTATAAAACCAAAAATAAAAAAAACAAAAAAACGTGGAAAAAACAGCACAGTGGCAGGAAAGAGAACCAGCTTTATTCGTCTCTAAGCGCTTTCACCTTCAAATCCTAGGCATCATCAGAGTTACTCAACATACACATCACTTCCTTTTTATAATAAAATACACATGACATTATCAAAGTCACTCAACATATCCTGTGCAGTATAATTGTCTAGTTTAAAATCCTGTGCAGTATAATTGTAATATTATAATATTTAATTCAGCTAGTGTTGTTGTTGTTGTGTCTTTCGGCTTTTCCCAGTCAGGGGTCATCACAGCGGAATTCCGGTCTGCTAATGATTGGCAGTAGATTTTTACGTGCCAAGTTGCCGGCCCTGATGCACAACCTTCAACAAAGGTACGCCCATTCACGCATGTCTCCACACAGAAGACGCTCTAGCTGAGAATCGAACAGGACAACATCTTACTGTGAGGTGACAACGCTACTGCAGCACCACCACCGCAGCATTCTTTAATTATGTTAAAAGGGTGGTTTACAAATTATTTTAGTATTTTTAACATGTTTAATATAGGTTTTATATTTAATACAATTATACTGCACAGGATTTTAAACTAGAATTTCAATGATTAAGTTTTTATATGTCGGATGTGATGTGTATTTTAATGTAAATAGGAAGTGATGTATATGTTGAGTGACTTTGATGTTGTCATGTGTATTTTATTATAAAAAGTAAGTGATGTGTATGTTTAGTGACTCTGATGATGCCAAGGTGAAAGCGCTTAGTCACGAATAAAGCTAGTTCTCTTTCCTGCTACTGTGCTGTTTTTTCCAGGTTTTTTATTTTTTATTTTTGGTTTTATTTAACTTTTTTATCTGTTTTAACTGTGTGGGGATTTTGTGCCAGAGATTTGACACATAATGGGAGTAGAGAGAGTATCCAGCACTGTTGTATGTGTTAAAGATACATAATAAGAGTTCATTGCTAGAGTGAAGGTCTCTAGTGGGTGAATAGTACAGGAGAGTATTTTGTAATGCTGAGCAGTTATCTGGAGAGTGCAATAGGTTGTGGGCAATGATTAGTTATGAGCAGGGTTTAGGAATTCAAGCCAGTTTAGTTGTTTTAATGCAAAGCATGGGTGTGCTTTATAGGGATGGTTGGTTTCAAATGTAACTATTTTGTAGTATCAGGAGGCTAATTTAGTTTTGTATGTATTGCTGATATTTATAAGAATAGTGGAAGCATATAATAGAGAAGGAAGGAGGTGTGTTGCTACAAAGGTAGTCCTTGCTTGATTTGACAGATAGTGTTCGGCCTTAGAGAGGGAGACACATTTCTGGTGAGTTTTCTTTCTGACGGAATTAAATATGTGGTGATCAGATATGAGGTTGTTATTTATTATGACGCCAAGTAGTTTGGCTTATGGTTTCCATTTTTGTATTATTATTTGAAGTAACATGAAATGTGTATTTCTGGTTAAGGTGTTGTTTTGGAGTAAATAGCATATCTTGTTTTTTTTTTTTGGGCATTTAGCAGCAAATTAGATTTTTTTCCCATATTTCAATGTCAGTGAAACATTTTTGTGTGATTTCCTGTAACTTTATTATGGACGGAGCAGAGCAGATAAGGGTTGAATCATTGGTGTGTTGTATGAGTGTGTCAAATGTTGAAGTGCTATGAAGTTTATTTATAAAATATTAAATAGAAGGGGGCCTGAGTATTGACACTTGATGAGCATCAACAGAGATTGGTTGAAGTACTGAAAGGTTTGTTGCCATTTAGTTACCTGCTGACAGTTGCATAAATAACTGTGAAACCAGGAGAGGGAATGATAAGTGAGACCTAGAGTTGCAATTCAGAAAGGAGCTTTTGGTGAAACAGTGTACCAAATGCTTTGGAAATGTCAAGGAAAAGTGAAGGAAAAAGGTTGCCCTCATTTGTATATTGGTTTACTATGTTGGTAAAGTCAAGGAGGGCAGTAACAGTACTGTGGTTTGACCTAAAACTGTGCTGGGTGTTGGAGAGGAAGTTGTGTTTGGTTATATGTTTCATATGCTGAGAGTGAATCCATTTCTTGAGGATTTTTGAGAGAGTTATAGGATAGCAATAAGTCTGTAGTTTGCTAACTCTGTTGAAGTACCTCCTTTCTGAAGGGATATAATAACAGATTTTTTTTTCCAGATGGATAGGACATAGTTTTCAGTTACCAAGTGGTTCATTAGAATGGAGACAGGGAAGGCTAGTACTTCTGCACCTGTTTTGAAAAACTCATTATGAAAGTTATCAGCAGCTGAGGTTGTTGTGTTTGACTTGCTAGTAATTCTTTTATGGTTGATGTTTGGATGGGCAGAAAACAAAAAATGTGCTGCTTTCATTAATACATGGAAGGGTGGAAGTGCGGTGGCCATTGATTAGTGATAGAAATGACTGGATAAAATGAGTGTTAAACTGAGTGGCAATGGACTCTCTGTTGTCTGAAGTAGAAGGACATGGTGTAGTGGTATGGCCAGGGTGTAATAGTTTATTTAGAGAGAATGAACATAGCTTGGAGTTGTTTTAGTGTTTTTGTTGAAGATTACTATAATATGATATCTTGTCAGATTTAATAGGGATCTTGGTAGGGTTTCTGAAGAGGTATCTAAAATTTTGGTAGGCATGTTGTGGTTTATTCCTATGCAATTCTTTCCATGCTTTATCTCTTTGCAGCATGAGGAACCAAGGATATTCAAACTACCAGGTTAGTTGCCCAACACAATACATCTGAAATTCTCCAGGTGCAGCTTACACTAGGTAAGACTGCAATCTAAATTGTAACTTGCTACAGATCCCCCGCCATACCCCAAGATTCTGACTACACCTTTCTAAACATACTGGAAAATATTAATATACAACCAAACACCCTAATACTGGGTGATTTGAACTATCCTGCCATTAACTGGCAAAACTACTCATGTACCAACACCTTTGCCCAACGGTTCTTGGAATTCATAAATTCCAATGCCCTGGATCAACTAATCCATAGTTCCACCAGGAGCGCCAATATCCTAGACCTGGTCATTACCAACATGGGAAATCGATGCTCTACACCTATGGTCACCCTCTCATTGGTCAGGTCAGACCATAAGCTAATCACCCTTAACATCTACTTCCCACCCCCACCCCCAGAAAGGAAACCTAGCTAAAAAACTTCTCCAAAGCCAACTTCATGCTACTCAAGTCAGAAGTTACAAACTTCATGACACCCATGCAGACAGGAACTGAAAGTTCGACTGCTGAGTCCTACACTAAGGCACTGTACAAGCACATCCACTCATGCATGAATCGTGCCATCCCAAATAGAACCAAGATGCTCTCCTCAAAAAAAAGGAAGCCAATCTGGTGGTCCCCTGCCATAAACAAACTTTACAACAAAAGGAATAAAGTGTTGCAGAAAAGAGGAATATTCCAGGATGCAAAAACCTACCAGTCTCAGTAAGAAGCTGAGATCCCTCATAAAATCCTCCAAAGCTAGTTACGAAAATAAAATTGCCAAAGATTCCAAAGACCACCACAAGGCATTCTATAACTATGTCAAGAATCTAAATGGCAATGTTCAGATCTACTCTGAGCTACAACAGAATGGCATTACATATACTGATCCCAAGGATATTGCCAATATTCTGGCAGATCAATTCAGTGCCAACTTCACCCCCCTCTCTCATCCCCTAAATGGCCCATCTCAATACTGGAAGATTGCCAAATTCCGGTAATAACGGCCACACAGGTAAAAAACACACTCTCCAAAGCTAAGAAAACAGCATCCATGGGACCAGATGACATCCCAGGCTGTGTACTACATGAACTACAAAATTAACTGGCACCTCACCTAAGTGTTATGTTTAATCATACTCTCACCTCAGGCTTCATGCCCACTGAGTGGCGCACAGCTGCAGTTATCCCACTCCACATGGGAGGATCCACCTTGGATCCCTGGAACTACCGCCCCATCAGTCTGACAAGCCTGTTCTGGAAGGCCATGGAACATATTATCATGGAAATTATAAACAAAGACATTGGCAACCTTCAAACACTGGACCCCACCCAGTTTGGGTTCGTGAAGGGCCGATCTTGTCTCCTGAACCTGATTGACTTCTTCAAATCAGTCTCCAGAGCCATGGACGAGGGTAAAGCAGTTCACACAGCCTACCTGGACCTTGCCAAGGCCTTTGACACCACCCCCCACTCTAGAATCATAGATAAACTTACTAAGCTGGGCATTAATCCCTACATTACTCGATGGGTTGCCAACTGGCTTACTGACAGAAACCACACTGTAAAAGTAGCTAACTCCAAATCCCGCTCCAGACAAGTGACAAGTGGAGTACTTCAGGGTTCAGTCCTGGGACCTCTCTTGTTTGGCATCTACTTCTCTGAAGTACAGGCCAACACTAAGGGACTCTGGCTAACAAAGTTCACAGATGACTGCAAACTGGGAGCCATTACTGAATCCCCAAATGATGTGGATACTCTACAAAAGGGCCTTACAGAAACAGATGGTTGGTGCCAGAACCATGGGCTCAAGCTCAATGCCAAGAAATGTATAGTTATCGCCTTTAGGGAAAAAACGTGTACCCGTGAATTACCACATAGGTGGCAGTACACTAAACACTGAAAGTGTGATAAGGAACTTAGGGACACAGGTGGACAGTGGTCTCACCTTCAATAACCACATCACCACAACAGTCAGGAAATCCTTCTATGTGGCACACCTCATCACTAAGGGATTTTCATCCAGAAAAAAGGAGGTCATTGTCCCACTGTACTCATCCCTCATTAGACCCATTATAGAATACAGCGCCCCATTTGGTATGTACCTCTCAAGACATCCGCAACAACTGGAAAGGCCACAGAAATACCTCACTAAAAGAATCACTGGCCTAAAGCAGATGCCCTATGCTGACCACCTTAAAAAACTCCAGCTATACTCTGTCGCATATCGTCTACTCATGAGGCGATCTATGCTTAACATCCAAAGCCATGTCAAACCCAGAGCTGTTGGACATGTTACACTTAAAGAAATCCCAATCCCTTAGAGCCACATGCTCCAGAGATCTAAACCTTGTCATCACAATAAACAAAACATGCTGGAGGGGATAGGTTCCTGACCCAGAGACTCCCCAGACTCTGGAATAGATTGCCCATACATGTCAAGCAGAGCACCTCTTTGGCCCTCTTCAAAAGGAACCTTGATGATTGGATGGGAGAAAGGAATGTCACCCTGGGGATCATGTCAGTCACCCTGCTAGACAGGGGTCCATTGAAGTAAATAGTGTGGGAAGAAATAGCCAGGGAATTGTTATGGCTAGGCTTGTATAGGTCCTAAGGCCGATAGCCTAGTACCAACCTATGAACCTATGAGCTGTTTAGTCTTTTTTGTCTGCCGTGGTGCTATGTTAGTTTCTTTACCCTTCTTGTCCTAAGTGGTGCTAAATCATATTGTATTTTTAGTAGGGTGCGACTGAAGTGAGCAACTGCTTCATCTAAGGCATTGCACTTAATAAATTCCAGCTGTCGTGTGATAGGGCTATAACAAACGTGTCTTTGTAAAATTTATTTAAATTGCACGCTTGTTTATAGACTATTTGTATGGGCAAAACATGTTGCTGTCTTATTACATTGGTTGGGAGGTGGTCAGTTGTAGTAACTGGTGAACAAGAACAAGTTTGAAGACCACCAAGCTGACACCACGAGATTTGAATAAATCCAAAAACTGGTCTTTATTTTTAGAAAAACAACACTCCAATGTCACGTATCACAAGCCTTGTGATACGTGACATTGGAGTGTTGTTTTTCTAAAAATAAAGACCAGTTTTTGGATTTATTCAAATCTCGTGGTGTCAGCTTGGTGGTCTTCAAACTTGTTCTTGGTCCTGTTTTTTCCCTTGGTTTTGGTTCAGTAACTGGTGAACAACCAGAGGATTTTAAATTATGGAGTTGTTTGTTGATATCCATTCAACCATGGACTGCTTCTTAGTGCTATTGTTGATAAAGCCAAATAGGTGAATAGAGTCCTTGGGGTTGATGTTGTTTATGGATTACTAGTCGATATGTAGCTTACTTAAGATGAAGATTTCCTGAGGATGTTGTCAGATATCTGGTGCAGGATATTTTCGAGTGTGGTAATGTTGTTGCCTGGTAGGATGTATACTGCTGCAACATATATAGATTTCCTTTGGCTGATTTTGAAGTATACAATTTGAAGTTCAGCATTATATAATTTTGGGTTATTTAGATGAGCTGCTCTTTTACGTTTTTGTCCATTTTGAATATGGAATAATCTCATTGTCAGTTATTTCTTGATTTAGCCAAGTTTCAGTGGCAATTTGAATGTCTGGGGAGTAAAAATGTAGACATGCATGGATATGAATTTTGTTGCAGATACCTCTGAGATTAATGTTGAAATGTATGAGGTTAGATTAATTACTTGATGGCAAAATTGTGTTAGGAGCAGTGGCGAGTAATTGGTTGGTCATGATGGGTAGTTGATGTGTGGGTCCAGGGTTAGGATGAATATCTCCATTAAGTTTCAGGATGGAGGTGGGGTGAGTAGAGGTATGGAGCCATTTGTATTTGTATCTGAGTTTCAGTACTGCTGGTAAAGTACTATTCTTAACTTTAATATATCCATAAGACAACAGATATGAGTATGACTATTGGTACAGATAAGGAGAGCTAGACAGGGAGAGAAAGAGGGTTTTGTGATGTAATACATGCATGTATGTTTGTGATGGATTTCGGATATGATGCGGGGATATTATAGTACTTAGTAAGGTGAGATAGTATTGTGAGTATACAAAACAGTAGCAATTGACTTACTCTCATTGTGAGTTGAGATGGTAAAGTTTAGATGGTGGGTGGCAGATGGTGGAGGTTTGGTAAGATGATGGTTGTATGGTATATTAATGAATGGAGCTTTATGAAAAATGTAGAAAAAGAGATGCTATAAAGGGTAGGGAAATGTTTGCAGGGTGGTATATAGATAGTTAAGGCAGTGGAGAGTAATTAGGTTATTGTAAAAAGCTGAAAGGTATGAGCTTATTGGCAGGGGAAGTGAAGAAGTGAGTAGAACAATCACAGTAACAGAAGACAGTCACTCTACCCCTATGCAGACAGCTTTAGCACAAGTAATGGTAAACAGACAGATTTAAACTCATGTGCATTGCTAATTAAGGACTAAAAATGCTTAGTTAATAGCTGGGGACATGCAAACTCATTCCTAGGTTAAATTAAATTGGTTAACAGTAGATAAACTATTAATGTGAGAAGGGGGAGGCAGTCATGGACATTTCCTTAGCCTGAACTGATACTGTTGCTTTTACAAACAATTAACTGAGAAGAAGGAACAAGCCTTGCTAACAAGTAATTTAACAGGGACTGCTAGCTCAGTTACCAAATACCAATAAAGACATGCAGCTAAGTTAACTTGTATTTGCTACTTTACATGCCTTTTGCAAGTTGAACATAAAGGAAAATGTTTTCAGGGGGATTACTAGTAAATGTGCAATTCCTTGCTGTTTATTGTAAAGAAGTACCCAAACTGAAGCTTGAAGCTACCATTTAAAAGTTGAAAAGGAAAATGTTTAAGTAGGGGAGTTCTGTAGTGGAAGTGCAATGCCTTGTTTTTTTTTTATTGTAAAAGGAAAACCCAAACTGTAGATTGAAGTTACTGGCTGTGAGGAAAAAACACAACTGACTGCAACATAAATAAAGAAAAGATAAATATTATGAAGCAAAACACAGAAGCGGCAGGAAATTCTTTACTATATGTGATAAGTGCCACTTAGTATGACATGCATAGCTGCTGCATATAATGAGACTGAGGTATCCAGTGGAATAACCATTTTCTGTAATAAAACAGATCCATGTTTTTTCACATGTATTTGTTCTTGCAGCCAATGGATTTTCTTCAGGTGTATGAGATGAACAAATATAGATTCCTATGGCATCTGTTTTGGGTCTGGAGGAGAATGTGTACTTTCAATGGTAGATGTGATGGTACATGGAATGCAGAAGGAAGCAGTTGCATTTCCTATGCCCTTAGTGTTTGTGCAGATGTGGCCGTGCTGTGAGTTGAAATCCTTTTGGCATGCCAGAGTTGTTTTATAAAGCAGAGTCTTGCTATAAGAAGAAATGCTCAATATTTATTCTCGTAAGGCAGAAACATGTAAATCAAATAAAGTGAAATATAATAAATGAAACAAAAAATCCAGTGATTTAAGTAGTTTAAGAAAGCATAGTTGATGGTAATGGAAAAATCTCCCTGAAGCAGCCATGACAAATTATATGTCCAGGTATCTACATAAAAGATGCAACAGCTAAACTCCAAATAGCTGCAATTCTTTAATTGTTCAAACTACTGTACAGAATAAAGTTAGAAAAAAACAACTTGTCATCTTCATTGTCACATGTGTATTGACAATTTTACTGTGTATGTATATCCTAAGAGTTCTTTCAACAAATTATCTATAAGTGCAGAACTAAGTTGTTCTACTATGTAACATAAAATGGCAAAACACAAAGCAGCGAAAGCACTGAAAACACATACTAGAAACACCACCAACTTATACATACTCAATGGTCGCACTAACTCAAACAAAGGAGATATTTCCCCATAAAAAGGGAATCACTGCTGACACATTTTGTCAGTGATTTCCTATGGAAAACGGTGATCAAATGTGTGTTTCTCTGCACATAGCACTTTCAGTATTTGACACTTAATTGTTTTCCAGTGATCACGTATAGATAAACTGAATAAGGTGAAATGGTTAAAGCCAGTCAAAAATATCAGAGAGTTTCTAAATTAATTGTTGTAAAAAAGGCAAACCACATAAAAATAAAGTTATATTATTTTAATAAACACAATAGCATACATTCTAGAAAACTAGTAGGTATGTGAAATATGTGTCTGGAAAACAGTAAAGCATGCATTTGCCAGTGACAAATGTTAACTTGCAGAAGAAAAGGACTGCAACAATAATACTGAAATGTAAGTATTCAACAAAGGATGCATCAAGTAGTAAAAAATGATATTTGAGAAAACAAATCAGTGCCGAGGATGAGCAGTAAATCCTCCAAAAAAGTATAAGCTTTAGATCTCCAAATTTATGTGATAGGGCAACATGAAGGGATATTGCAATTCAGTAAAGTCCCTGATTGGATAGTATGCTGCTTCTTACCGAATTGGGAGACTGTATTTTGATAGGTTGTCAAAGTATGTTATGCCTGTCGATAGACTGCACCTATCCTTGAAACAATCACTTTTTTTGTTATAAGCATTTAGTTTTCATGATGAAAATATTGATTGAATATGTTATATTTCAGTCAACATAGTGCTGTGTTTGATACTTTCATGTGTTATTTACATTTAAAGCTCTAGATCATCTGAAGCCATTGCTCATTATTATGGAACATGTTTAGTGTGATTTGTTGACATATTGAAGTGTTTTAGATAGGCAATCAGAGAATACTGGCATAATATTGTCTCTAGAACCTCAGTGATAGTTTTAATATCTTTTGCAATCACCCTCTTCTGGATTCAATAAACTCTGTGCAGGATCAGTGCTATTCCTGCATGGAGTGAACCATGTCAGTGTAGCAATAGCATTAACAGCAGTTCATCTTGGATATTCATGAAGGTGCGCTACTGCTAAGGTTAAATGGACATGAAAAGTACTGAGTGCATCGGACGTCTCTAAACAGTGCATGCACATCCAACATGCCCCCTGCACTCAGAAAGTGCCATAAGGCACTTTTTAAAAGTATTTCAGTGTCCACGGATACAGAAATGAAATAAAAATGAGCATTTCAGTGTCCATGGACACTGAAATAGCTAGGGGAGCAAGAAACAATGCAGGGGTGTGTGACAGGTTCTGTCACACAGACTGAAAAAGTGCCATACGGCCATAGCCGTCAAATGAACAGGTGTCTGCAGAATGCCGAGATACCTGCCTCACATACTTCTCAACCTTCTAGAGTAATAAAGCTGTACAAAGCCATAAATAATGGGGGGACAAATAGGGACATTCCCTAAATATTACACTGAGAAACATGGAAAGCTGATAGAATAAGAGGTATGCAGTAGCACAGACTTCCAGAAGGGTATGAATACTGAAACACAAATGTCTGCCATATGAAAGTGCTGTATGGCCATAACCTTTAACTGTACAGGTTTCAGCAGAATGTCCAGATGCCTGCCTCACATACCTGTTAACCTCCTAGAGTTAACAAAGCTGTACAACACCATAAATAATTAAAAATAGATTTTTTTCCATACAAACGTATGTTTAAGCGTAGCTGAGTGGGTGTGCACATTATGGCCCTCTGCCCAGCATTGCTTAAACACCCCAGAGGAGATAAATAAAAATATACAACTAAAATCTTAATGCCAGGATAGTATAGTGGTTAGAGTCCTGGCTTTGTATGCAGATGTTCATGGTTCGAGTACCAAAGCAGGCATACCAAAATAGGAAAGCAGTGGTAAAATTATTTTCTCCTTTTTAAATGATGTAGTAAGTGATATTTGTCAACCAGGGTAGTGTAGTTGGTCTAAAATGGAAGTGTGAGTGCATAAAACATGAAACTACCCATTATTACACATTATTAGAAGTGTCCCATACATTATAGTCACACCCCTTGGTAATGTAATGTAATGAAAGGACATAGAGGGACATTATGTAAAGTAAATCATATACACTTACTGAGTTAAGTCATTACTCTGCTATTTATAAAAATTAAAAGTGAGCAATGGTTAGCATGGCTCAGCTATAAGTGATCCAAAAATATTTATTCACGATCAGTTTCACTGAAATGTTACACTCAAACCAGTGAATATGACAAAATAAAATACACTCAAACCAGTGAATAAATATTTTTGGATCACTTATAGCGTGCCCTGGCACTTTCATTGGATTTATTAGTTTGTTTCTAAGTGCTTACATCCGTTATCTAGTTCATGGCTCAGCTATGCTTAGCTGGTTTAAGCATTGCTTGGACATGAATGCTAATCAGCAGTCAGCTCAGCTAAGTGGATTTGTGCACTGTTGTTAAGCGGTGATCAACAATTTCCCCTTTAAGCATTGCTAAAATCAGCTTACCAGTATGCGCAAAGCTAAGCTGTGCTCAACAGTTTCAAAATCGACCAATGATGGCAAAGGGTTGGAATATGGCCTTATTTAAACCACACAGGTGGGAACACATACAGTACCTTTTATAATTCAACCTGTGCAGGAACCATGACTGGCATAGGTGAGGGTTCGCTCTTTAGGGTGCAGCGCTGGGGCATCTTGGAGTCCAGGGTCATGGCTGGACTCCTCTTAAGTAACCATGACCAGAGACTGCTGCAGGGCCAATACCAGGGCTCATAATATAAAGCAGAGGCCTGGAACCATCTCACCCATGATCTCACCATTGCTTCTGGCATCCCACGAACTGGTGAGCAGGTCTGGCACCACTATGCCGATCTAAAGCAGAGGAAGGGACCTCTCTTGGACCAGTGGATCAAAGATGCCAGGGACAACTGTGCTCCAACAGTTTTTAAGTATCACAGATATAGGTGTACCAAATTCTAGCTTGAGGATCTGATAGAGAAGTATGCATAATATTTTGCAGTATATTGTGCAAATAACTAAGAAGGAGTACATTGTTTACTGCTAGTAGGTATACTGTTACTGTGTTAACTGAATAAATAAAGTTTGTCTGACTAACATTGATATGTAATACACATCTATAACACAAACTGTTGTGTTTACTCTGGTATGTTGTTGTAGACTTAGAATAGGTTCATAGGTTCATAGGTTCATACTAGGCTATCTGCCCGAGGGCATTTACAAGCCTAGCCTATCGTTTTGTGGCTTACGCCACCCCTTTAGTATGGGGAACTATACACATTATTTTGCTGTGCCTCTGTCGAGCAGTGACACTGAGGTAATCCCTGGGGTATATCTGCGATCTCCCATCCATTGGTCAAGATTTCTCTTGAACAAGGCCAGCGAGGTGCTCTGCCTCACATATACCGGGATTTTGTTCCACAGCATAGGGAGTCTTTGGGTGATGAATCTATCCCTCCAGCACGTCCTATTAATAGCCGTGTCGAGGTTTAAGTCTCCCGCCCTTGTGATTCTGATGGATCTAGATTTTTTGAGGTGAAGCATATTCATCAAATCTGGGTTTGACATGGCCTTGTATGTTAGGCAAAGGTCACCTCTGAGCAAGCGGTAGCGACTGAAAGAGCTGGAGTTCTTTCAGTCGGGCAGCATAGGACAGATTTTTGAGACCCTTTATCCTTTTGGTGAGGAACTTTTGTGGCCTCTCCAGCTGCTGCAAGTGTCGGGTCAGATACATTCTGAATGGGGCATTGTACTCAATCATTGGTCTGATGAGTGATGAGTAAAGGGAGACTATGACCTCCCTTGATCTAGATGAGAATCCCTTCATGATAAGGTGGGCAATGTAGAAGGTCTTCCTAACTACTTTAGCTACATGGGTGTTGAATGACAGACTACTATCAACCTGGGTCCCCAGGTCCCTGATAACTTCTTCTGTGCTCAGTGGATTGCCACCTATTTGGTAGCTAGGGGTAACCTTGTTTTTCGAAGGGTATGACTATGCATTTTTTGGCATTCAACTTTAGGCCATGGCTCTGGCACCAGTTATCCGTTTCTGTGAGACCCTTCTGAAGGATATCTGTGTCAGATGTATTTTCTACTATGGCCCAGTTTGCAGTCATCTGCAAACTTTGTCAGCCATAACCCTCCTGTGTTTGCTTGTACTGGAAAGTAGATGCCAAACAAGAGTGGGCCCAGGACTGAGCCCTGTGGGACACCACTTGTGACAGGCTTTGAGTCTGACATGGCGCCAGCAACTCTGACCCTGTGGGTTCTGTCACTCAGCCAGTTTGCAACCCATCTTGTGATGTATGGGTTAACATTTAAGCTGATGAGTTTTTCAATGATACCCGAGTGGGGTATTGTATCAAGGCCTTCGCCAGATCGAGGTAGGCTGTATGGACTGCCTTTCCCTCATCAATGGCTTTGGTGACTGTTTGAAAAAGTCAACCAAGTTTAAAAGGCATGATCTGCCTTTGACAAAGCCAAACTGGGTTGGATCCAAAGTCTGCAAATTCCCTATGTCTTTATTTATGAGGTCCATTATGATCCTCTCCATGGCTTTGCAGATAAGGCTTGTCAAGCTAATGGGCGGTAATTTCCAGGGTCGGTGGAGGCACCGCCTTTGTGAAGTGGGACCACAGTTGCAGTGCGCCACTCCTGGGTATGTATCCAGAGGTAAGACTTTGATTAAACAGCTGTCCTAGCTGTGGGTTTAATTCCTCATTGAGTTCGTGGAGCACACAGCCGGGGACACCATCAGGTCCCATGGATGCTGTGTTTTTGCTTTGGAGAGAGCAGTTCTCACTTGGGCGTTGGAGATGTTTGGGGGCTGCAATCATTTGGTATAGATATCTCTCCTTTTGGGGAGAGGGGGAGTTTGCACTGAACCTGTCAGCCAGTATGTTGGCAATGTCTGTAGGATCAGTAATCTTCACATCATTTTGAACTAGTTCTGAGCATATCTGGGAGTTTCCTCCCAGGTTTCTAACTATAGCTAAAGAAGGCCTTATGATTGTCTTTTGAGTCTTTAGCTATTTTTCTCTCGAAATTTGCTTTGGATGATTTTATGAGAGCTCTTAGTTTTTTACTTATAATGATCAAGGGTGTCTTACCTTTTAAGGATTTTGCTCTATCTTGTAGTAGCTTCCTCCTTTTGTTGTAGAGTTTGTTTATGGCTGGGGTCCACCAGACTGGATGCTTACCTTTGGTACAAAGAGTCTTTGTTTTGCTTGGGATTGCCTTATCCATGCAGTCCTGCAGGTGCTGGTAGAAGGCATTTGTAAGTGATTCAGCGGCTTGAGTACTGTTTTCCGCCGGCTCGGGGGCCTTAAAGGAGACCACACTAGTCTTTAGAAGTGTGAAGTCGGCTTTCGAGAAGTTCTTTACTGGATGGAGCTGTAAAACAGAATGGAGCTGTAAAACAAGATATAAATGCCCTGTGTTACCTTTGCTTTCCAGATTGTAGTAATTCAAAGGATTAATGCACAGTACACTATCTGTCATGCATGCATCACAAGATTACAAGTTCATACTGTCCAATCAAGAGACTATTAGGCAGAAACCAGTGAAACAAGCAGCAGCAGTTCTCCGGTAGCTCATTGTGATGAGAAATAGCTTAGTTGTTATTTTCCACACCCAGATACTGTTCGAATCCAGGGAGTGGTATTAAGATGTGTGCATATCTACACACAATGAATCAGGAATATATGTAAAAACAATCAGGTAATGTTAACAGATATTTTCTCCACAGGTTTTATAGGTAAGGAAATGTTGGTAGTAGCTGTATGAAGGGTATACTAATAAACTGTGTACAACTGTTCAACTGTCCCACCACATGCCTGCAAATGACAGCAGGATAGGTACATACAACATGCACTCTTCCCGATACATGTATCTCACATTTCATGCTGTCACAGCTAGTGGTCACTGCTGCCAATAACCCTGGACACAGATATGAAACCAGTTGAAGTATGCCAGTAGCACACTCACATAACAGCAGTTCAGGATACTCCTTCTGTGCCAAATATGTAACACTGATATGTACGAGTCCCCTCTAGTCATGTACCCAGAGTTGTCACAATTTGCCCCATCCCATTTCAGGCTGACAGTTCAATAGGTATGACTGTGCTACAGAAGCTATGGGCCATAGGTAGCTGTAAACTGAGGGCAGACCCCTAGAGTATTGAGCAGTACTGTTGTGGGAAATAGAAGCATAAACAGTTGTTAATGGACATTTTGTCTCCCCCCCATCCCTTATCTGGATCAATACCATAATTCATATACTAGGGGTATGTTTTTCTCCAAACCTAATTTTCATATATTTGATTGGTTGCATGTTAACATACCTTTTTCAAATACCATTGTTGGTGACCTGTTGTCGTCAATGTTACTGGCATGCTGTTATGATGCATACTGTTGTTCCATTTATGCACGTGTTCTGTTTGCTATGAAACTGTTTCAAATCTTTTTTATAGGGTAAATGAGGCACCCATGCATGCTGTTCCAACTAATCATGAAATGTGTTGTTCATGACTAACCAACATATTTTGTAAGGCAGATCCCAGCAGTTCCTCATGACCTACCCCATCTAGCCATGGCACTGGGCATGAGCATGTCTGGTATCCAACCTAGGACTTCCTCTTCTATTGTTCCTGCACCACCTTTGGGTGGAACTCTCTCAGGGGATGGGGCCCACCCCCCCCTGGGAGCAAGCATGGACAGGAGTCTGTCACCTGCAGTCAGTTCTGGGGAATGGTGCGCAGCATTATCCGAATAGAGTTGGATGACCGGCTGCACCAGATGGAGGGCTGCCTGGCACACCTCAAGGGGCAGGCTGCCCCTCCTGTCCAGCCCACAGCACAGCCACCTTCAGGGCCGTGAAGGTGCAGTGGTGAATCCCCATGGGTGGGGACCTCAGTCCCACTGTATCCATTTGTGGGCTCATGGGCTTCAGATTCCCAACCACCCTCCCCATCAAATGTTTTACCCCCTCATATGTCATATACCACCCCTCTCTGCTATCTTGTCTGTCTGCATATGCAACCTATTCTACCCAACCTACCTCCCCAAAGATACTTACAGCCCTTTCCCAACATCCCACTCTCACCTAAAAAAAGGCCATCTGTCCCGCAATAAAAACATTGCCCCATACATAGCTCTACATTTCGCCCCCATGTACAGTGAAACTAATCAATCTACCCACAGATTATTCTGCAAATGTCTGTCACCAACACCCATTTCTGTGGGGTGTGAGGCTGTAAATTCCAAATTCTGCACATTATTCACAGCTGTTGCTGCAGAAGAAATGTAGGGCTATGGTTCTTTTCAACACCCATCCTGCACATCCCTAGCTGCTTTTCCTAATGTTTTACCCCCTACTTGTCCTGATTTCACCACTTTCCTATCACCCTTTTTTCTTTTCATTAATTAAAATTAGCACGGGTGTAAGCAGGATTAAGCAGTGCTAAGTGAAGCTAAGAGGGCTTAACCATCTGTTAGTAATGCTGAGCTCCACGCAAAACCACACAAACCTGCTTACAACTGATTAAAAGTGCCTTAATCACTCTGCCTCCATTAGCCATTGTTCTGCCCAACAAAAAAATAATGAGCGCTGCCAAGTCTCAAACCTGGGATGTTGTGCACTACAATCACAGCAATGTACCACTACACCATCTGAGGTGTGGGAAGCTGTAATACTTTTACAAACATATCATGCATTCTGGTCATTTAATGTTAATGAAAAAAGTCATAATTTCCAAGTCTGGAACCCAGGATCCTATGCACAACAACCACAGCAACATACCTTTACACCATCTAAGTTACAGGAATGTGTAATGTTTTAACAAACATATCATGCACCACAGTTATTTAACATAAGGGAAAATTATATACCCACAGTACTCATATACATATATATGTGTATATATTCATACATAGATATGTATAGATAGATAGATAACCAAACTCTTACTGCAAGACATCTGCAAAAAGGGCAAACAATAGTGACATCTTTGAAATGTGGATGTCATATGTGTAGAAGTCTGCTAGAGGGGCATGATTTGCTTTTACATACAATTCCAGGTAGATTTCATGTCTGAAGCACAAATGAATGTCATTATTTACTGATGTCAATGCTCACATCATCACAGTAATTTGTCAGAAACCCACAACTGTTATGGTCAACAGACCAAGCATATGAGCCACGCATCTGGACAGGGTCTAGACATCTGGACAGTGGAGAGATATGACCGCAGTCATGTAACAGACTAGAAACACCCATGACAGCTGCCAACCATGTAGCCCAGCACCATCTGAACCACACTAAGACAAATATGACACTACCCCAATTCAGCTATGGGGAATTCCCCCTGTATATCCAAACATATCATGCTCTACAGGGATGGAACTGTAGGGGAAAGCAGATATTGTTGCAAAAATGTCCACCCACAACATTTGCACCACATTCACAGCAACATACCAGTACCTCAAACGAACCTTAGTGTAGAACAACTATTTGAACAGATGTACCCTGTTTGCCAGTCACACACTACACTGACATATACTGGCTCAACTCACAGTCTACTGGGAATCCTGAGGTGTTACAGGACATTTCTCAGTCTGCCTTTACAAACATATACACCTGCTCGACAACCAGCAATTGTAGCAGCATGCACAGTCAGATAGAAAAATGATCTATGACACTCACATCTGCTACTCTCCCTACTCAGCCCAACAAACATTTACACACAACACTGCTACACAATCTTGGCAGTCTGTTAATAAAGGCCAGACATACATAACTCTCATATGTACATGTTTCCACAGAATGTCCAGGGTGTGGGACCTTATTCATGTCCACTGCCACATACCACTTCCAGGAGTCTGCTAAGCAACTTGGATTATACCTGGAGTGTAGTCACTAAATAATGATATACCATAACTCTGAACCTCTTACTGCAAGACATCTGGACAGAGCATGACATACTTGGGGACAAGGGGCCAGAAAGAGGGACATATCCCACATATTGGTGTTACAAACTGAAACAGTTGCTGGTGTTACAGGTTTTGTTGTAACATAACATCCCTAAAGGATATGATGTCTGAAACACCAATGGATGTCAACAGTTACTGACTACAATCCTCACATTATCCTACTGATTCCACAAAAACAGATGTCTGAGGAACAGGCCACGCATAACAGGCAAACCTCTGGGCAGTCTGTGGACATCAGGACAGTAAAGAGGTTTGTCAGAGACATATCACTGTCAGACATCAAGTCACACAGAAAATGCATGTCCAGACAAACCCGGTTAATCTAGAAACCTTCTATGTGTATAACAGCACTACTTACTTACAATCTGCACCCAGTTCTGGAGATTTGTCCCCCATGTTGTTGGGCTGTCTCCACATGTCCTGTCCTGATTAATATTTCCACTTACTGTCTGTAAAGCTGTAGCACACACACCTCCATAATGTCCTCCACCCAGGCAAGGAAAAGGGGCAAGGCCCACATGAAGGATGTAATCATAGCACTGTGTTGCTATGGCATTGGCTAATGGAAAGACAACACAGCTGCTCTGGATGCAAGTCAAAAGTGGGAGACACCAATTGCTGCAAAGGCCGTCACATGCTCATGAGCAGTACCTACAAAAGGCAAGCTGCAGTGTATGCAACACAGGTCTAAACCCATCTACACAAAGACAGACTGCGACTACACAAGCCTAACCATTTGCATTGTTGTGAGGAAACTCTTCAGCACTGTAACAGGTATGTCAATCATGTAAACTTGTAATGGAATGCAGAAGGGGGGATGCAATGGTGTCAAATGGGACATTAAATACTAGGCCAAAACAAGCCCTGCTGGACTCACATGGTGCTCTCCGGCATCTATGACCATTCCCGCTTGCCCTTTCTGCATTGACATGGAGCACATCTGTGGACCCTGGGTCACCCCAGCAAAGGTCACCTCATGTATGACTACTACTGGTGTGTCTGTTGTTCAATAATGAGTGTGTCACTGCTAGGCCAGCTACCTGGGATGTTGTAATTATTCATATGTCACCTGTGAATGCGACTCTGATACATATGCTTATCTTACAAATGTAAGAGACGTATATAGGGTATGTGCATAGTACACAACAGGTGTAGATGTGTGTGTTGCTGTATGCCATATACTGAGCCCATACCTAACGAATGTCAAGAGTTTTGCAGACTGACCATGTCTGCCTCATATTTGTAGTCAATGCCTCATACATTTGTGTATTGTCTGACACATCACTGGCAACCCATTAAAGACTGAAGTCATAACAAATTAGCATACAATTGATTGTCAGATGTCATATCCTGCAGAGTAAACCTGTGAATGTGTCACCGTCTTTGCTGGCAACTAAACGCGTTTCAGCTAGATTCATAAAGTGACACTATTTACTGGCCTTTGCCCACCACTAATGTGTGCCTTTGTGCAGATGTCTTGCTCTAACAGGAGCTGGGTGTCTTACCCTGAAACTCATGTCAATGCAAGTTTACCTTGTCCTATAGGATGCCGACATTTTTGCATTCACCGACACCTGCTTTGTAGCTGGGTGAGCACATCAACCATGCCAGGTCACTAATTCCATCATATGTTTAGACCCCAAATGGAGGCCTGCAAAGCCACAGGAGGTGGAGCGATGAACCTTAGCCTATACATACACACCTCCAGGCTGGCCAAACAGTATGATGCATGGGAGACATCCCGAGTACAGTTAACAGTTGACAAAACACCTACGCAAATCACTACAGGCCTCCAACCATGACTATGGACACCCAGAACACCTATTGGGACCTGCTGGAATATGTCAGGATTCAATTGTCTACCCTGCTTCTGGGTGACTTCAAATACCCAACAATAGTGTGCATGACCTATGGCACCTGAACATGAATGCACATAGATTCCCCGGCTTTGTCAATGGCAATGCAGTGGATCAGCTGGTCAACACTCCTACGAAAGGTGGAAATGTCCTGTACTTGGTCCTAACCAACATGAATAGCCACTGTAGTGCTCCTACAGTGCCATCCTCCTTGGTAATATCTGATGACATAGCCATCACTGTTCAGGTGACCATCTCCCCTGCCCCCCCCTTTACGGTGTAAAACAGAATTAACTGTACACAAATTACTATAAATCCCCTCAGAGCCAACGTCCCATTTGTTGGAACTAGCAGCGGTGCCCAGGCCCACACCACAATACTATGTGGACACTTACATAACTGTATGGACTCAGCAATACCTGATAGGACATCATCTGCCTCAAGGTTGGGTAAATGCCCATGGTGGACAGCTGCAATACACAAATAACATAAGAGGTGGAAATAATTGCTGGATGGGCCAAGAAGGCACAGGTGCCTCAATGGAATCAATGTCACCTTGCTGTGCACAAGCAAACAAGGTCACAGGTGATTTACTCTAAGGCCATCTTTGAGTGCAAATTGGGCACATCCACCAAGGCCAATCACTAGGCCTTACACACATGTGTCTGCAATTCCAGAGGCAACACACAACTCCGCTGTGTAGTGGTGGTCAGTAACACCACATACACATATGGCATAGGTATAGTCAACTGGCTGCAGACAGGTGAAGTGTAAGCATCACCCCTCTGTCCCCCATTGGTACACATGTGCATGTACAGCACCTGCCCCCCTCCCTCATCATCAGGAAGCAGGTCCATAATGCCCCCTCAAAGGCAACACACAGAAGTCTCCATAGGCTTGATACCATCCCTGGCTGCATCCTACATGAACACAGGCATGGGTTTTCAGATCCATTCTGCACTGTAGTCAACCACAGCCTGAGAACAGGGTGTCATCCCACTTGCACAGAGGACAGCCACTGTCATCCCTATACACAAAGGTGGAGCAATCCACTGACCCAGGCAATCATATGCACATCAGCCCAACTAGCCTGCTCTGCAACAGCATGGAAGGCAATATCAAGGACGTTATCTCCAGGGACATCATAGGATCATAGGATCATAGGAGGTTACTAGGCTATTGGCCCTGAGACCCTTAAAAGCCTAGCCAAGAGTTTAACCCATGTTTAGACAAGTCACACCCAAAGCCCCTGTCCATCCAGGACACAGGTGGAATTCCATGGGTGTATTTTCTGTTTCCCATCCAGCTGTCCAGGTTCATAGGTTCATAGGATCATAGGAGGTTACTAGGGCATAGATATAGGCAACCGGCTGCAGACTGGTGAAGTGTAAACATCATCCCCTTGTCCCCCATTGGCAACATCGAAATGCTTGAGCCCACACATCATGGTATTGTCAAAGGGAGATCAAGCCTGTTAAACCTGGTCGACCTCTCTGATGTGGTCAACAAACACAAGGATGAGGGAAAGCTGGTGAGCAATGCCTACCTTCACCTAGCCCAATTCCCTCACAATAATACCCAGCCAGCCAGGATACATACACCTACACAGCTAGGCACCAACCTGCATGTTACCAGATGGGTAGCTAACTGGCCTAATGATAGTACCCACTCGGTCAAAGTAGTGGAACCCACCTCTTGTAGTAGATTCTTCCAAAGTGGTGTACCTCAAGGATTGGTCTAGGGTCATCTACTGTTTGAGATATACGTATTTGAGGCACAGGACAAAAGCAGTGGTCTGTGATGTACAGATACTTGCAAGCTAGCCACTGTTTTACATTCCACTACTGATGTGAGCATTCCCCAAGAGGCACTCACCCAATTAATGACTGGTGCAAGAAGCATTACCACAAACCAAATGCCAGGAGAGGCATCATTCTCCCTGCTATGGCAGATGTCATCCACACTACATATGACATTAATAATGTACTGACCATGCAATTAGGTGTGAGGCGATCTGTGCACCAAGGTTGGTAGCAACCTGAGAGTTTCCCAGTGTTTGGGCACCATTGTACAGAAGGCTGTCTACATGGTCCACCTCACAAATATGGATATGTCATCAAAGAACCAGGAGGCCACAACATCCTTGTACTCCACCCTCATCAGATGCATTACCAAGTACAATGGCTCATTTGCCAAGTACCTTGCCAAGCAAATGCAGCAGTTGCAGAGACCACAGAGGTTCCTGACCAGACAATGCCAGGGTCTGAAACATCTATCCTATACAGGTAGGCGGAAAGCCCTGTCCTTGTACTCAGTCTCATACAGACTGATGATAGGTGACCTGTGTCTGCATACAAGCCTGTGTGCAAACCAGCCTTGATGGTGTTTCTGCATATCTGTAGGACAAATTGCACTCATGCATCATGCATGCAAGGCCCTCACCTGGTCTGTTACATTTATAGTACTTGTTGGTGGGATAGTGTGGTGTCCCACACAATGCACCGTCTGTAAAATACATTCCCTGCTTATGTCTAGCAGTTTACATGTATAGCCTTCTGGAAGAGGAAGCTGGATGACTGCATGGGGAATGGATGAGACACCCTTTGGATCCTGCATGTGTCCCAGATGTACAGGAGAAACAGGTGCTGGCTTGGAAGGGGCATGGGTGAAAATATGGGCCAGGCTTATGAGGGCATCAGGGCCAATAACCTGGTATCATCCTATGAGGCTATGCACCTAGTACTTTACTTGTGTTCTGTATGTATTGCAGACTGTCCTGCAATGTTGTCTCAAATCAATCCCTGTGAGTCTGAACTGTATATTTATTGCAGTGATAGTGTACAGTCCTGTCTCCTCATTAGTTATCATCACATATCATTACACTTTGTCAGTGTGTGTGGTCTGTTGTTAAAAGTACATGCATATGCACTTGGTGTAACTGTATAGCTCACTCCAATAGCCTTGGTCTTGGCCACAATTACCATCCTGCTACTAGGCCCATCACACAGTAGGATTTGTCACCCTTTGTTGTGGGTCGGACAGTTTCAGTGATAGAGATGAATTGCGGCAGACAGAACTACCATAAGGTTTGCCCTGACGGGCCCATAGGTCTCACAGCTGTGCCAGACTATACCAGGAGTGTGTGTGTGTGTGTGTGTGTGTGTGTGTGTGTGTGTGTGTGTGTGTGTGTGTGTGTGTGTGTGTGTGTGTGTGTGTGTGTGTGTGTATCTCAGCAAACATAATAATGCAGGGTGTTACTTTACCTATGTTGTGTTTCCCTCTCAGGTGAACACAGGGGTTGGTGTCCCTCCTCCTTATGACCTGATGTCAGTGTCTTAGCAGACTCCCATGATGATGGTGGTCATAGTGAGACACAGGTGGGGTTTCCGGTGCCTGGACCCATGCCATTGTTTTGCATCCCGCTTTCACCCACCATGTCCCTGCACATACTCAGTATGCCCACACATGCCCAGTCCCCAGCAGCCATGGATAGTGGAGAGGGTAAGGGTGGTGGCATGGAAAGGATAGTGTGTTGAGTATGGAGAGTGTGAATGTAGGCACCAGCCATAAGTAGAGGGCAGGCAAGATCACACACAGTCAGATGGACAGGGGTGCTCAACAGAGGACTGCTGTTCATCAAGCCCCTGTCGTAAAAGTGCCAAGGCAGATGTCACCAGATACATATTATGGTCCATCATGAAGGCACAGGTGCATACTGATTGCAACACCAGACAGATGCTCAGGGTCATGCATGCAGCACTCCCTGCCATGCGTGGTGATCTCCATGGCAGTTGTGATGCCATACGTCATCCTGCCAATGTTGGGGATAGACAGTGGGGTGAGACATTGTCACTGCTCGAATATGCATAGTTTGTGCTCGAGCGTGAAGTGGGAGTAGGGCATTGGTGAGGTGGATGAAGGTCAGCAACATGATCAGCTGGGAGCCCACATGGCTGTCCACCTTCACAGTCCCATAGTGGCACTACCAACAGTACTAATAAAGGGAGGGTGCTGTGCACACCACACTGGAGCAGGCCCTATGTGCATTGTCCTGGCCAGTCCCATCAGGGACGCAGGCCCAGCAGACAGCAGTCACCATCAGGGAGTAGTACTGCATCTGTCCTTGGGCCTGGTGATGCCACTGATACTCCTGGCAGGACCAGTTACTGCATCCCTGCCAGGAGATGGTGACCCATACATCCTGCCATGTATGGTTCACACCTATCCAACATAGACCTGTGTTGGGCATCGACATTACTTGCAGGTGTGCAGACAAACACTTACACATCCCTATCCCAGGCCAGTCACCATCAGACATGCACAGCTCCTCTGCATGGCCCAGGTGAACATCACTCCTCCAGACACGCACACACACACACACACACACACACACACACACACACACACACACACACACACACACACACACACACACACACACATGATGTCAGCATATGGCCCAGCATAGGCCTCCGGCAATCCAACACCACACCCTATGCATGTGATCATACATGTGCCACAACCCTCTTATTTATACCATCGATGCTCAGACATGCTCATATGGGTCTAATGCACAGGGTGACTATTGTACAGTGTAACAATGTCATGTTGTGTAAGGTGCTGTTTGATGGCAGTAGTTATGGGTACACATTGAGGTGTATGTACCTTGTTAGCCATGATGCACAATTGCTGTTAATGCTGCTGACTGACTAGTGTCATGTACTGTATTCTGGTTGTGTTCCAGGTGTCTGTGTGTCTGCAGGCTGTGGGCCTGCTGGAAATTTCAATGTTGGGTAAGGCAGAGTGATAACACAGTCACCTTATAATAGCCAGGGTACAGCTGTACATCTACATGTTTACCAGGTGTATTTATATGCAACAGTGTGTGAGGGGCAATTGTGGCAGACAATGTGACCTTTCATATGTACCCTTGACACAGCCACCTATCCCGCATACACATCACCTGGGTGTTTCATAGGCCCGCAGGCTCACACATACAGGGGAGGTTACCTGAGTACTGGCACTAGGTCCTTCACCAGCTTAGACATTACATTCACTGTAACAGATTCAGCTTTCAGCACCTGTTACCCCTGCCATTTCTGTCACATCCACTCGACTGTCATGCAGTTGATGAGGATTTGCCTGGTACTGTGTATGACAGGTTTGGGTATGTATTCCTGGCACAGGTCAACTTGTGTTAGTCTAACCTGACAATCACTAGTATGTGTGTCTGCTATCTCATATGCATGTCTGACCTCTCATGCTGGTAGTGCACACATAGTCATAGTCCTATACATGGGCTAGCTGAGGAAAGGCTGAACACAGCCCCTACCTGCACAGTTTGATGAACGTTAATGCTAGATGCATAACACAGATAGCACAGTGGTACTCTAGTGTGGCAGCTGCCACTACTATTGAAGTGGGTACACAGTGATACGACCATTGCACCACAGTGGGTTGGTGTTAAAAACTGTGTAACTGTGATTGTACGGTGGGTGACATCTGTATGGGCTGACACTAGTTTGCCAATGGGGGAGTTCACAGGGTGGAAGAGGCACACAACATGGTATAGCCATCACATACACACACTGAAGACAGCTATAGGGGCTGTGCATATGGAAACACATACACAGTTGCCAATAGACATAATAGTAACCCTACGTATTCACTTGTATGTACTATAGTGCTGCGTACACATGCCATGCTCCACATACATTATATGCCTGGGACATAACACACATCCTCTTAGAACAGGTAATCTTGCAATTGCCTTCATGGATGGTGGGATAATCCACCAGACATAGTGATTGGTCTCATCTACTGCTCCTACATGCTTGCATAAGTGATAGTGTGACAGACTTTGTATCAGCATGATGTGTCATTCAGGTATGATGTCTGATGCTGGCATGTGTGTAAGTACGGTAACTGTGACATGTTTTATTTATTTATTTATTTATTTACATTTGTTGACTGGGAGTGTCCGAATGGATGTAGGTCCATTTTCAGTGGAGGCCCAGGGAGAAAAGCTCCACAGTTAAAATATACAGACAGTAGTTACATTGGATTTAATAGAAATTAACAACTTGATCAGCATAGCAATTAACAATTACAAACATAGTTACAGATGAAGAACATAGTACATCAGTAGACAACTAGAATCTTTATCTTCTGCGAAGTACATAACAGACATTAACAATTGTTACAATAAGAAGTTCCTGCTGTACAATAAGTAGTTAGGCTTATGAGCATCTCAGCTTGCTATAATTAAGGTAGTTAATGAGGTGGAAAGAAAGGTAGTGGGTGGATGGGGTAGGTGATATTAGAGGGGGAGTTGCAAGGACATAGCCAGCATGTTTTTCGGTGCACTTTTGGTAAAGTTTTGAAGTGGGTGCATGATGGTATGGAGGTAATTGTGGGTGGGAGGGAGTTCTATAATTTGGCTATGGTGCAAGAGTATAGTTTGGCAATGATGTCACAGGAATGCTCATTGTTAGGGGACACAGACAACATATAGGTTGCAAACGTGGATATCCCATGTACAACTGTACAGATGACTGGTATGGACTGTATAGTGTTACATGGTGCATGCAAGGCAGATGCCATTAACAGGGCCTTTAAAGTAATGTCATGAATAGAGGGTCAACAGGCCTTAAAATTATATAACTTCCACACACAACAGCCACAGGGGATAAGCTTCATATACTACTATAGTTGTTGATATTGAGATTAGAACTCCTACCTATCTATTTCCACTATAGTACTAGGCAGTTATTCCACATGCCACAGAGCTTAGAGAGCTAACAAGTGTATGCAGGTACATTTAGGATGAATGACATCAGCAGGCTTTATAAAGTAGGGCAATGGGACATGCACTGGGTGGTACATGCCTCCAAATGGTATAACCAACACCCCAAGAGGATATGATTCTTACCCAAATACACATACACACACACACACACACACACACACACACACACACACACACACACACACACACACACACACACACAAACATACACACACAGTTGCCAGTATTGAGATTAGAACTCCTACCAATCTAATTATGTATACTACAGTGTTATGCAATTATTACATGCACCATGGAGCTTTTAGGATTTAATAGTGTCACAAGGTATGTCTAAGGTGATTACATCAAGAGCCCTTGTAAAGTATGGCAATGGGAAATGTACTGGGTGGGAAGGGCATCAAAATACATTACCTTATGAACATACACACTTACAAACACCTTCACATACACACACATTTGCCACAACTGAGTGTAGAACCCTGCCTAGCTAGTTATCTGTACTATAAGGTTACATAGTTATTACACGTGCCATGGAGCTTATACGGCTGAGTGTTGTCCAAAGGTACTACTAAGGGCAATGACACCAGCAGGACTGCTAAAGTAGGGCACTGGGAAGTGTTGTGGGTGGGAAAGTCCTCAAAATACTTCATCCTACAAACATACACATTTACAAATGCTTGCACATACATTTACACACACACACACACACACACACACACACACACACACACACACACACACACACACACACACACACACACACACACAAACACATTTGCCAGATTTGAGAGTAGAACACCTTGCCTATCTAGTTATTTCTACTATAGTGTTACACAGTTAACACATGCACCACAGAACTTAAAGAGCTGACACTGCACAAAGGTGCTTCTAAGAGGAATGACATCAGCAGGACTGTTAAAGTAAGACATTGGGAAGTGCTGTGGGTGGGAAGGTCCTCAAAATACATCATTCTATAAATATAGTGAAAAAAAAATACATCCATACAGAAGAACAGTGCTGGATAGTAAAAAGCCAAGTAAAAATCAAAGAAATAAATACTTCCAGCAGCTCACAGCAGACTCTCCAAATAATGCCAGGCAGGGTAGCTTCTAAAACATTTTAATAGATAAGCACTGCCACAAGCAATGCATTTGCTTCCTTAGACCTTAATAACATAAAAAGCACTCAACACTATTTAAATGCACCATTCAATTCAAATACACCAACCATAAAACATTTCTCATTACATCATATTCAACCTTACTTTAACCTTTTAGTTACTAAATAGCATAAAAAAATAAAAAATAGAGACTTAAACATAGACATTTAAATAGTGTTAAGTGCTTTGAGCTACTGGAAGTATTTATTTCTTTGAATTCTATAAACATACACACTTACACACACACATTTGCCTTAACTGGGAATGGAATCCCTAACTATCTAAATATTTGTACTATGCTGTTACATAGTTATTGCACATGCCATGGAGCTTATAGGGTTAGGGCTGTGCAAAAGTACTTCTAAGGCAATGACATCAACAGGACTGCTAAAGTGGGGCAATGGGAAGTGTAATGGGTAGGACAGTCCTCAAATTACTTCATCCTGTAAACATACACAATTATACACTTATTTGCCAGAACTGGGGATGGGACCCTTGCCTATCTAGTTATATGTATGATACTGTTACACAGCTATTGCATGCACCATGGAATTTATTGGGCTGGGACTCTGCAAAGATACTTCTAAGGGGAATTACATCAGCAGGACTACTAAACTGGGGCACTGGGAAGTGTTGTGGGTGAGAATGGCCTACAACTGTTTCACCTACAAACAAATATACACTCCCTCACTCTCACACGCACACATACATTTGCCAGGACTAAGATTAGAACCCCTACCTCTCTAGTTATTTGTATTATTATGTTACGTAGTTATTGCACATGCTACAAAGCTTAGAGAGCTGATAGGTGTCCAGTGGTACTTCTAAGGTTAATGACAGCAGCAGATCTTGTGAAGTAGGGTAATGGGAAGTATACTGAGTGGAAACAGTCTCCTAATACTTAGACCTATGGACATGGACACACACACACACACACACACACACACACACACACACACACACACACACACACACACACACACAGGCAGGTGATGTGATATTATAAACCCCACCTTAGTACTATTACACAATGGGACTCACCTTTTATTCTGGCAGGTGCGACTGGTCATGACTGGTATGCCACTGTCCACAGCAGAACATCAGTCTATGCCATTCAGGGTATTCATGTGTATGACTCACTCTGTGTGTGTCCTCCTGTGTATCTCTCTCTCTCGCTCTATCACTGTCTATCTCTCACTTCCTGACATCAATGTGTGTGTATGCTTGACATATTGTTATCTGTTGCCCATATATATATATATATATATATATATATATATATATATATATATGTGTGTGTGTGTGTGTGTGTGTATATATCACACCCAACAGATGCAGATACATCACATATGGGCCACCTACAGCTAACTGAGGGTAATCCTGTCTGATGGGTGTGTGTAGCACAGTTAAGGTGTACATAGCTGTCTGTATGCACAGACATATATACACAATACAGTCATATAGTATGTTGTGGGTTCCAACATGGCCTATGATTCTCTAAGTGTAGGAGCATGCCCAGTGTAACCTTCTATAGTGAGAGTGGTACTCCATTCCAGAGATAGATGTACTGGAGTTTTGTGTGCTAAAGCCATAGCTCTCAGGAGTAAACAGGGCTTTCCTAGGGGATACTGGGGTTGTTTAGCAGACATTTTCTGACACATCTGTAGTCTGACACTGCAATGTATTGTGTCATTACCTAGTGACAGACATCTTCAGATCATCACATTGCTTTACCAGAGGAATACAAGATGTATGATGCACAGGCCAATATTATAAGCCCAGCAATGTACATTCTTGCCCAACAAGGTCAGTTGGGAGGTGTGGCTATAGGCAGTTGACTGATGATGCTGTGTAAAAAGTCCAGCAAATTGGTGCTATACAGGCTGGGGATCTCCTGCTTGTGTGGTATCTTTCTTACTTGAAATGTTATATCCTGGTTCGGCCATACCTCTCAACTGTACATTTTCTTGCAGATTGTCCAGGCATTTGCCTAGAGATTTCATCCAGTCTACGTAAACTTGTGTTTCTATGGCAAGTTAGTTGCATATAATTGAAGACTGATGTTACTAAATCATGACAAACATTATTGTTTCAGACTACATAACCTTCAGACAATTCCTGCTAATGCAAACCCCTCATCCTGTCAACTTTTTCAGTATATAAGCACAATATTTACAACACATGCCTATCATTGTGCCTTTGTCCCACTTTTATTTCTGACCTTGTCCAGATGTCTTGCTGTCAGAGGTTAGGAGGTATGGGTGTGGGTTCAAAGGGCATTCTACTGTACAGACATGTCCATTATATGTGTAGTATATTCTACATAGCACTGTGACTTCCAGGTATGTCTGTGGCAGAGCAGTATGTGTAGCTGACATGCTTAATAGTTGGCACTGCAATTATTTGCACATGGCCCTGTCAAAGCAGCACTGTAACTAGGCCACTACAACACAGCAGCTGGAACTAAGTGCTGGCCAGATCCTGACAGTATTAACCACACATACACATAGCTCATTGCCCCCTGCATATTGTGGACATGCAGCATGTTTTCATGTGTATTGGGACAGGACTGGCAATGTCTGCTCTGCTGCCATTTCCCTGCAAACATACATGTTACTGGTGGGTGTATGTGGGGGGGGGGGTGCACCTGTCAACTGTACAAATTTGCATAGACTTTGCTGATATTTGCTTTACATTTTGGTTCCATTTAGCATAGTATTGTGCCCTGCCCTGGAGACTTGAGGCATATCACTACAGTCCACAGTTCAGATTGTAATGGCATACATTTGAGCTTTAGACTTCTTACCTTTCAGATCCTTACTGCAACTGCAAGACCTGATATGCTATTACTGTGTAAGTCTGTAGGAGGTATTTCATCATTGTCCTCATTTGTGAGCCTTTGCCAGACATTTCTTTATGGTTTTCTATGGATGACTTGCTGGGTGAGGCTGAAGGGTGAATATGGGACCCACACATTGACATCCATGCATGTGACCTATGAACTCCAGTTTGTTAGCCCACCACTTATGCTGCAGTGAATATTGTCACCTAGGAGACTACTGCATTCTCTGGGGAAGCCAGTATTGGGCATACATTTCCTGGTGTCCCACATAGCTGTCAGTTGTCTACTGCTATCTCAGTAGGCCACCCCATTCCCTTGTATGTATACAGCAATATCATAAATATACTAACACAACATACTAATCCATTCATTTATTTTAAAAAGACTGACTTTACCTTGTGCCTGCGGCAGTTGTGAGGACGGTGCTTGAGGGCTACCTATGTGGGAAGCAGACAGTACACTGCCTATACACGGTAAGTTACACGTAGTGTAATGTGTGTCTCATCCATTTTACTGTGTGTGTGAGTCAGAGAGAGAGGTGTCAGTCCCTGGGTCTCTACAGTGCAAGCATGTGTGCTATGCTTTGCCTCTTTGCCAAGGCCAGGGCATATTGGGCATGCCTCTGTTTGCCTACAGGAACTTGCTCAGGGGTTCCTCCCCCAAGTCCTTCTGTGCCTGTGGGGACCTTGGCAATGGTGGGGGGCTGTGTGGCTTTTCCCTGTGCTGTTCCTGCTGCAGCTGTTTCTGCAGGAGCATATTGTGTAACATTGCACATACTATGAACATGTGTGCACATGTGACTGGAGAGTATTTCAAGGTTCCACCAGATATGTCAAGGCAGCAGAACCATGCCTTGAGCATCCCAGTTACATGCTCTGTAATTACCCTGGTTTGTGCATGTACCTCATTATGGCATTCTTGATTGGGTGTGTGTGCATTTCTGATGGGTGTCATCATCCATGGCTCCAGTGCATAGCCAGCATCCCCCACCAGATGGCCATATGGGATGTCCCTATTGGCAAATGCCTGGTACAGGTGTGACGAATGCCAGATGTGGGAGTCGTGATAGCTTCCAGTGCTGCCAGCACATACATTCAAGATAATGCCCTGGGCATAGCACATGACCTGGCAGTTGATGGAGGGGAAGCCCTTGCAGTTTATGTAAACCCTAACCTGTTCACCGGTTGGTGCTTTGATGTGGATGTGAGTGCAGTCTATCACACGCAGTACCTCCAGGTGTCTGCTCCATGGTGGAAGAGTTGCATATTACTGGTCCTCTCCTGACCAGTGTTAGGGAAGTAAATGTACTCATCGGCATATGGTAGCATGGCATCCATTACATGGTGGAGTACCCTGAATACAGATGCCTGTGAGACCCCCATGATATCCCCAGTAGGTCTTTGGAAAGTACCTGTAGCTAGTATTCTTAAGGCTACACATACATTGGTATCCACTGGGATGGGTTCCCCTCTGTTGGCTCTGGGTCTAAGTTGAGGCCGGCACAGCTCACTGATTTGCTGAAGTATGTCTCTGTCCACCCTGTAATGCTATACTATCTCCAGATCATGTAGCCCCTGGTAGGTTACCCATTGTCTGAACAATCTTCTCTTCCTCCTCAGTCTGGGTCGGTTGTCAGTATTATCCTCCTCACCACCCTCAGCCTCTAACACATACTGATGTATCAAAGCAACAGCAGCCCCTAACATTTTTTTGGTTAAAATTCCCTCGCATGTGTACACCAATGGTGCAGATTTTGTGGGAAAAATCAGACTGTAGGGTGTTTCCATACTTTATACTGTTGTGCTGCAGACGTTGTCTGTATGATTGGCTGGTTATGATGCATTCCACCTGCCAGCTATGTTATTTGTACTTGATTGCTTTTATTCTGCTGTTTCCCTTTTTTTTCTTCTTCTTTACTTCCCTTCCCATTTCTACCCCTTTTAAGTCCTGAGGCATGTTGGGCAAACCCAGTACCCAAATGTAAACAGTTCTGCTATTTCCGTTTTTTTTTTTGTTTGTTTGTTTTAGACCCAGTGCACGCCGTGCAAATCCGTTTAGCTATAGTAAACACTTTGCAGTAGAAATGGCCCTCCCCTGGACATGAACAAGCTCTTCATTTCATGGAATAAGCCAATTCAGTTTCAGAAACACACCCTTGTTTAGCTGTGCTTAGCTAAGCTCAAATGGGAGCCGTGGAGCTCCAATGTGCTTACACCAAGCATGACACAGACCCTTTTCATGTCAGGTGCTTCTCCTGTTTACACCACTGCCTTATAGCTCCTACACGGTTAAGTGCATCCAGAGAATGGTCTCCCCTTTAGTGATTCAGTAAAATGTGCTCATTTGCATAATCCACTGTCTTAGTCCCTGGTTACACCACTACACCACAACATTTCTCCTTAGCAACCAGTGTTACCTGTTATTGTTTTGATTCTGCATGCCGTAGACTATAATGGCAAAATGCAGATTTCACTTAAAATTGTCTTTTCACATTTTATTTTATTTTCAGCACAAACCCATTTGTAAGCCACTGCCCTATGTTTAAACGGCCGAAATCAGCAAAAAAAAAAAAAAAAAAAAACTTTGATTTTTATAATTTTGCAACACTTTTCCATTCCAATGGCCATATATTTAGCTATTGGCATGCCTAAGGATTATAATACATGCTTTCCTTTGAGCTTTTATGCCTCGATTTTGATTTTTGCAGAAATGTATTTGGCTGGTAGCCGAATACATTTCTGCACCAGACACTGTTCTTGCACAGATGCCTGCCTGCTTACTGAATTGCTAATTCACCTGATTTGGTTTTCACCAGCAAATGAGGTAATTTGCATTATTCAGTGGTGTCCATGGTGGTGCTGCGGTAGCATTGTCACCTCACAGTAAGATGCTGTCCGGTACGATTCTCAACTACAGTGTCTTCTGCGTGGAGACATGCGTGAATGGGCGTACCTTCATTTAAGGTTGTGCATCAGGGCTGGTAACTCGGCACGTAAAAATTAACTACCAATCATTAGCAGACTGGAGTTCCGCTGTGGTGACCCCTAACCGGGAAAAGCCGAAAGACGCAAACAAAGTGGTGTCCATGCAAGAATAGTGCTGGCAGGCTCATGCATGCTTCCAGCCTTGTTTACTGGATCACTCGGTGGCCATATTCCATGCAAGAGTTGCTACACTATTCTTGCATTGAGAAAACTGGTTATTGAATCCCGGGGCTTGTTTTTGTTATATGTGCATTGCACAATATACATATTTTTGTGATTTATTTTAATGAGTTATTTTAATCTCAATCAATGCTGTGAATGTTTGGCCATAAGCCATAAATCCAGACTGGTTGTAATAATTTGTAGAGGGATGTTATTTCAAATTGGCAAATTAGCTATGTGACAGGACAGCAGAACAGAATAAAGCCATCTAGGATTATCTTTGATTGGACGGTATGATGATTTTTAGAAAATAGGGAGACAGTGTTTTGATAGGTTGCTTCATCTGCTATTTGTTTTGACAGGCCTTATCTTTTTAATAAGAAACATTTAGGATGAAAAATTGATCTAGTATTTTAGTCACTAGAATGATGTAATTAAATAAGTTTAAGCTTCAGTTTCGCTGAAGATATTGCTTATTATCATACTTTATAGCGGATTGTAAAGTGTCTTAGATAGTTAGCTAGAGAGTACTGAAACAGCATCTCTCCAGAATACATATAACAGCCTTCAATCACATTGTCATCATTTTGTTTTTGTTAAATGCATTGTATAGTGTTTGCCAACTAATTTATCACTTTAATTCTGACTGCGCTTAATG
The DNA here is from genome assembly GCF_019279795.1 of Protopterus annectens. Taxonomy (NCBI): domain Eukaryota; kingdom Metazoa; phylum Chordata; order Ceratodontiformes; family Protopteridae; genus Protopterus; species Protopterus annectens. The sequence goes on from NC_056734.1 coordinate 861,652,678, forward strand.
CGAGGAATATTTCCTGTTTCATTGAATTATTTATTTATATAGTTATTTATTTTGTTACAGACAGTCACTATAGGCTGTATTATAAATTAATGTGATGTTTATTTTTTGATAAAATTGGATTGGATGAATACAGTGTATTTTAATGAATTTAAGTAATGACTTCAGATTGGCTGTAACAACATATTAAGCAAAGCTGATAGGCAGTGATGATTTATTTGGGGATTGGGTGATTTCTATGTATACATTTTATTGTGATTGGTTGAATTTGATGCCTAGCTCTTTTCTGATATGTTTTAAATATTGTGATATACTGCTTTTATTAATGGTCTGGTGAAATTGTCAGTTTGATCGTGAAAGCGCTAACCTGTTAATAAACATTTTGTTTGGAATGTTCAGCTATGTGACGGTTTATCCTGCCTTTGTTATTTTTATTAAAAAAATGATAATGGGGACATTCATTCTTCCCTTCATTCATCCACTCATTCATTCATGTTGTGATACCTGTTTTATCCACTTTAGTGTTTTGAGGAAGAAAGAACTTATCTCAGCAAAAACTCTAGGCATGAGGCAAAGAACTAGCCCTGGATGATATGTTGGCCAGTTGCTAGATATACTCAGCACACATACTTAATATCACCTTACAGGACTGCAAATTCACCGTTGGAATTTGAGTTGAAAATAGAGAACACAACTCCAAACTCTACATAGAAGGTACTCCAGATGTAGACTGACACAGGAAACTAAGACCTCTGAGAAAACAAAGGTTACTGCTGCACATCCATAAATCAAATAGAACTACAGCTACCCATTCCAGGGACCTAAATATGGCCTTTGACTTGAATAAGACATGCTGGAGGGACAGATTTGTCTCCCAGTGACTGCCACATGTTTGGAATAGGCTGCCAATTCATGTGAAGCAGAGCACCTCTATGACACTGCTCAAAATGAACCTGGACGAGTGGATGGGGCACCATAAATTCTTACCAGGGATAGTACAGGCAACCCTCCTGGACATTGGCAGTCATTACTAAATAGAGTCCTGGGTATTGACTTGAGGATCTATGGCATTACATTGGGATGAAACAGCTAGGCTTGAAATGAGCCTGGGTCGATAGCCTAGTAATATCCTATGATCTTATGATCTTATGAGTAGTTCTTAAGTGCATTCTGAATTATTATCAAAGAATTGCTAAACAGTGTCTGCTGTTGGTGGAGAGGAAGGATAACCACTCAACTCAACAATATATATTGCTGTAGTAATCAACTCAACAGAATATGTTGTTGTAGTAATCAACTCAACAGAATATGTTGTTGTAGTAATCAACTCAACAGAATATGTTGTTGTAGTAATCAACTCAACCGAATATATCCCAGTAGAATTCAACTCAAGAGAATCTATCCCTGTATTAATATATATGAAGACATTGCAGGCCTGTGTCTCTGTAAAGGAATAGTTACAATGCTGACTTGTTTCAGTGTTAATACATCAACTGCTAAAAATAAGCAAATGTTCAGAACTCTGGTTCTTTTCAGGAACAATAATTGACATTTAACAGGTCTGTTTTCAAGCAACAATTGCAGCTCATGAAAATGATTTCATCTAAAATTTATCAACAGTGTTTTTAAATGACTTTTTATCATACGGGTTCAAGGACCTCAACATATCCAGACCCTTTCTGTGCACGGCTGTTCACTTGCAGCCATAAATTTAATATAAACTCCCATGTCCCTGAGCCTCTTGGCAAGGGCAAGTCCACACCACGTGAACCTCATTCGAAGAAAACATGTTTCAGTCAAGTGCTTACATATGTTAAAGAATTTGGCACTTGCATATCTAACTAGATACTGTTTGCATGTTAACTGTTTTTGAAATAAAATAGTACCAAGTGCATACGTTAAAGCAGTTGGCAGTCTGTCTCTGACCAGATACTATTTATATTATAAGTGTTTATGAAACAAAATATCAAGGCATCTGTTTGCAAATTAAATGGTAATTTTACATGCTAAATAGAAAGTCTGAATTTGGGATGTTAAAGAAAGTATTAAGCTGAAAAGTGACAGCTTCTGGAGTAATGACGTAATGTGAAATAATCCCCATATTTTTAGTTTGTGGAGAAAACTTTCTATATTCTGAACTTCATAAGCCAATGTTCATTCTAATAAAATACCACAGTGTTAGCAGTTTTCAGCAATCTCAGTTTTATTTTGTGAATATTTATTGAAATGGCTTGTATTTGTAACAGAAGGTGATGGAATAAAGTAAGACTTGAGATCAAAATATGGATTGTGGTTAAGATTTCAAAAACAATTGCTGCACATTGAATGGCATCCCTGAAGAAATCAATATATTGCATGCTTTCTAAGAAATAAAAGTGAAATTTAACATTGCAGAGGTGGTTTTACCAAATTAATTATTCAGAATAGAAACTCTGACAGTTCTTATCTGTAATTATACAATTTATTGTGTTCAGGCAGCAAATATATTCACACATGGAGAGAGAGATGATTTTGCAAAGTGAGCATAAACTTGTTTCTATGGCAAAAAATATGCAGTTTGGCATGGATCTGAGAAATGCACAGTATCCTATGTATGAAGTTGTCTAAAATCCATGGATTCCAGAGCAAGAGAGCTGTTCTCAAATCAAAGAAGTATCCGTGAGTGCCATATAGATTAAACAAATAATGTAATCTTTCTCATTCACAAGAGCTTAATCTGTGTCATGCAGATCAAAACAAATCCCCAAAAGCAAAAGATATAACTTTTAATGTCCACAATCTATGCTTCATATCAATATATTGGAAATCCTAGAGCTCTAAAGCTTTTTCACTTATGCAGTACAAGCTGATTTGATGATTTGACTGTTTTTGACTTAGATTTATAACTGCAATTTCTCAGCAGTTTTGTAACACTGTATTTCAGGATGGAAATGTCTAATGCTTCAGGTATAGTTCACAAATTGCATTCTGGAAGATAGCAGTTTGAAAAACTGGGACAAATACTAACGAATGACCAGGTCATGGACATTTATCAGAAATGCTCCATGATAGAAATAGGTCCATAGATTCAATGGTCCATAACAGGCTGTTGATGTAGAGGAGTGCTCATAGCCATGCTGCAGTACCCCATGTTGAGGATACCCAGTGACATAAATAATTTATACCTAGTGTTTATCCCCTTTAATGAGGGCTTATGCGGTCAGACCTGGGATGTTTTATGATTGCCCATCCATTCATCTAGGTTATGCTTAACAAATTTCTTTATATCCATAAAAAATTTATTCCATGAACGAGAGATTCTCTAGGATATATATCTTCAACAAATCATATTTATGATAAGATCTATTTGAGTGAGTGCTGAGAATGTTATTAGTTTTGTGGACATACAAGAGGTCACATAGGTCTTGTCTTGATTGTTTGAGGCTTTGTAGGCTAGACTGAAGTCACCTCTCATGAGTCTATAGGAAACAGGAAGTGAAAAAAAGCACTTTAAAATGGACTGAGTAGCTCAAAGAAGTCATGCGTTTGATTATCGTAGTGAAAAAATGCTAGAATCCCTCTACCTGGGTCATGTTTAGACAGGAGCATAGCAAAGGAGGACATATACTCGATTATGGCTCAGATGAGAGAGTAGCAGATACACTCACAGAGATGGAGGGAGAGGGATATAAATATATATATATATATATATATATATATATATATATATATATCTATATATGTACAGAGAGAGAGAGAGAGAGAGAGATTACTTCCATAGATCTGGAAAAAATATCCCTAGAGATTAGTCTCCCAAGGTAAAAGGATTTCCTAACAACAGTGGATACATTGTAATCAGATGATATTGCATTGTTAAAGAAATTGCCAAGTCCCTAATGGCTGAGTCAATTTTCAAAGTGGTGTTAACAATGTGCTAAGTGCATAGGTGCCCAGTTTTGCATAAATACATAATCCTGCATTTCTTAGCATTTAGTTTTAGGCCATGGTACATGCATCAGTAATTAGTGCATGCTTGTCCCCAGTGAAGAATCAGGTAGTCAGCTGGGGAGTTAATGACAGCTCCAAGTTTGCAGTTATTGATCAGCCACATGCCTTTGATGTCAGCGTTGAAATAAGAGAAGCAAATGCTAAAGATAATTGGTCCTAGGCTCAATACATGGAGGACTCTATAGATCATTATTCATTTTGGAGAGAGTGTGTTTCCCACACTAAAAGATTTTGTTTTGTAAGTTAGCCAGTTTGCTATCCATTGAATAACATATGTCTTTACATTTAGTTTGATTAGCTTTGATTAGCTTGTCAATAATGTCAGAATGTGAGATGGTATTAAAAGCCTCGGCCCAGCCCACATAGGTCGTGACATGTTCAAAGAAGCCAACAAGGCTCAGGAGGCAGAATCTGCATTTAACAAACCAAGATAGGCTTGGGCCCAGGGCTTGTAAAGTATCTATGTCTTTGTTAGTAAGTTTCATAATGATGTGTTCCATTGGATTTCATTGCATTGCATATAAGGATGGTGATCCTTATATGTGTATCATTTCCTGGATTAATAATAGGTCCCCTCCTTGTTGACTGGAAAAACTACCACAGTTTTCCATTACCCTGGTACAAATCCAGTGGACACACCAAGTCTACCAGATAGTGTCTGGTGCTGAAAAGAAGGCAGCCTGGCACATTAGCAGAACCCATGAAGCAAGTGTGTTTGGCCTTGGAGAGAGCATTCCAGAACTACTCAGAGGTAATCAGAGGGGGTAACGAAGGTGTGTTATTAAGTTGGGGAAATGTGAGAAGAGTTACAGCTAAATTGGTCCACTAATATGTTGGTTATGTCCACAAAGGACAAGTAGGTGCTGTTGCTATGTACTGCTTCTAAGGATTGTTTGGACATTATTGCTAAGATTTCTGACATAGTTGAAGAATACTTTGTGGTCGTCCTTAGCAGAAGTAGCAATTCTGAATTCATATTTAGTTTTGGTGGATTTGATTTTGTTTCTGAGGTTTTGTTGATTGCTTTGAGTTCATCTCCAGATGATGGGTTATTAAGTTTGTTTTTATGGGATATGAGTTCCTTCCTCTTATTGTATATTTTTATAGTAGTGTTTCACCATAGGGGATTATTCCCAAATTTCATATTGTATGTGTTTCTTATGTGGACAGATACCAAGATATATGCTTTGAAGTGGGCATAGAAATTATCTACAAATGTGGCAGCATGTGAGATAGGGTCATCAAGGTGAGGAGGGTGTGTAAATTTCCTCAGGTGATCAGTTAGCTGGATTAGGTCTTAGAGTATTTTCTAATGTCAGAAGGTTTTCATGGTAAACTCTAATGGTTTTACCAAATGATAGAAAATGTGTCCGGTGATGTGGTAACTGTAGTTGTTGGGCATAGGCTAGTAATACTGGGGAGAACTATGTCCAATATTTTATAACCCCTAGTTGGGACTAGAACAAGTTGGCCAAGGCAGCTAGCATTAATGAAGTTTAGGAATCTTTGTAAGTACTTATTTGAAGTAGTGTAGGTTCTACAGTTAATGCATAGCGGTCATGTGCAGGTTAATGCATAGCAATCATGTTATGCATAGCAGTCATATACAGGCCTGACCAGGAACATCATTGATGTGATGGCTGAACATCTGTTGACAGTATGTAGTTTTTTGCTACCACTAAGACCAAAGGCAGTGCCAGGAATGAGCCACAGACCATTGGTCTCAGGGTCGCATCATTGTCTGCATGCAATGTACTGATCTAGACTAATACCGCTGAAAAGGTTTAATAGAATGTTGTGTTATAAGCATAATGCCATTTATAAGTAGAGATAACAGATGAGTTCCTTCTTTGGGATAGTACATGGAATATCCTGTGCTGCAGCTACACCATGATTGATGCGTTAGAGCTTCTATCTGGTAGCTGCACTACTTTCTGATGTAGCACGCATTTCATTGGAAACATTTTCTCTCCCATCCTAAAGTCACTTATGACATTGCAGTGCATTTGTTCTGCAGCTGTGCTACTCACTATCAGTATCAGAAGGTCCTATGACATAATTTCTGTAGATAACAGTATCAATCAAATGAGATGACATAAGAGATCATCATTTTAGCAGCAGGTAGCTCTCAGGCATCTTCTTGACCTAAAGTAAGTTAACTATTTCGGCATCATTTAATATATCTGACTATTGTGTTATTCACTGACAACATGGCAGTGTACACTAATATAATGTTCTGTACCTACATGGCATTATAAGTGATCAGATTGTATTGTATTTAGCACTGCATCTTTACTCTATTTATTGTTTGTCTTACTATCACACTGCTTATAGAATTGTTTAGGTAGTAACTGTTTTGAATTCTTGAGACTTTGAAATGCTAGTCCTTGCATTGACTGAATGTTCAGGAGCTGGGTTTGCATATACCAAGTCTGAGATCGCTGTGTCTCAGTGTATTCCCTTTTCTCCAAGGTATGGAGATCTCAGAGATAGTATTTGTAGAAGGAATAGGTTGTGGAGTGCAGCACCCCTCCCAGACTGGGGGGTGAAGGGAGGCTTACGCCTACAAAAAAAAAAACAAAAAACTTTGAATGGGGACAATGATTCTCAGTGTTCTCCTCTAGATTAGCTGTTATTTGCAGCTAGAGGTCTTGGCAATACAATATGGAGCCCATGTAGGCTTAGTCTCTGTACAGTAAAAAAATAGTGTTCACTAACAGATAGTAGGCTACACTGTTACACATATCTTCTTGTAATGCTCTCACATAAGAGTTTACATTTTTTAAGTGTTTGTAGTTAGTATTATACAAGTACGTACTGAATAAAAATATAGTGTAGATCTTAATAAAATAAAGAAGGAAATGTATGCATTTCCCTTGTCACTTACATATAACTAACATATACAGTTTAAATCAAATAGTTAACATAAACATTCAAAAGCTGATTAAAAGTATAATGAGCACACTCTCACTGTAAATTTCTGTGCAGTAAGGACCATAAAATACATTTTTATATTTGTGGTAAGCTGAAGAATCGCTTAACTCCTCATTAGATATCATATTCTCCTAAGCCTTAGACTGTACTCAGCTCAAGAACAAACTTCCTAACTGAGCTACTAAACTGCCTGTGGCCATGTCTAATGAGTATCAGCATGCAATACTTCCAGCACATAAAAGACACCCACATCCATTTTGTGAGCTCCCCCTGAAGATGACCATGGCTTGTGTTATCTCATTTATACTGTATTTATTTCAGAAACATGAATCTTATGCAATCAATTACAAGAGGGAGAGAGATAGATGTCTAGATACCACCTGTTGAAGCCAAATTACATCACTTGGTTGTTTAGCCAGTACCTGTCTGTTCACATGCTTTTAAAAATAACCTTTGTTGTTTCTGTTTGTCTTTCTTCTTTTAACTACTCTGGTTTCTTGGGAATCATTCTAACTAGATTTTGTCATATGAACCCTTGATATATTTTAATATAGCATGCTTTTGTTTACAGGTATTCTGTCTGACATGGTGCTTTTGTGGTAGCACACGTTCATATGTACTCAAAGCATTGATGGTCTGAGGGTGAGGTCCATCAGTTTTACAAAAGGATATAGATGTCAGATTCTCCTCAGCTATAGTCATACAGGCTTGTTTTTAGAATAAATCCCTAAAGTTTAATAACGCATTTTACAATCAAGTAGTTAATGTGGATTCTTAAAAAACGAAAACATGCACTGTGAAGAGGACGGACTGCACCGGACAACTAGGATTCCACAAACAGCTTTATTATACGTTAAACGTTAAACCAAATACCACGTTTTTCGTCACATAAATTAGACTTCATCAGACAAGAACTAACATGACAAACAACCATTTATATATGCTGACCTTTTGTTTAAAATAACCAATGAAAATCTAGCAATGCTCATAAATATGAATTAAACGTGGTATTTGGTTTAACGTTTAACGTATAATAAAGCTGTTTGTGGAATCCTAGTTGTCCGGTGCAGTCCGTCCTCTTCACAGTGCATTTTTTCGTTTATTAGTTTGTTCTTGCACTGCGCTTCATATTTTTGGTTTAATGTGGATTCTTGCTGATATGGGTTCACTAAGTGTTGTATTACTAATCATATCTGGTATTTGCTTTCCAACCTAGCTAGTGTTGCCACCCCTGATTTTTTTATCATGTCAACTTGTTTTGCATCAGGCATTTGTTATTATGATAAGGATATACTTTTTATATCTTGTCTGTTTTCATCCACTTTTGAATTTTGTTAGAGTCTTTTTTTTAAGAGCTGTTGGAAACTAGTAATAATAAGTAAATATAGGGACAGACAGCAAAAATGTCATTCAAAGTTGTTTCAAGGAATGAGGTATAAGCTACAATGTGGTTGTTACTTTGTGCATTGCCGCAGTAAAATAATGCATTTATGTTTCACCCAAGGCTCCTGTTGGCCATTGTATGTGGGTTCAGTTGACTTGCTCTCTAAGGATCCTGTAGCTCATACTATAAGTGAATGCAGGACCTATGAATAATGCGTCTATGTTTTTTTTTTAATTTCTAAATAATACTGAAATAGTTTTCTTAAATGAGAGCCAGTATGAGAAAAGGTTTGATCATTATTTATAGCCATGCTGGCTCTTCCATCCTTCACAGGCAGCACCAGATTAGGATGTGGCATCTGTTTCACAAAAGGAGAATCATGTGGCTCAGATGGTTTGCTGGCTGCAAGCTCTTTAAAGTAAGTAATGCCACGCATCAGATGCTCTCTACCCAACTGTTTGAGGCTATTCACTGACTCTCTTGGTAGCTTGCTATTGTGCCACTAGACCTGACTATTCTATTAGGCATTGTTTGATCCTGGTTGATGAGGAGTCTAGTTGCCTAGCTAAGGATTTCCAGTAGAATATGAAGGACATTGAACTTCAAGATATGGATTCTGAATCCCACTAAAATGCATACAGTGTGTACATAGTATTCCACAAAGTTATGTTTAAGCCAGTTAGAACATATTCTACCACCTTACCAAATTTGTTTTAGAGTTCTTCTGCTTGGACCCCCTGATCTAGAGATTATGAAAAAAGCAGGATGAGTACAATTCCAGCTTATTTACAATATCCTCCACTGTAGCAGCTCCTCTTGGAGACCAAGGCAGACAACCCAGCTGAGGTAGATCTTGACTATAATGTCATTATCATCTCTTTGGAATGTGTGTCCTATTGCACCAAGATATCATGAGCTATAGTTTGATATTGCATTGTATCACCTTTGAAAAAAGTCATAAAGTTAAGTTTATTTACCTGTTTTTTTTTTTATTTTTTTATTTTGCTTTTGTTTACCAGGGTGCCCAACTGGGTTTTGTGAAAAACCTATTTTAAGTGGAGACTCAGGAGAAAAGCTCCAACATATAACAGACATTTTAAATATAAACTCAGTAATATACATGGCCAGACATTAAATAATATATAATAACAATTAGACATGCATTTGCTAATTAGATTGCATTCATATGAAACTAGAGGCAACTATTACAGTAAAAAAGATAATTATACATTAGTACATGTTGAACATTGAGCTTTTAAAGAAGCATATTAGTGAGTTTGTCAGATAGATAACAGAGCATATAAGTAGTGCTTAGAAATTAAAAAAGATGGAGGTGAGGGAAGTAGCCAAGTAGGGCAAAAAATGTTAATATTGTAGATAACTGGAGGAGTGTAAAGCGGGTTCAGAGACAATTATATATAGGAATATTATAAGGTTTATATTAGAAATATAGAGGTGGGGTGAGTGGTGTCACAAAATAAAGCATATAACTGGGAGATGGTAGCACAACTATTCAGGTACTGGTGAACACAAGTGTTGGGGTATAGTATTCTGAAAGAAGAAACACTGGTGATATGACAAGCTGAAGATAACAGTAGTATTTATCCTGCAGATGTACAGGAGCAGATCTATTGACTTGCTAGCTGAAATTTTAGTTATTTTCTAGATAAGTCTGCATTTTACTGGATTCCAGTGGTAGTGGGATGTGGCTCCATGGTTTAGTTACACTCTTTGAATATAGGTCACCTGCAGTATTAGATGACTTGGTTATAGTAATTAGTGATTTTTTTATCTAGAACATAAAGTTCTATTGGAGGAGTAGTAGTGTGTATTAAGTTGTTAATTGCTGAACATTTGTCTGGATTTTCGAAAACTCTGACATTTGCAGTTATCTGAAAAAGAGCTAGATGATGTGGTAGTTCTAATCAGTTTATATCTCTGAGGGCTAGGCAGCTGTGTGCTCTGTTGTTACAGTTTACATCAAATTTGATTATTTTATTATAGCATTGCTCAAATTTGCACATTTCTTAGACTTGATGTTTTGTGAAGATTGGGGTAACATATGGGAGGGATGGCAGTAAGAAAATAGCAGCCATACATCTTCTGGATATGTCAGTGAGGTAAGATTTTACTCTGTATAATGTACATAGTTTTTGATGAGTTTGTTTAACCATGTGTGATAAATGGTGGTTGAATTTTCACTGGTCATCTATGATGGTACCCAGTAATTTGGTGTTCCTTATTTATTCTATCATGGTGTTGTTTGCAGAGACAATAGTGAAAAGCGTTGTTTGGGTAAAGAAATGGTAAGGGTGAAAAGCAGTAATTTTTTTTAGGGTTTAGAAGCACTTCTGAATTATCTATGTTTCATTTCATAAGAAATATTGTTGTGTAAGGTCTTGAAGTTTAGAAAAAGATTTGGAAGAGCAGACTAGGGTTGAGTCATCAATGGATTGGCATTTCTGTAGGTATTGACATTGTTAAGAAAAATTCAGCAAAGCAGTAGTTGTACAGTGATGAAAACAGAACCCATGTTGGGTTGAAGACAGAAGTTGGTTATCTATGTGATAGTTGGAAAGTTGCTTATGAACACGTTTCTAATATTTTTGCTAGTTGAGATAAAATATCAATTGGCCTGTAGTTGTAATGTTCTGTATCAATCCCTGCCTTGTGCACTAGAATATTGAATGATTTGTTCCATAATAAGGGAACTTTAATTTCAGTTATGGATTAATTTATCAGAACTGAAACTGATATGCAATAGCCTCAGCTGCCATTTTAAGATATTCACCAGGCAGATTGTTGGGGAAGTTGTACTAGGCTGTCATTTTGTATGTATATTTTATGGTATCTGTGGTTATCTGCTGGAAGGAGAAATGCTGTCTAACATTATGTGATTAATTAAGGACATCAAGAGCCTGATAAGTCACCTGGTTGGTTAATGATTGTACAGTTGGTATAAAGTGGTTACTGCAATTGTTGGCTATGATATCACTTTGTTTCTGTCTGCTTGGCATAAACCCATCATTGTGATTGTCTTGTGAGTGGTTAGTTTTAAATGGTTAGTAGGATTTCTGAGTCAGATAAAGTTATCAGGGTATGGGGAAAATGAAGACATTTACTGTATTTTTGAGGAAAATAGCAACACTAATAGCTTTTTTGTTGTCTGTGTCTAATCAGATAATGTGATAGCCTGGAGGGGAAATTTTCTCATTATTTGTTTCCTTGCACACAGAGGTATCTGAGACAACTAATATGTCTTGGGTGTGTGGGGTGTGGGGTTATCCATGCGTACACTTCAGGGAGTTTATTACAAATAAATCATATGTTTTTATGGTATATATGAAAGTTAGGTTGAGACTCTGGGTAAGGTGTTATATGCTTACTGATGCCTGTATGTGTTGGGTGGGGCCTGGGTTTGGGTAGATGTCTTTACTACATTTTATGGTTATTTAGATGTAATGGTCCAGGTAGAAGCATTTTCTGTTGAATACCCGTTTTGTCAATAAATGGCTGTTGTTTTGGATAGTGGTTCTTGAATAGTAAAATACATAAGTGATGATATAGATAGGATGTGATTGGGATATGAGGTTTATAATTATTTTGCTTGCTGGATACATTATAAGAATTCTGTTGGAATTGTAAGGCTAATGGATGTTGGTAGGATATTAAGTATGCAAGCAGAAGAAGGGATACTTGTATGAGAAATTGTAAGATAAACATGTTTCTGAAGTGTAAGAAACAGAGAGGTTTAAAAGGATGGAGGATTATGGTGTAGTTAAGATAGGAAGTAGGGAAGAAGTTGAAATGTAGAATAATAGGGGTATTGTTTGGAAAGGGTCATTGTAGGAGTGGAAAAATTGCAAAGCAGTATGGGAGAGAAAAATGTTGTTAAGAATGATACTAAAAGTTAGATGGATGCTGAGAAACAGATGACTAGAAGCAGGACTGTTTCTATAATATCAGTAAAGTTGTTTGATGATGTTTAGAGAATGGGTGTCAAGGGTGAAGGATCTACAGTGGATATAAAAAGTGCACACATCCCTTTTAAAATGCCAAGTTTTTGTGATATAGAAAAAGAGATGACAAGAAATCATTTCAAAACTTTTCCCACCTTTAATGTGACCTATAACTTATACAATTCAATTGAAAAGCAAACCAATCTGTTAGGGAAACAATTATAAGAAATAAAAAAAACTTACAATAAGCTGGTTGTATAAGTGTGCACACCCTTAAACTAATACTTTGTTGAAGCACCTTTTGATTCAATTACTGCATTCAGTCTTCTTGGGTACACACCTGCCATCAATTTAAGAGACTGATTAACCCCAAATAAAGTTCAGCTGTCCAAGTAGGATTTTCCAGACATTTACTCGGTTCCCTGCTACAGCAAAAGCCATGGTTTGCAGAGAGCTCACAAATCAAAGGGATCTCATTTTTGAAAGGTATCAGTCAGGAAAAGGGTACAAAAAATGTCCACAGCATTGGATATACCATGGAACACAGTGAAGGCACTCATCAAAAAGTGAGAAAATATGGGACAAAAGTGACGTTGCAAAGAACTGGACGTCCCTCCAAAATTGATGAAAAGACAAGACAAAAACTGGTCAGGGAGGCTGCCAAAAGACTTACAGCAACACTGAAGGAGCTGCACAAATTTCTGGCAAGTACTGGTTGTGTACTAAATGTGACAACAATACATACATACATACAAATGTTTCAAGCACGGACATTAACCCCTTCTAGCTTGCCAATATGCCAAAATACTTGTTCCCATAATAAATGTCCAGGCTGTTCTTAAAAATATCTAAACTAGTACTTGTTTTAATGTAATTTGGTAGTCCGTTCCAAGCATAAGCTACTCTGTCAGAGAACCAATTAGTACACTTCTCATTCCTACAGAATCTTCTACATAGGTTGTCTAATGATTCTCTAGTACTTTTTGATAACCCCAAACATTCCCAGAGGTAGTTGTCCCTAGATGTCCTACATACTTGAATAAGATCTCCTCTTAAATATCTGTAAGAGACACTGTACAAGTTCAGATATTTTAGTCTTTCATAATAACTTAGATTTTCACATCCATGGATACCCTTAGTATATTTCCGCTGCACTCTTTCAGGTTTATTCATGCTTGTTTTCCTATAGGGTTTCTATATTGTTATTCCATACTCAGGTTTGTGTCTAATGTAACTAACAAACAATGACTTAATTATGTTTGATTTCATAGACTTTATAAATCTTTTTTATATAACCTATAGTTGTATAACTATCATTAGGCAACTGGTTGATATGATTAGAAAAACTCATAGCTGAATCTACCCATATACCCAGGTCCTTAAATGAGTCTACAGTTTCAATCACTGTGTGCTGTATTAAATATTCACCTTTCAGTTTATGTCCCCCAAATCTCATATGCTTAGTTTTTGATCTATTTATCAACATATTATTCTCCTGTGCCCAAATGGTCAATTTAGTCAAATTATTTTGCAGACATGCATTATCTGTAACACTTGCAATCAGTTTACCCAATTTCCCTTTGTCAGCATATAGACTGTAGAACACCTCAGATGAAAAAATAAGGTCTGAAAGATACAATCTAAACAAGTAAAGGCCTAGTACAGAGCCCTGTGGGACACCTTGACTGTAACCAAGGATTTCTCCTGTCCAGTTGGTGTGTGATACTTGCCATGTCCTATTTGTAAGCCATGCAGCTATCCATCTTATCAACAGTACATCAGTACCTAATTGTACTGATTTATTGATCAGTGTTTTGTGCATGACTCTGTCAAATGCTGAAGTTAAATATATATATAAATCACATCACAGCAAATTTTTCATTCATAGCTGTTATTATATTGTTATAGAACATCATGTTACAGGTGGTAATATATCTATTTTTAACTTCAAGTCCCAACCTATCCAGTTGTGACAATAACTTATCCAGTATTACCTTCTCCATTATTTTTCCACAACATGAAAGTAGACGTAAGGGTCTGTATGATTCTGGGTTTGTCCTACTCCCCTTTCCCTTAAAGGCAGGTTTAATAAGTGCATGTCTCCAATCTTGAGGAATCTCCCTATATTTATATGACCTAGTGAATAATAGATGTAATGGCAATGTACATTCTTGCTTAAGTGTTCTAAGGTCATTGTTACTTATTCCGTCTCCTACCTGCACTTTGTTTGGATCCAGTTTGCACAGTTCTTTTTCAATATAATCTAATCTGATTCCATTATCTGGGGTTACCTGGATGTCACTAGGATAACTTACCACCCCTTTTGTGGAGCCAAACTGTTTTGCATAAGATTTTGTAAATATATCTATAATCTGTTGTGTCTGAGAATAAATTTTAGAATCTACACACAGTTTATCAATTTGTGTATATTTACTCCTTCCACATCTTATGTATCTATAAAAAGGTTTCCTATTATGCTCAATATCTTTATATAAATTTTCTTCAAATTTTTCTTGATCTTGTCTAACACTATGCTTAATCTGTTTGTCCAGCTCATTTATTTCAGTTTTCAAAGCTATAGTTCGACCTCTCTTCCATTTCTTATATTTTTTTGTCTCTCACCTTAATCAGGTATCTCGTTCTTATGGAAATATACCCCCTCGATGTTGAACACTTTTTGACTTTTTGCACTCAATTTCTCTTTCAAAACTTTCCATATTCCATCTACAGTTTTTCCACTGAACACCTCACTCCAGTTAGTTTTATATAGTAACTGTTTTGCTTCCCTATAATCTGTAATTAACCTTCTGTGCATTGGCTTAGATTTCAGTTTGGCAGAATTATCTAGCAACAAATTAACCTTTATAACCCCATGATCACTACACAGCAATGGTGGTAAAACTTGATGAAGTTACAGTAATTTATTTGGGAACACAAACAATATCTAGTATATTCCATCCCCCTGGTAGGTTTTTTACAATCTGAAGCATTTGCTGTTCTTGAATATACTCTGTGAATAATTTCTTTACTAACGTTGTTGAATCAATATGATTCCAGTCTCTTTCTGGTAAATTTAAGTCCCAGCTAATATTATTCTTCCCTCCTGTGTTTCATGTAAGAAATGTATGAAGTCCTCTAGGTCAGCTGCACTTGACTTTGGTGGTCTGTACACTCCAACAATTGTTATATGTTCCAGGGTTGTCTTTATTGTCACAGTTGCACAGTCTATAATATTGGTGTTATCATTGAACATGTAATAATCGCAAATCTCATAGCTATCTTTAATCCCTATCATAACACCTCCACCTGATTTTTTGTTAGAATATGTATTACATTGGGTTGGGAGGGTGGTCTAATGGTTAAGGTGCTTGCCTTATAAACACAAGGTGCAGGGTTTGAGTCTCACAAGGGATAATTGGCCAGGCTTACAATGGCTCGCAAGGGAAGTTAGCCTAGTACTAACCTATGTTACAGTAAAAACATTTATACCCTGACAGAACTGGTTTGCAGTCATTGTTCTTTAACCATGTTTCACAAACTATAACAACATCAATCTTGTGGGAACATAGCAAATTTTCTAATAAAAAAAACTTTATTATTAATGCTCCTAGCGTTAAGAACCATCAGTGAGGCATCACATTTTGCTATCTGTGAACTGTTACATTTATGTCCTGGCAAAAATCCTGGCCTAGTGTTTGTCAAATACTGCAAACTATCTGCTGCAAAAATTCTCTTCCCTGATCTAGACAAATGCACGCCATCCTGTCTGAACACGTGTGCCCAAAAGAAGGCTTGGATGCAATACACATTTCCATTTTTTAAAACAGGACATTTTTTCCATGTAGGTGTTTATCCAAAAAATCTTTTCATTCACAGTGACCTGACTATCCTTTCTATAGGTGATTTGTGAAAAATATGTCCTAACACCAGTACAAGCTATACTATCTAGGAGGGCTGTCAGTTCCCGACTAACAGTCAGAGAATCTTTGTTGGGGACATCATTTGTACCAACGTGAATAAAAACAGATCCATTCTTCCTTACATTAAGGCATTCCAAGGCTTGTTTCACATCCTCTATTTTTGCTCCTGGCAAGCATAACACTACTCAATGCTCATTATCATCTCTGCAAATATAAGTATCAGTTCCTCTAGTAACTGAATCTCCAATTACAAGAATATCTTTGCTGACCATCTCTGAAGAATCTTCGGCTTCTAATGCAGTCATTTCTGCTCTATCAATTGTTACAAAGGATAAGTCTTCATCACTATTAGTCTTATTAATTCCACTGTTTTCAATCTCCCATATACTCCATATGTCTGGACTATGGGGTAGGGTTGCAAGGCGGAAGCCTTTTCTTACACAGAAAAACATCCAGGCCCAGCTACAAATTTGCAAAACAATACATCAAGTCTCCCAAAAACATGTGGGAAAATGTGTTATGGTCTGATGAGACCAAGTTTGAAATTTTGGCCACAATTCCAAAAGGTACATTTGGCACAGAGCCAAAACTTTGCATCAACAAAAGAACACCACCCACACAATGAAGCATGGTGGTGGCAGTATCATGCTTTTGGGTTGCTTTTCCTCAGCTGGAACTGGGGATTTAGTCATAGTGGAGGGAATTATGAAGAGTTCCAAATACCAGTCATTTTTGCTCAAAACCTTCAGGTGTCTGCTAGAAAGCTGAAGATGAAGAGGAATTTCACCTTTCAACATCCAGTAACCCCAAGCATACATTCAAATCAACAAAAAGAATGACTTCACCAGAAGAAAATTAAAGTTTTGGAATGGCCCAGCCAGGACCCAGACCAAAATCCAATAGAAAATCTGTGGGGTGACCTGAAGAGGGCTGTGCACAAGAGATGCTCTCACAGTCTGACAGATGTGGAGTGCTTTTACAAGTAAGAGTGGGCAAATATTGTCAAGTCAAGATGTGCCATTCTGACAGACTCCTACCCAAGAAGACTGAATGCTGTAATTAAATCAAAAGGTGCTTCAACAAAGTATTAGCTAAGGCTGTGCACACTTATGCAACCAGCTTATTGCATGTTTTTTATTTTTTTATATTTTTCCCCTAACAGATTTGTTTGTTTTTCAATTGAATTTTACAGGTTATAGGTCACATTAAAGGTGGGAAAAGTTTTGAAGTGATTTAGTGTGGTCTCATTTTTGTATATCATAAAATCCTGGCATTTTAACAGGGATTGTGTACACTTTTTATAGCCACTGTATGTGGGAAGTATAATGGTAGAGTGAGGTGATGTGGGTGAATATTAGGGGTAGGGTAGGGGAGTGAAATGGAACTGAGTATAGCAAGGCTAGCGAGGCTGAGCAGAATGGGCTTCCCACCATCAGGGCAATTATTAAAGAAAGCAATCAGTTTTATAGCCAATGTTGAGCAATTAGCAAGGAAGCAACACACAGAACATCTTCTTTCATGTACTGAAAGCAGACACCAAAAAGCTAGGGAGAAAAAGTAACTGCCATATACAGTGCAATTAATTAGAAAGAGAAAGGACAATGGCCAAATTGATAAGTGGTCATTAGAGTGAAAGGACTACTCCTTTGGTGGTGGGGTGGCGTCACAATCAGATTTCAGCACAGGTCTTTCATGTATTTGACTAGTTAAAGTTAATATACAGCAAGGCTTTTCATATTAAACTGGAATGTTAAGAAAGGTACTATGATTTTGTGAAAAGCAGTGTTGAACTTCATGAACAATATAGTTATTACCAGCCTGAGATATCCTTTTCAATGAAGTTATGACAGTGGTTAAATTCAAAACAATGCTTTTTTGAATGGTGGATATGCTATGAAGCCTAAACAATTTTTCTAAGTATTTGGCTTTTTTTTATTTTTTTGTTATATTTTACATAGTGATACTGTGTTGCTCATTCCTTAGAGATGTTTGGGCCAATTATAATTATGAACCTTGAATTGACAGGTGATTCCAAAAGGTGTCTTTATTGATTGCTAACTTATTAGTCACATCAAGACTTTTTATATATTGTTTTTAAATTCATATGAGTTTTGCAAAAAACAAACCAGCATGTATATACAAACTAGTGCAAGTGTAACGAATATAAATCAACAGAATTAATTTACTATAAGATTAACTAGTTAAGTGTCAATACACTAAAGGTAAAAATGGTAGAAAAACAGTACATGCAATAGAAGTTTAGAACAGTATTATAAATAATGATGCATGGTGCTTAAGGTCTAAAAAATCCATTATATATCAACAGCACTTATGAATTTGATTTTCAAACTTTTCAAAAGATATACTGTCTTAGGGCAAATCTATAATTAACATGTTTCCTTATATAAATATCTATCTATCTATATATATATATATATATATATATATATATATATATATATATATATAATTAATGACAATGAAAACTGGTACTTCTTGGGCATCAAAGTTGGTGATTGAGCCTCCTTAAAAGCATGAAAAAAGAAACATGAACTGTAACCATGAGCTGTAACCAATCTCAGTTAAGATTTCAAAGTAATCAAGCACAGATGAGTGCTTTCGCCCTTAACAGAGCTTCATTAGATCTGACATTCTTCTTATTGTTTTCCTTGGTACTCCTAAGGTATAAAGGTGTTCAGCTTAAACTAACAAAGATAAATACTGGAGCATTAGATAAAACTAGCAAAATAAACAACAAAAGTATCTCCTTAAACAGTTTAGCCAAAATTATGTATATCACGCCAACATTATTTGAAGAATTTTACAATCATAAAATATATGCTGGCAATCTGCTTTTCAATATTTTTTTTTTCACATTTGAAAAAGGAAATCTATTTTTATATGTCTTACTAATCATATAAGGGACAGTAAAAGTTCGTTGAATCAATTAATAGGGGAATTCAATAAAGTCTACGTGGATTAATTTCCCATGTAGGCATAGTGCCACAGAGCTTACATGGAAGTAAGCAGCTGTGTGATACAGTAAACAGAGCTGCGGGGTGCACATGAGCATGCCAACATGGAAGTGTTCCTGGCATGCAAATCACCTCATAATCTGGTGAATTGCATTCAAATGGGGGTGTAGAGCAATACAGCAAGCAGATAGGCATTCATGCAGATCCCGTGTAGGTGTCAGAGATGTACACGGAAAAATTCTGAGTACATGAAATTAAAAAGTGAACAGGAGCAGTAAAAGCCTGTTAGAAGGTCAGAAATAGCAAAGCAGACACAGGTATGTGCAAAATTATGCCTTATGTATCCACAAAGTAATGAAACAAAATTTAAGAACATTTTTTTAATACCCATATTATGTTTGTGAGGCGCCCAGCAGTATGCACACATGCAATTATGAAATAAAAATATTTAAAAGTGTAAAAATGAAAAAAAATAAAATAGTATGACAATAATGCATTATAGAGCCTTGTATGGAGTATGTACAATGGTAGCTATCTGTGGTTGCTAAGAAGGCAGGTCCTGGAACAGGGTAGTATCCAGGTTGTGTGCACGGATTTGCATGCAAATTAGTTGGAGTTACTGAATAGCAACAATTGGTATCCATGCCCGCAGATCAAACCTGTGTAGCTCCAGAACCATGTTGATGCCCGCAGAAGAGGTAGCTGACATCAAAAAGGGGTGTGCCTCTATTTCTTTAAGCACATTGAAGCACATTATTCGTTTCCTGCCTTTTTAGAACTAGTAGAGCCTGGTTTTCAGATTTTGTTGAATTCTGGGCTGTTTTGTAGGTTTCTGTGCTGCTCAGACCATTCTAAGATAGAGGGAACCTTCTATGTTTATCAATGAGAATGGTGAGCTTTGAACAGTCTATCTGTCACTAGAGGAGTGGCTTCAGCTCAGAATCTGTAGTTTTAATGGGCATTTTGGGCTATTTCTATCCCTTTCATCTTTCTGTTTAGAAACCCATGTTTGCACAGTTTTTGCAGTTGTATTACCTTAGCAAGAGCCTGCCTGGGTATCAGGCAGAGTCCTACAACAGCAGAAAGAGAAAAGGGAGACTTTGAGTGGATTAAGTACCTCTGTTTTGCTTTTTATTACTTATTTTCACTAGCTGCATTATTCCAACCATTTTTTATTAACTTTGCGGGTTTATATCACAACATCGAATCATCATAATCTCGAATCACGTAACATCGAATTGAATACATCGAAAGGGATAAAAGCAGCAACATGTGGAGTGTATATTAAAAACAAATTGTCCATGCAGAGGGCAAGACCCCTGCACCCCTCACACCCCCTGCCACTTAAATATATCACTTCATAGATAGATCACACTTCAGTGCCATACAGTGCGGAAATGGAAGATTTCCATTTCCTACAATGTAGCGTGATCTCATAATTGGTATATTTAAGTAGCGGGGTGAGGGAGTGCAGGGGGGCCTGCCTACACCCTTAATCTTTCATGTCCCTGTTGGAAACTTCCATTGACAGCATTTCAATGTTTTCCCAGTTTGATGGTACATGAGTCGAGATTATGATGATTTGATGTTGTGATATAAACCCTAACTTTGCTACTTATGTGAACTGTTTTTTGAATTCTGATATTGTTTGCATTTTAATTGCTCATTTTTAAGTGTTTTTCAACTGTTTATCTGTTAAGGACTACACACTCAAGTGTGATAGCCGTTTTTCTGCTTTAAAAGTGTTTGTATTCCTGTATCTGATTTAACTTTTGAAAAAAAAATCAAAAAACAAAAAAAAAAATCTATCTTTCTGTTTTTTTTCCCTCCTTTCTAGAACAAGTAGAGTCCGGTTTTCAGATTTTGCTGAATTCTGGGCTGTTTTATAAGTTTTGTTGTTGCCCAGAACTTTTTAAGATAGAGGGAAGCTTCTCTGTTCATCAGTGAGAGTTGTGAGCTTTGAACAGCCTATCTCTTGCTGGAGGAATGGTTACAGCTCATATTATGTGGTTTTTATTGGCCATTTTGGACTATTTCTATCCATTTCATCTTTCTGTTTAAAAACCCATGTCTGCACAGTTTTTGCACTTGTATTATCTCAGCAAGAACCTGCCTGGGTGTCCTGCAGAGTCCTACAGCAGCAGTGAGAGAAAAGGGAGACTTTGAGTGGATTAAGTACCTCTGTTTTGCTTTTTATTGCTTATTTTTTTCTAGCTGCATTATTCCAACCATTTTTTATAAACTTTGCTACTTATTTGAACTGTTTTTTGAGTTCTGATACTGTTTGCACTTTAATTGATCATTTATAAGTGTTTTTCAACTGTTTAGCTGTTAAGTGCTATACCCTCGAGTGAGAAAGCCATTTTTCTGCTTTAAAAGTGTTTGTTTTCCTATCTCTCCTTTAACTTAAAAAAAATACAAAAAAAAAATCCTATCTCGCTATTCTTTTCCCACCTTTCTAAAACCAGTAGAGTTCGGTTTTCAGATTTTGTTGAATTCTTGGCTGTTTTGTAAGCTTTTGTGTTGCCCAGACCTTTCTAATATAGAGGGATGCTTCTCTGTTCATCAATGAGAGTGGTGAGCTTTGAATAGCCTATCTGTCGCTGGAGGGGTGATTTCAGCTCAGAATCTGTAGTTTTATTGGCCATTTTGGGCTATTTATATCCCTTTCATCTTTCTGTTTAAAAACCCTTGTTTGCACAGTTTTTGCACTTGCATTACATCACCAAGAGCCTGCCTGAGTGTCGTGCGGAGTCCTTCAGTAACAGAAAGAGAAAAGGGAGTCTTTAAGTGGATTAAGTACCTCTGTTTTGCTTTTTATTGCTCATTTTCCCTGGCTGCATTATGACATCCAATCTTTTATTAACTTTGCTACTTTTTTAACTTTTTTTTAGAATTCTGATACTGTTTGTACATTAGTTGCTCATTTTTAAGTGCTTTTCAACTATTTAACTGTTAAGGACTACACACCCAAGTCTGATAGCCATTTTGATGCTTTAAAAGTGTTTGTATTCCTGTATCTTTAACTTTTGAAAAAAAAAATTGAAAAACAAAAAAATCCTATCTCTCTTTTTGTTTCCCACCTTTCTAGAATCAGTAGAGTCTAGTTTTCAGATTTTGCTGAATTTTGGGCTGTTTTGTAAGTTTCTGTGTTGCCCAGACCTTTTTAAGATAGAGGGAAGCTTCTCTGTTAATGAGAGAGAGTGGTGAGTTTTGAACAGTCTGTCACTGGAGGAGTGGTTTCAGCTCATAATCTGTAGTTTTAATGGCCATTTTGGGCTACTTCTATTCCTTTCATTTTTCTGTTTAAATACCCATGTCTGTGCAGTTTTTGCACTTGTATTACCTCAGCAAGAGCCTGCCAGGGTCTCCTGCAGAGTCCTACAGCAGCAGAGAGAGAAAAGAGAGACTATGTGTGGATTAAGTACCACTGTGTTGCTTTTTATTGCTTATTTTTTCATAGCTGCATTATTCTGACTTTTTTATAAACTTTGTTACTTATTTGAACTGTTTTTCATTCAGTTCTGATACTGTTTGCACTTTAATTATTAATTATATGCATAATTTATATGCTTTTTAACTGTTTAACTGTTAAGGACTACACACTCAAGTGTGATAGCCATGTTTCTGCTTTAAAAGTGTTTGAATTCCTGTATCTGATTTAACTTTTGAAAACAAAATAAGAAACAAAAAAAAATCCTATCTCTCTATTCA
The DNA here is from genome assembly GCF_019279795.1 of Protopterus annectens. Taxonomy (NCBI): domain Eukaryota; kingdom Metazoa; phylum Chordata; order Ceratodontiformes; family Protopteridae; genus Protopterus; species Protopterus annectens. The sequence continues at coordinate 861,675,548 of NC_056734.1, forward strand.
TTTCCCACCTTTCTAGAACCAGTAGTTTTCTGTTTTTAGATTTTGCTGAATTCTTGGCTGTTTTGTAAGTTTCTGTGTTGCCCAGACCATTCTAAGATAAAGGGAAGTTTATCTGTTTATCAGTGAGAGTGGTGAGCTTTGAACAGACTATCTGTCACTGGAGGAGTGTTTTTAGCTCAGAATCTGTAGTTTTATTGGCCATTTTGGGCTATTTCTATCCCTTTTATCTTTCTTTTTAAAGGTTTGTGCACTTGTATTACATCAACAAAAGCCTGTGTGGGTGTCCTGTAGAGTCCTACAGCAGCAGAGAGAGAAATTGAGACTTTGAGAAGATTACGTACCTCTGTTTTGCTTTTTATTGCTTTTTTCACTAGCCACATTATTCCAACAGTTTTTTATTAACTTTGCTATTTTCCTGAGCATTTTTAAAATTCTGATTATGTTTGCACTTTAATTGATCATTTTAAGTGTTTTTTCAACTGTTTAACTGTTAAAGGCTGCACACACTCAAGTGTGATAGCCATTTTTCTGCTTCAAAAGCATTTGTGTTCCTGTATCTGATTTAACTTTTGAAAACAAAACAAAAAACAAAAAAATCCTATCTCTCTGTTTGTTTCCCTTCTTTTTAGAACCAGTAGAGTCCGCTTTTCAGATGTTGCTCAATTCTGGGCAGTTTGTAAGTTTCTGTGTTACCCAGACTTTCTAAGATAGAGGGAAGATTCTTTGTTCATCAATGAGAGTGGTGAGCTTTGAACAGCCTATCTGTCACTAGAGGCATGGTTTCAGCTCATAATCTGTAGTTTTATTGGCCATTTTGGGCTATTTCTATCCCTTTCATCTTTCTGTTTAAAAATCCATGTCAGCACAGTTTTTCACTTGTATTACCTCAGCAAGAGCGTGCTTGGGTACCCTGCAGAGTCCTACAGCAGCAGTGAGAGAAAAGGAAGACTTTGATTGGATTAATTACCTTTGTTTTGCTTTTTTTTTTGCTAGTCGCATTATTCCAACCATTTTTTATTAACTTTGCTAATTATTTGAACTGTTTTTGAATTCTGATATGGTTTGCACTTTAATCATTTTTAAATGTTTTTCAACGGTTTAACTGTTAAGGGCTACACACACTCAAGTGCAATATCCATTTTTCTACTTTAAAAGTGTTTGTATTCCTGTATCTGATTTAACTTTAAAAAAAAATCCCAACTCTCTATTCATTTCCTGTCTTTTTAATCCATTAGAATCTGGTTTTCAGATTTTGCTCTCTTCTGGGCTGTTTTGTACATTTCTGTGTTGCATAAAACTTTGTAAGATAGATGGAAGCTTCTCTGTTCATTAGTGATAGTGGTGACATTTGAACAGCTTATCTGTTACTGGTGGAGTGGTTTCAGCTCAGAATCTGTAGTTTTATTGGCTATTTTGGGCTATTTCCATCCCTTTCATCTTTCTGTTTAAAAACCCAAGTTTGCACAGTTTTTGCACTTGTATTCCATCAGCAAGAGCCTGCCCGGGTGTCCTGCAGAGTCCTACAGCAGCAGAGAGAGGAAAGGGAGACTTTGAGTGGATTAAGTGCCTTTGTTTTTCTTTTTATTGGTTAATTTCAGTAGCCGCATTATTACAACCATTTTTTATTAACTTTGCTACTTATTTGCACAGTTTTTTTTATTTCTGATATTGTTTGCACTTTAATTGCTCATTTTAAGTGTTTTTCAACTGTTTAACTTTTAAGGATTACACACTCAAGTGTTATAGCCGATTTTCTGCTTTAAAGTGTTTGTGTTCCTGTATCTGCTTTAACTTTTGAAAAAAAAAATTGAAAAACAAAAAAATCCTATCTCTCTTTTTGTTTCCCACCTTTCTAGAATCAGTAGAGTCTAGTTTTCAGATTTTGTTGAATTTTGGGCTGTTTTCTAAGTTTCTGTGTTGCCCAGACCTTTTTAAGATAGAGGGAATCTTCTCTGTTAATGAGAGAGAGTGGTGAGTTTTGAACAGTCTGTCACTGGAGGAGGGGTTTCAGCTCATAATCTCTAGTTTTAATGGCCATTTTGGGCTACTTCTATTCCTTTCATCTTTCTGTTTAAATACCCATGTCTGTGCAGTTTTTGCACTTGTATTACCTCAGCAAGAGCCTGCCAGGGTCTCCTGCAGAGTCCTACAGCAGCAGAGAGAGAAAAGAGAGACTATGTGTGGATTAAGTACCACTGTGTTGCTTTTTATTGCTTATTTTTCATAGCTGCATTATTCTGACTTTTTTTATAAACTTTGCTACTTATTTGAACTGTTTTTCATTCAGTTCTGATACTGTTTGCACTTTAATTAATTGTTTTTAAGTATTTTCCAACTGTTTATCTGTTAATGGCTACACACTGAAGTATGATAGCCATTTTTCTGCTTTAAAAGTGTTTGTATTCCTGTATCTGTTGTAACTTAAAAAAAAAAAAAACTTAAAAATAAATCCCATCTCTCTATTCATTTCCCACCTTTCTAGAACCAGTAGAGTCCAGGTTTCAGATTTTGCTGAATTTGTGGCTATTTTGCAACTTTCTGTGCTGCCCAGACCTTACTAAGATAGAGGTAAGCTTCTCTGTTCATCAGTGAGAGTGTTGAGCTATGAGCAGCCTATCACTGAAGGAGTCATTTCAGCTCACAATCTGTAGTTTTATTGACCATTTTGGGCTATTTTTATCCCTTTCATCTTTCTGTTTAAAAACACATTTGCGCGGTTTTTGCACTTGTATTACCTCAGCGAGAGTCTGTCTGGGTGTCCTGCAGAGTCCAACAGCACCAGAGAGAGAAAAGGGAGACTTTGAGTGTATTAAGTACCTCTGTTTTGCTTTCTATTTCTTATTTTCACTAGCCGCATTATTCTGACCATTTTTTATTAACTTTGCTACTTATTTGAACTGTTTTTTTGAATTTTTATATTGTTTGCACTTTAATTGCTCATTTTTACATGCTTTTCAACTGTTTAACTGTTAAGGACTACACACTCAAGTGTGATAGCCATGTTTCTGCTTTAAAAGTGTTTGTATTCCTGTATCTGATTTAACTTTTGAAAACAAAATAAGAAACAAAAAAAATCCTATCTCTCTATTCATTTCCCGCTTTTCTAGAACCAGTAGTTTTCTGTTTTTAGATTTTGCTGAATTCTTGGCTGTTTTGTAAGTTTCTGTGTTGCCCAGACCATTCTAAGATAAAGGGAAGTTTATCTGTTCATCAGTGAGAGTGGTGAGCTTTGAACAGACTATCTGTCACTGGAGGAGTGTTTTTAGCTCAGAATCTGTAGTTTTATTGGCCATTTTGGGCTATTTCTATCCCTTTTATCTTTCTTTTTAAAGGTTTGTGCACTTGTATTACATCAACAAAAGCCTGTGTGGGTGTCCTGTAGAGTCCTACAGCAGCAGAGAGAGAAATTGAGACTTTGAGAAGATTAAGTACCTCTGTTTTGCTTTTTATTGCTTTTTTCACTAGCCACATTATTCCAACAGTTTTTTATTAACTTTGCTATTTTCCTGAGCTGTTTTAAAATTCTGATTATGTTTGCACTTTAATTGATCATTTTAAGTGTTTTTTCAACTGTTTAACTGTTAAAGGCTGCACACACTCAAGTGTGATAGCCATTTTCTGCTTCAAAAGCATTTGTGTTCCTGTATCTGATTTAACTTTTGAAAACAAAACAAAAAACAAAAAAATCCTATCCCTCTGTTTGTTTCCCTTCTTTTTAGAACCAGTAGAGTACGCTGTTCAGATGTTGCTCAATTCTGGGCAGTTTGTAAGTTTCTGTGTTACCCAGACTTTCTAAGATAGAGGGAATATTCTCTGTTCATCAATGAGAGTGGTGAGCTTTGAACAGCCTATCTGTCACTGGAGGCATGGTTTCAGCTCATCATCTGTAGTTTTATTGGCCATTTTGGGCTATTTCTATCCCTTTCATCTTTCTGTTTAAAAATCCATGTCAGCACAGTTTTTCACTTGTATTACCTCAGCAAGAGCTTGCTTGGGTACCCTGCAGAGTCCTGCAGCAGTAGTGAGAGAAAAGGAAGACTTTGATTGGATTAATTACCTTTGTTTTGCTTTTTTTTTTGCTAGTCGCATTATTCCAACCATTTTTTATTAACTTTGCTAATTATTTGAACTGTTTTTGAATTCTGATATGGTTTGCACTTTAATCATTTTTAAGTGTTTTTCAATGGTTTAACTGTTAAGGGCTACACGCACTCAAGTGCAATATCCATTTTTCTACTTTAAAAGTGTTTGTATTCCTGTATCTGATTTAACTTTAAAAAAAATCCCAACTCTCTATTCGTTTCCTGTCTTTTTAAACCATTAGAATCTGGTTTTCAGATTTTGCTCTCTTCTGGGCTGTTTTGTACATTTCTGTGTTGCATAAAACTTTCTAAGATAGATGGAAGCTTCTCTGTTCATTAGTGATAGTGGTGACATTTGAACAGCTTATCTGTTACCGGTGGAGTGGTTTCAGCTCAGAATCTGTAGTTTTATTGGCTATTTTGGGCTATTTCCATCCCTTTCATCTTTCTGTTTAAAAACCCAAGTTGCACAGAGCCTGCCCGTGTGTCCTGCAGAGTCCTACAGCAGCAGAGAGAGGAAAGGGAGACTTTGAGTGGATTAACTGCCTTTGTTTTTCTTTTTATTGGTTAATTTCACTAGCTGCATTATTACAACCATTTTTTATTAACTTTGCTACTTATTTGCACAGTTTTTTTGAATTCTGATATTGTTTGCACTTTAATTGCTCATTTTAAGTGTTTTTCAACTGTTTAACTTTTAAGGATTACACACTCAAGTGTTATAGCCGATTTTCTGCTTTAAAGTGTTTGTGTTCCTATATCTGCTTTAACTTTTGAAAAAAAAAAAAATCAAAAAACAAAATAAAATCCTCCCTCTCTATTCATTTCCCACCTTTCTTGAACCAGTAGAGTCTGGTTTTCAGATTTTGCTGAATTCGGGGCTGTTTTGTACATTTCTGTGTTGCCCAGACCTTTCTAAGATAAAGGGAATCTCCTCTTTAATCAGCAAGAGTGGTGAGCTTTGAACAGCCTATCTGTCGCAGGAGGAGTGTTTTTTAGCTCTGAATCTGTAGTTTTATTGGCAAATTTAGGCTATTTCTATCCCTTTCATCGTTCTGTTAAAAAATCATGTTTGTGCAGTTTGTACACTTGTATTATCTCAGCAAGAGCCTGCCTGGGTGTCCTGCAGAGTCCTACAGCAGCAGAGAGAGAAAAAGGAGACTTTGAGTGGATTACGTACCTCTGTTTTTGATGTGTATTGCTTATTTTTGCTAGCCACATTATTCCAACTAATTTTTATTATCTTTGCTACTTATTTGAACATTGTTTTTTTAATTCTGATACTGTTTGAATTTTAATTGAATGTTTTTAAGTGTTTTTCAACTGTTTAACTATTAAGGGCTATACACAATCAAGCGCGATAACCAGTTTTCTGCTTTAAAAGTGTTTGTACTGCTGTATCTGTTTTAACATTAATAAAAAAAAAAAAATCCTATCTCTTTATTTGTTTCCCACCTTTCTTAAATGAGTAGAGTCCGTTTTTTAGATTTGCTGAATTCTTGCCTGTTTTACAACTTTCTTTGTTGCCCAGACCTTACTAAGATAGAGGGAAGTTCCTCTATTCATCAGTGAGAGTGGTGAGCTTTGAATAGCCTATCTGTCACTGGAGGAGTGGTTTCAGTTCACAATCTGTAGTTTTATTGGCCATTTTGGGCTATTTCTATCCCTTTCATCTTTCTGTTTAAAAAAACATGTTTCTGCATTTTTTGCACTTGTATTACCTCAGCAAAAGCCTGTCTGGGTGTCCTGCAGGGTCCTGCAGCAGCAGAGATAGAAAAGGAAGACTTTGAGTGGATTACGTACCTCTGTTTTGATTTTTATTCCTTATTTTCACTAGCCGCATTATTCCGACCATTTTCTATTAACTTTGCTACTTATTTGAACTGTTTTCTTGAATTCTGATACTGTTTGCACTTTAACTGATAATTTTTAAGTGTTTCTCAACTGTTTAACTGTTAAGGGCTGCACACATTCAAGTGTGATAGCCATTTTTTGCTTTACAAGTGTTTGTATTCTTGTATCTGCTTTAACTTAAAAATAAAATCCTACATCTCTATACTTTTCCTGCCTTTATCAAGCAAGTAGAGTCCAGTTTTCAGATTTTGCTGAATTCTGGGCTGTTTTGCAAGTTTATGTGTTGCCCAGACCTTTCTAAGATAGAGAGAAGGTTCTCTGTTCATCAGTGAGAGTGGTGAGCTTTGAACAGCCTATCTGTCACCTGAGGAGTGATTTCAGCTCAGAATCTATTGTTTTATTGGCCATTTTTGGCTATTTCTATCCCTTTTATCTTTCTGTTGAAAAACCCTTGTTTGTGCATTTTTTGTGCTTGTATTACATCAGCAAGAGCCTGCCTGGGTATCCTGCAGAGTCTTACAGTAGCAGAGAAAGAAAAGGGAGACTTTCAGTGGATTAAGTACCTCTGTTTTCCTTTTTATTGCTTATTTTCCCATAGCCACATTATTCCAACCATTTTTTATTAACTTTGCTACTTTTTTATCTGTTTTTTTAATTCTGATGCTGTTTGCACTTTAATTTCTCAGTTTTATACATTTCTCAACTGTTTTACTGTTAAGGACTACACATTCAAGTGTGATAGCCCTTTTGCTGCTTTAAAAGTGTTTGCATTCTGTATCTGCTTTAACTTTTGAAAAAAAAAATCAAAATACAAAAAAAATCCTATCTCTCTATTTGTTTCCCACCTTTATAGAACCAGTAGAGTCTGGTTTTCAGATTTTGCTGAATTTGGGGATGTTTTGTAAGTTTCTGTGATGCCCAGATCTTTCTAAGATATAGGGAAGCTTCTCTTTTCATCAGTGAGATTGGTGAGCTTTAAACAGCCTATCTGTCACTGGGGAAGTGGTTTCAGCTCATAATCTGTAGTTTTATTGGTCATTTTGGGCTACTTCTATCCCTTTCATCTTTCTGTTTAAATATGCATGTCTGTGTGGTTTTTGGACTTGTATTACCTCAGTAAGAGCCTGCCAGGGTCTCCTGCAGAGTCCTACAGTAGCAGAGAGATAAAAAGGAGACTTTGTGTCGATTAAGTACCTCTGTTTTGCTTTTTACTGCCTATTTTTGCTAAACGCATTATTCCAACCATTTTTATTAACTTTGCTACTTATTTGAACTTTTTTTTGTTTTTTTTTTGAATTCTGGTATTGTTTGCACTTTAATTGCTCATTTTTAAGTATTTTTCAACTGTTTCACTATTAAGGACTACACATTCAAGTGTGAAAACCATTTTGCTGCTTTAAAAGTGTCTGTATTCCTGTATCTGCTTTAACTTTTGAAAAAAATAAAAAAACAGAAAAAATCCTGTTTCCCACCTTTGTACAACCAGTAGAGTCTAGTTTTCAGATTTTGCTGAATTCTGGGCTGTTTTGTAAGTTTCTGTGTTGCCCAGACCTTTTTTAATATAGAGTGACACTTCCTGTTCATCAATGAGTGTGATGAGCTTTGATCAGCCTATCTGTCACTGGAGGAGTGGTTTCAGCTCTGAATCTGTAGTTTTATTGACCATTTTGGGCTATTTCTATCCCTTTCATCTTTCTGTTTAAAAACCCATGTTTGCTTGGTTTTAAGCATCGCACAGTGCTGTTTAACTCCGGTTAAACTATTCCTGGTGACAGAAAGTCTGCTTTTTCCCTTAGAACTAGCCAGCTTTGTAGTTTTAGCACTCAAAATTGCTTCTTGTGCTCAGCACTTGTCCAAATCTTGTTGCAAGCACTAAATAATCTACAAATTACTGCAGCACTAAACTTTCCTTACTTATCAAGATGAAATCAATGCTTAGTACTTAAATTAATAAGCACTAACCAAGCTTTTCTAAAGGTCAGCTCCCAGTTTTTTCGCCTGTACACCTGATGAATCTGGGCATCTTGGGCCAATGTAACAGTTGCCTAATGTGCACTGAAAACCCTCTCGTCCTACCACCCAACACTACAATCTGTCAGAGATGCACTTATATAGCCAAACTGGAAGCCAAGCTCTCTCCAGCCAAGACTGGACTAGACAGTCAAGAGGTGAAAGTAAACACCACACTGCACTCCATGAAAACCTGCACCACCCAAACCCACACATAGTAACACAAAACGCACACCTATATTCACAGAGGCTCTAAATAAAAATCTGCCCAAACAACAGAGACCTCCAAAGCTGAAACACAAGCAATCACCACCCCCAACACTACCCGAATGACACATAGCCCACAAAATCAGTGTGTCACTCAACCTCAGATCATAAGGCAAAACAATGTACCCAACAGACTAGTCATAGGTGACTCTATAGTCAGGCACACTGATGTCCCTCTCACCAGGCTAAACAATGATAAAGTTACTGTCAGCCATATAATGCACGCACTCAGGTCACTCCACAACAAGTACAAATATGACTCTGTCATTATCCATGTTGGAGTGAATGACCTGAGATGTACCTCCCTGGACCACATGGAAAGAGACATGGAGGAGCTCTCTGACCATTTGGCCCAGGCAGGTATGACACTAGCCCTGAATAGCATCATACCATCACCCAGAATGATACCACAGTACAAGGACAAAATGATTGACTCCAACAATTGGCTAAGCTTCTGGTGTCATTCCAAGGGGATCCAGTATCTATCTGCCTGGGACTACGTGATCGACTGGCCATGATGCTTTGACATAGATGGCCTGCACCTATCACCTCTGGGATTCTGTATACTGGCTAAGGCTCTCGCCGGCCCTATAGTGCCTTTTTTAGAATAGGCTCAAACATCAAACGCACCTCCATAATAGTTACAAACAAGTGAAATCTAAGTGTAATGCTACAAGTCTAACCCTCAAAATGCACTCACTCGAGGCACTCCTTTAGATGAAGGACATCAACATCTGTGCAGATCTGGTTTAAGGCTCCAGGGAGCACACCTGCATTACCAGGCTACAATTCTTACCACACATTTCGGCAACCTAACCTGGACTGAAACACTAAAGGACAAGGTGTGTCCATATTCATAAAGGATATCCACACCTCCAGGCTAATTGCTTAACATAATGCATCTGAATTTATCCAAGTACAATTAACACTGGGCAAGACTGCAATTCAGATTGTAGCTTGTTACAGATCCCCGGACATGCCCCAGGATGGCCACTCCATGTTTCTCAATATACTATATAATATAAAGGTACAGCCCAATACCCTAATATTGGGAGATTTCAACTACTCCACCATCAACTGGTTAAACTACTCATGTACTAACTCATTTGCCCAATGTTATCTGGAATTCATCAATTTCAGTGCCCTGGATCAGCTTGTCCATACCCCCACCAGGGGCAGCAATATCCTGGACCTGGCATTACCAATATGGGTGACAAATGCTCCATGCCAGAGGTCAACTCCTCGCTGGTCAGATCCGACCACAAGCTAATCACCCTAGACATCCATATCCAGCCCCCAGTCCCTGTTAAGGAAACCACCATAAAAAATTTTTCCAAAGCCAACTTCATGCTTCTTAAGTCAAAAGTGGTAACTTCAAGACACCCATAAAGATAGAAAACAGGGGCATGACTGCTGAATCATGTACAAATGCACTGTGCAAGCACATAAACAAGTGCATGGACCGTGCCTTCCTCAACAGAACCAAGATGCTATCCTCCAAAAAAAGGAAGCCAATCTGGTGTTCCCCTGCCATAAACAAATTCAACAATAGAAGGAAGAAACTTTTGCAGAAAAGAGTAAAATCCCACGACTGCAGGAACTCCCTGGTCAGCCTCATCAAGAAGCTGAGATTCCTCATAAAATCTTCCAAAACTAGTTATGAAAATATAATCGCCATGGATTCTAAACACAACCACAAAGCATTCCACAGCTATGTCAAGAATCTCAATGGCAACACTCAGCTCTGCTCTGAACTACAGCACAATGGCACTACATTTACCAAACCAACTAATATTGCCAACATCCTGGCAGACAGGTTCAGTGCAAACTTTACCCCCCACCCCCAAAAGGGCATGTCTCCATACCAGAAGATTGCAAAGCCCCTGTAATCATGGACACACAAGTAAAGAACACACTCTCCAAAGCCAAGAACACAGCATCCATGGGACCGAACAACATCCCTGGCTGCATTCTGCATGACCTACAGAATGAACTGGACCCCCCCACCTAAGCACCATGTTCAACCATAGCCTCGCTTCAGACTTTGTGCCTATGGAATGGTGCACAGTGATGATTATCCCACTCCACAAAGGGTGTGCCACCACTGACCCCGGGAACTACCGCCCCATTAGCCTGACGAGTCTGGTCTGTAAGGCCATGGATTGCATCATCCTGGAGCTTAAAAACAAAGACATAGGCAACCTCCAAACTCTGGACCCTACTCAGTTTGGGTTTGTAAAAGGTAGATCATGCCTCCTAAACCTGATTGATTTCTTTAAAGCAGCTACCAGAGCTGTAGACAAGGGTAAGGTGGTGCACACAGCCTATCTTGACCTCGCCAAGGCTTTCAACACCATCCCCCACTCCGGTATTATAGATAAACTCATTGGACTAGGCATAAATCCCTATGTCACAAGATGGCTGGCCAACTGGCTCACTGACAGAACCCACACAGTGAAAGTAGCCAACTCCAAATCTGACTTCAGACCAGTGACAAGTGGAGTACCATAGGGTTCGGTCCTGGGTCCTCTCCTGTTTGGCATACACTTCTCAGAAGTCCAGGCTAATACAGCTGGTCTCTGGCTAATGAAGTTCACAGATGACTGCAAACTAGGAGCCATAATAGATTCACCTAAGGATGTGGACATTATACAAAGAGGCCTTATTGAGACTGATGCTTGGTGTCAAAGTCATGGCCTAAAGCTCAATGCCAAGAAGTGCATTGTCATTTCCTTTAGGAAAAACACCTAACCCATGAACTACCACATAGATGGTAGACTACTAAACACCAAAAGTGTGATAAGAGACCTTGGGACACAGGTGGACAGTAGTCTCTCCTTTGATAATCATGTCATCACAGTAGTCAGGAAATCCTTTTATGCGGCACACCTCATTACAAAGGGGTTCTTCTCAAGAAAAAGAGAGGTCATCATTCCTCTCTACTCATCCTCATCAGACCCATTATCAAGTACAATGCCCTGTTTGGCATGTACCTAGCAAGACATCTGCTACAACTAGAAAGGCCACAGAAATACCTCACTAGGATTATTACCGGTCTCAAACAGATGTTATACTCAGACCATCTCAAAAAAGTCCAGCTCTACTCCATTGCATATCGCCTACTCAGAGGCGATCTCTGCCTAACATATAAAGTCATGTCTAACCCAGATCTGATGGACATGCTACACTTAAAGAAATCCCAATCTCTCTGAGCCACATGCTCCAGGGACCTAATCCTTATCACCACTATAAACAGAACATGGTGGAGGGATAGATTCCTATCCCAGAGACTTCCCATGCTCTGGAACAGGCTATCTCTTCATGTTAAACAAAGCTCCTCATTAGCCCTCTTTAAGAGAAATCTTGATAATTGGATGGGAAACAGGAAATTCATCCCTGGGATCACTTCTGTGGCTCTGCTAAACAGGGGGCACAGGAAAATAATTTTCTTGGGTGGCAAAAGCCAGAGAACCTCATTTGGCTGGCTTATATAGGCCCTAGGGCCGATAGCCTAGTACATACCTATGAACCTATGAATGAACCTATGTGTGTGGGGGTGTATAAATCTCCCCACTTGAATGTAGAATGCTGAAATTATCTGCATCTACACATCACAACAGTTGTTTGATGGTAACAGACTAAGGCTGCAAGGACAGAATCCACACACCCACAGAACTCTGTGCCTGTAGACAGACAATTGTGTGCAGGTGGTGTATGGTGCAATGGTTGGAATGCAGGCTTTTGACAAGCCATATTGTCCATGGACAATTGCCCACCTACCAAACTGCAACCAGCCAGACATGGCCATACTGTGAACTGTACACACATAGCAGGGGTATTAACAGGTATCCCACTCCTATGACACTATAGACAATAACAGCACCATGCTGGAGCATTCTTCAGGCCACACATTCTGTGTAATACAAGGCCACTTTGCGTAGGCCACAAGTCATGTGGTTGCATCAATAAATGCAGCAGATGTAACCTGTGGCACATGCAATAAGTACTGTGCACTATAGTGTATACAACTAGATATGTTGGGGTTCTAATCTCACAACAGATAACTCTTTGTGTATCTGTGTGTGTATACAGATATATCCCCTGTGGCAGTAAAGACATGCCCATCTGGCCTATGTCTGTACAATGGTTATACATTTTATGGCCCTGTGACTAGCTGGTTTCCTCAACAGTGGCCTCCTTTATAAAGCCTGCTGAAGTCAACCACCTTAACAGCACTGGCTTTCAGTTTAATTTCAAGTAATCTCCATCACGCATGTGATAAGTACTGCAAACTGTAGTGTGTATTACTAGATCGGTAGGGGTTCTAATCTCACAGAAGCCAGGTGTGTGTGTGTGTGTGTGTGTGTGTGTGTGTGTGTGTGTGTGTGTGTGTGTGTGTGTGTTGGGCCTAAGATTAGCTGCTGGCCTCTAAATGCCCTTTCCTACAAGGCCTGCTTATGTCATACAACTTAATAGTACTCGACAGATCAAAATCAGATAAACTCCGTGGCACATGTCGTAAGTACTATGAGCTGTAGTGTGCAATAATAGATAGGTAGGGCTTCTAGTCTCCCACCAACCGACTCTGTGTGTGTGTGCCATTACAGATATATCCCCTAGTACCACAATGGACATGCCCATATTTACAGTCATGTGACAAGCTACAGGTGGTGTATAGGCATCACTGATGCCTGCCACCATCTAGGTCTGTATGGTTAGAAAACCCAGGTGACATGTATAAAGAGTAGCAGGCTTTCTCACAAAGTATGAGTGCACAATTATGCTGGCTGCATCCATTGTCCCAGACATGATCTTCTACACATATGCACCAAGGGAACCATGCACAAATACTGCTGTACTTTGCTGACATCATATTTCTGCTGTGCTGTCATGCTTTCCTGTGCTGCTGTACTGCTGCCATGTGTCCATAACATAACAACTCAATCCCCTGGAACAGAAACATACACAGGCCCGTGATACACCTGTCACACTACACCAGTCTAACATCATGCACCTAAGATACCAAGGTTTGCTGTGTAGTCATAACACATGCCAGCACACAGTACCTGTCATGGCCCATGACACCTGCAATGGCATAGCAATACTGCACTACACAACTACATTGAAAGTAATAAAGTCACCCTGTGCATCAGACACATATTTGCATGTTCCTGCATCAATGGCATGGATGGCACGGATGTGGCATAGGTAACATTACATGCACAAGGTGTGGTATGGGGGGACGTCAGAGGCCTAGGCTGTGCCATACAGTTGGCAGCATGTGTGTGAGTGAAGAAGGGGTGCTAATCAGATGTGCAGTGGAGAGCTGTCATGTGTGCTTGTTGGTGACCTGTACATGACAGTGATGTTTGAGGTTGTGCGTGTACACAGTCAAGCCCAGTGCAAGCCCTATATATGTGCATGTTGGACAGGTATGGACCACACATGGCAGAGTGGACAATTCACCATCTCTGGCCATGAACATGGGAACTTGCTCTTTCAGGAGTGGCACTGGCACCACCATGCCAAAGGTCCAATGGGGTGCTAGCATGTCAAGGTGACTGCTGTCTGCTGGACCTGTGTCCCACATGGGACCACCCAGGACCACATGCCCATGGCCTGCCACATTGTGGTGTAGACAGCACACTTCTCTCTTTAGTGCTAGAGGTACTGCCACTATGAGAGCATGAGTGTGCATGAACACATGGTCTCTCAGCAGATGTTGTTGCTCATCTACATCCACATGCCTGATAACTTACCCCAACCAGTTGTTCCAGCACAGACAATGTGTGGGCAAAGACAGACACTGTCTCATCCCACCATCTGTCCACTACATTAGTGAAATGTTCCATGGTGAATCCAATGCAGTGGAGGCAGTCACAGTGTCAGACTATGCTGCATCCATGACCCCGAGCATCCATCTGGTGTTGCATTTGATATGTGCTTGTGCCTCCATGATGGCCCAAAACATGCAGTGAATGACCAGTGATGTGCCATCTCTGACAGGAGATGGCTGGACAGCAGTCCCCCTTTGAGCACCCCTATCAATCTGCCTGTGTGGGACCTTGCCAGCTGTCTGGCTATGGTCAGTGTCTACACTCACTGATGCCATAGCTGTCACACTGTCCTGTTCAATGTCAGTACCATGTGACTGTCTAATATCTGTGGCCTCTGGGGGCCAGGTATGTGTGGGCATACTGACTGTGTGTGGGGACAATGGAGGCAGAAGAGGAATGTCAACCTTTGGGACAGATTCAGTACCCAACAACCCCACCTGTGCCTCATTATGACCACCACCATCATCAGAGCCCAATAGGACACAGGCGTCAGGTTGTGAGGGGGACAGACTCCAACCCCCCCTGTTCACCTGCACTATTATATATGGTAATCCACACAGAGTCATACAGATGACGAGCCACAATTGCATTACCAGTCACACATCTTCTCATCACTGATCTCATGCACAACATACAAACACACAACATACACAGACAAGACAGGCCCTTTTTAACATGCACTTCAGCTACATCCAGTGAAGGTTGCCAGTACACTGCACCTGTGGGGTATGCAATATGACAGGGGATGTGGTAGAACTACACATAATGCAAAGTACACCTATCCTGAGAATGATATGTCTGCTGTAGTATCATTGCTGCAGGTATGTACCATCTCCCTATAGTGATTGAACAGGCATCCTGGAGTCATTGCCTCCTGCATAGCAGGCTGCATACTTCTTCATGACTATAAATGCAAACTTGTTACTGTTTGTACAAATACACAGCTGTGATTATCCATTGTATGCACTGTAGTCAACTGCTCCGATATGTAACATACAAGAATTCCACTCTGGCTAAGTGTAACAGTTGTGCCTTGGGCTAAATGGCAGTGCTTAATGTTCATATGGTATATATAAGCTATAAAACAATGGTAACACGCTGACCAGGTACAGGACCACGGACTCCAGCCACACATGATATACCTATGAAAATGTGAGGGAGAAGGACTGTCAGCAATACCAAATGTTGCATTGTTAGAGTGTAATATGTGCATATATCCACATGTATAGTAGCTAATGTAATAATGCCTACATTGCTGAAATTTTGAGCATGTGTGCTACAAACAAATGCAATCTGAGGGTTATGTTGCTCAACGCTAGAAGTCTATATTTCTAAATGCACTCACTCAAAGCATTCCTTAAAATGGAGAACATCGATATTTGTGCTGTAACAGAGACCTGGTTCAAGGCAACAGAAAGCACCCCTGCACAACCAGGCTATAACTCATTCCACACCTTTCGGCCCCAGAACTTGGACTGAAACTCCAAATGAACCTCACAAAGAGAATCCTAGGCCTTAAACACCTGTCCTATATGGACAGACTCAAAACAATCCAACTGTTATCTGTTTCATATCGCCTACTTAGAGGCGATCTTTGCTTGACTTACAAAGCCATGTCTGACCCAGCTCTGTTAGAAATGCTACATCTAAAGAAGTCCCAATCCCTCCACACTAGATGCTCCTGAGTCCTCAACCTCATTACCACAATCAACAGAACATTCTGCAAGGACAGGTTTATAACACAGAGACTGCCCATGCTATGGAATCGACTTCCCATACACGTCAAACAGAGCACCTCACTGGCCCTCTTCAACAGAAATCTTGATGAGTGGATGGGGAATAAAAATTCACCCCAGGCATCACTCCAGTGGCTCTACTCGACAGAGGCACGAGGAACTAAGGTCAGGTGGTATGATGCAAGGGCAATCCTATGGGCTAGGCTTATAAAGGCTCCAGGGCCATTAGCCTAGAACATACCTATGAACATATGAACCTATGAACTGTGCATTAAAATAACCCCCCGATGCAGATGGACCTGACACCCATGTACTAGTATGCAGAGCCTGGCACAATGACTGGTACAGTATTATACTGGTGAACAAAGTAAGCTTACCTGAATGCTCCTCTGATGTGGATGCTGTGGCACCCATCTTCAGGATGTATGGGGTGATAGATGCCTGGCAGCTGGTGGTTGATTCTAGGTTTTGCAGGCATTCCTCTGTGGCTGTGAGTGGTTGTTCTGTTGCAGGCCCTCCACCAGGTACAGCATGATTCCTGGCCACAGCAGCTGCCATTTAACATGCAGCATTGAGCATATCTGTGGTCCTGTGTCAGACCTGCTCATAGGTCCTGTCCTGATGTCCACTTTGGTTAACTGCCCTGACAAGATCAACCCGCAATGATGCACACTGGTCATGATGTTGGCAACTCCTTGAAAGCAGAATGTGATGATGCAGTCTGAGGCCATCCAGGATAACAGCATTCTCTGCAGTTGTGAATGGGGGATGCCTCCTGTGATACATTGTTCTGGAAAAACAGCAAGAGAGGGATACTTTACAGGACCAGATACATGGACATCCATTATGTACAGAACATGCACAACCAATATGGCCTGCACTATCCACTGCTCCCTCACACGTCATACCCCACAGTCTATCAACACACTACATGTGTGGCTATTACCAAGATAGTAGCAATACTGTGCTGTGACAGATTCTGCTCTATATCTCTACACCCATTACTGCAGTCTACTGTGGTGTGTCCCCTATGGGCAAGCTCACACTAATATGTCATCCAACTACTGTCAGACAAATAGCTGTGTGATATTACAACAACTATATGGGGACAGTCCAGTAACAGCAGTGTGCCACAATGACAGACAACAATGCAAACCTGCTGTACTATATGTTCCCTGTAGGCATCCCACCTCCCCAATACACAGATGTTTGCGGACTGTGAATGTGTACCTCTTGAATGTGCTCCTTTTGGCACAAACATGTGGTTGTCTGACAAATGGTTGGCCATTCATCAATGGTTGTGGGCGGACACTAGGGAATCAGGCTGTTACGCACCATACTTATCAGAAAACATGCATGCTATAGTAATATCTGTTAGTGTATTCATAATTTTAAGTTGTATGGCCAATATATATGCCCTGTCACTGAGGTTGGGCCTGTGACTCCCAATACTTATGGCTATGACTGAATCTCTGCTGTAGGGGGTTGACAGGTATGTTAGCCATAGCTCTCAACCAGTGAGGGACAAATGTCAACAAAACAGTGACGTAGCCAGGGTACATCATGGACAGACAGGAACAGCTGTAGAATGCTAGCACTATTTATATGTGGCATTGACAGACTGAGAGGTTATGAAAGACAGTATATCATTTGATGTTACAGGAGTGCACACCCTTACTTATTCTCACTATGTCTAACACAGATTCCACTATTTTCCTACAACAGCTGACCATTGTAAGAGGGAGTAACAGGGGCTGAGCTGGGATTTAGCTCAAAGCAGGGACAGTTGAGAGGCATGCCTGTAGGTGTTAGACAGCAGAGTATTACCAACATGTCAATACCATATATGTATGACAGGCCTACTGTTGTAATCCCTATTCCCCATACCTTCATCCTACCATCTGCATCCCGTTATATGGGGACATGTATTACATACCTGGTAGAGTGAAGTACTCCTTTTTTGAAGTGTTCCTCTGCAAATAACTTGCAAATCCATTGTCTGTGTGATGAAAGCAACATACAGACCTGTTCCCCATAGGCAGTTGATTGTGTTTTGTAGGCAGTGCTCATTAACAGGTAATTCCCTGTGCACCAATCTGTGGCTCAGACTTGCTAATTGCATCCAAAACAGTTGGGTTTCACTTTCATTAACAAATGACATGGCATCACAGTGGAATATTTAAGGTCTTCATGTAGGCCTTGGCCCCTTTCTTAGTCTTTGGATGGACATTAGTGAGGTGTGGAGACTACAGCATCACAGAGGGTAGGTACAAATACTGTCCACTGTAGAGATTTCTGATGTATGTCCACAGTTTTGAATGATATGTTTGGCCATTATCTCATGACATTGTGATTATCTGACAGATCAGTGGTAAACATTCTGGGTTGAGGTCAGTAAGGAGAGGAAGACATGTGAATGTCAGATGTCATACCTATCAGACTATGCATACTGATACAATAGCTGCTATCCTATCAGCTCACTATCTTTGTATGTGCAAATGTGAAACATGTCCCTGTCGCTGGACCTTTGACCCCAACCCTATGCTGCTATTCTATCAGCTCACTATCTTTGTAGGTGCAAATGTGAAACATGTCCCTGTCGCTGGACCTTTGCCCCCCCATCCTTTTTGTATGGGTTTGTCTGGATCACTTGTTCTAGGGGATTGTGAGGTATGGTAGGTTTGTAGCAGCTAGCTTAACATACACATGGGGGAGTGTGAACTCTTTGGAGGACAGCAAGCTGTGCATGTAACTGAGGCAGCAGTGTCAGCTGTGTCATCACAGCAGAGCAAGGGTAAGGGTACCCTTTACACTTCAATAGAGGAATGTGTGTAAGGTACATCTGTTAGGTAACAGTGCTAATCACAGAGTAGTAGGCAGCATATAGTTTGGCTATAGAAATATGTGCAGTGTCTCCCTACCTACAGGCTTTTGACTTGCAAACATGGATAGCAGTTAATACAGTAGCAGCAACCTGTGCTGGTTAAAACTGCATGACTCAGTCATAACCTGCTGTGTTCACAAGAATGCAATTGATGTGCAATACACTGGATTTGAACCTAGGACTCTGGGTGGCAAAAATATACTACATGCATTTGACAGACTGAGCTACTGAGTCACTGCTGTAGCTGGTGTATTTGCAAGACATATGTGTGTGTGTGTGTGTGTGTGTGTGTGTGTGTGTGTATATATATATATATATATATATATATATATGTATATATATATATATATATATATATATATATATATATATATATATATATATATATATACAGTCTCTGACACATGTCTGCATCCATCATTATGTGCATAGCTTACAAAGGCAGTTTTTGTGCAGCAGTTTCCCAGTTGTATACATGTTCTTTGCCATTGCTGCCTTAGCAGGTGTGTTTAAATATGTTGCTGATAAAAGGGAACAATTACCTGTATCATACCTCTCAACTTGTTAAAGCAAGATATATTGACAAAGCCTTAAATAAAAGTGGGACAAAGGCCCACGAATAGGGACAATATATAAATATTGCTCTTACAAACTTAGAATGTTGATAGAATAAGAGGTGTGGCATTAGCGTGTGCTTTCTGAGGGATATGAAGTGTGAGACTGAAATGTCTGTCGTGATTTTCTAACCTCGATCTTTAAAGACTTGCCACTAATTTACCAGAAAAATATGCTTTTTTGAAAACCGGGCCAAAAATAGGGGCAAAGCTCTGGACAGTCTGCAATAATTTGTACAGTTGACAGGTATGCCTGCTACCCCAGGCCTCATGTAAATCCATTATTGTTTATTTGGCTGTATACTGGTGTAGTGTTTGCATCACAGTCCCAGGTAGACTCCCATTTTTCCTATTATATGTACTTGCAGTGAGTCAGTGGCAATCAGTATATTTTGCTGGAAACAGTTCTTTAATTTAGAACTGAGTGGCCTAGTAGGCTAATGCAGTATGCTGTAGTTGACAGGGGTCCAGGTTTCAGCCATGGCAGGGGTGGTTATTTTGCAGATGTGCCTAACACTGTGAGAAACATATAAGATCGTTAAGGCACATTTAAGCAGGTTTGAGTGGGTTTGCACGATACGCTGCTTAGCTCTACCCAAACCCGAGCTAACAATTAATAAACCAAAGAATAAGGGGGTAATGGGACAATGGTGAAATGGGGCAAGCAGGGTGAAAATATACTGAAGGCAGGTAGGGCTATGCAATACGGGTGTAGGAAAGGATCATAGCTTTTCGTTTTGTGTACAGCAACAGCTGTGCAGTTGTTTTTACAAACTTTGTATATGAATTTGGACCCTCAAACCCCAGAGAGAGGGGTGTGGACACCATAAATGTGCTGTCAAGACAATTGTACCTAATTAGTTGTGTCCAGTGGACACATGTGCAAAATAGAGAGCTATGTATGGGGAGATTTTTTTTTTGTGGGACAGCTGTCTGCTTTTTTTTTTTAAGGAGAGCGTGGAATGCTGGGGGAAGCAATGTAGGTACATGTGGGGAGGTAAGCTGGGTAAGAGAGGTTGCATTTGCAGACAAACAAGACAGACAAGACAGCATACAGGGGCAGTGTGTGACACATGAGGGGGTAAATAACTTGGAAGGGGAGGGTGTTGTGGAATCAGAGATGTATGTGCCCCCAGACAGCAACAATGTGACTGAGCTCCCAACCCACGGGCAATCAACACTGCTCCTTCATTGCCCCAAGGGTGGCTTTGATGGGGGCTGGGTGTCAGGGCCACCCAACCCCACCAGGTTGTCAAGTCTGCCCTCAATCTGGCACAGATGTTGTTTATTACTCCAGTGGACAATTCTGCGCACCATAGCCGGTAGTTGATCCTGGGTGACTACCATCCCTCTGCCACCACTCCTGGGGGGTCAGGCCTCATCCCCTGAGGTGGTTCCACTTGAAAGTGGTGCAGGGTCAGCAGAGGAGCACCACTGGCTTGGTTCCCAGATGTGCTAGGACCCAGTGCCATGGCCAGCTGAGGCAGGGTAGGTGGATCAGCAGGAACCAGCCTACCCTGATGTGCTGTGGTGATAGAGGTATAGCAATGTGTATAGGTTAGTTATGAACAAAACATTTTGCCAGTTATAACAGCTTGCCCGAACACTGGAAATAACCCATTAACATATCAATGCATATTATATGGAACAAAGCAATAAATAACATTAACAGTCAGTATATTAACAGCATGTCAGTAACTGTTACAGCATAAGGCCGGCAACATTGGTAATTCAACAGGATATGTGAATATGCAGCCATTGTAATACATAACAATAGTAAAACACATGTCCCAAAATAAAGTTAAGGGAATAACATATGTTAATGGTAAACCATAACCAATGTAAAACTATAATAAATTTAGATGAAAATAAGGGGCGGGGAGAGAGAAATACAGTCCATTAATACCAGTATAGGCTATATAGTTTACAACAGTACTGATATATACACTACAGGTCTATCCTTCCTTTATGTTTAACTGTGCCCTATAACTGTTGTAGCATGTACATACCTCTCAAGCATCTGCATGGAAGAGTATGGGTCAGGCAGTAACACCTGCATTTGCACATCTACAGAGCATACTACACATCAGATGGACCTATATAACTGCCAAGGTGTACTGTGGACTGATGTACTGTGATTGTACTATTGACAAAATCGTGTTGAGGATACATGTGTGACAGATGGATTATGCAACAGTAATTAGTGTCTGTGACTGTGTGACACTTGAGAGACATATATGTGTACAGTACGGAGAGTAAACAACTATCATGCTGTCCTTGGCAGGCATGGGGATAGAACTTCAGCAAACTTTCCCAGACTCTGGAGGCATACACATTTTATTTTCTGTTATTACTATTATACTTTTTGCCTTTATACTATGAAGTCTTATCACATTTCTGGTCAATGATCTTAACGGTCTGTTACATCTGAACACACACGCTATTTACTCATAATAAGAGCTACTTCACACATTTACCTGTATTTCCTGTGGAGAGAACATCTGTCATCAATACAAAACTGATTCAGTAATATGTATTACTATATGGCACTGGATTACAACCCCGGTCTGTGTGTGGCAAAATGTACTTGAGACACTGCATTAAAAAAACTGAGCTACTGAGTCACTGCTGACTACTGACTGATATTTGCCTAGAGCTCACATGAAAATAAAATATGACCTGGTAATAGCACTACAGTTTTATACTAGACTGCAGTGACAGTTGCACACACATAATGAGATTTGTGCATGACAGAGATACTAGGTAATCTATACATTACACAGAATGCAGGTGTACACAGTATACTCTTAGTGGGTGGAAATAACTGTGAACTCTACAAACCATATCAGATTATTGGGTTAGATAGCTCACCCATATACAGTTGCAGATAGTATATTTGCAGTCTACAGCTATTGTACCGTCATACTTGCTTGCAGCACCATGCTGGCAGCATGAATGTATATAGCTGAAATGCAATGGTTAACAACAAGACAATCCTGATATACATAATATACTTTGAGTGTTAATGGTATTAGTTCAGATTTTATGGCACAACAGGTATCATAATGCATTTCTTGTACTACAGCTCTGAATCTACAGTTATTGCCTAACATACTTGATTAGCTATACCTTGAGGCAGGTAGTGGTATTCTTTTGTGTTTTTATTTCAGAGCAGTTGTCATAATCAATTTCATGCAAAACAGCCCTAATTATACACATATGGTACAACACAGCTTTTTTAGGAGTACTTTCATGCAGTTAATGGTATAGTTTCAAGTCTTTATTGTACAACAGTTGATATAATGCAGATGTTCCAAATCAGCTGTAATTTCACAGTTATTGCCGGAGAAACTTTATTTCATTTACATTATCAGGGTTAATGTTTTACTTTTCCCTATTTATTGCACTATAGTTGGCAGTAATCACGTATTGCAGTACAGGCCTACATCCACATTCACTGCAATACACACATCTTTACTGTATGTACATATTGGCAGTTAATGCTTTATTCTTTCTTGCTTATTTGACTATAGATTGCAAATTAATCTGTACTCACCACACTCACAGTGGAACTTGACCAAGCACCCTGCATGCACCTCTAGGTTTCAAGCTCTCTCCTATGCAGCTCTAGGGAGAGAAGCACACCATTATGCATACCTATCGATCTATGTCTATCAAACATTCAGATTAGGTATTGGTAAAACAATGCTAACAGTACTTACAAACTTGTGGGGCATTCCCAGCCCAAGTTTCCCAGACCCAGGTGTCCAGAAGATCCCCCTTCTGACACTTCAGGTCATCATAGTGGTGAGGGACCTGCTCACCTGTGAAGGGAATACCTGTAGTACTGGTGACATTGCATGCCAGCCAATCCCATACCACAGCCAGTCTTCATGATCTTTCACCAGGAGTCCAACCATGACCCTAGACTCCTGAATGCCCCACTGCTGTGTCTGGAAGTGTGCACCATCTCCAATGCCTGCCATAGTACCTGCACAGTTCAAACTCCAACTGTTTATGCTGTATTCCTGCCTGTTCTGCTTAATCTAGCCTATTTTCCTGCCCTTACATGCAATTGGGCAATTTTTTTAAAATGTGATGCATCGGTTGGCACCGTACAAACCAGAGAAGCTGAGCTGAGGAGTTCTTAAACTGGCAATGTTTAGCAGTGCTTAGCAGTGCACAAACCAGCTAACCACAGCCAAGTGGTGACAAGCACTGCCAAGCAGTGCCTAAACAGAGGTTAAGCAGTGCTTATCATGGCTTAGCAAGGGTTAGCAGAGCTTAGCTGAAAGCAGCAGATCATGATTTAAAAATAATTGGCATAATTTATGCTTCCAAAATAATTGCTTAATTTCCCTTCTATGTATTCAAACCCTGCATCTACTACACATAGAGCCATAACACTATCCATTTGGCTACATGGATATCTGGAATGCTGCTATACTTTTACATATATATTGCTGAGCCATGTTTAAGCACTGCTAAGCCATGCACTGTGCTGCACAAACCCACTAAGCAATGCTTAAACTTAACATCTGAATCAAAATTTGAATACATCTAGTTTCTATTTTTTGAAATGGCACCTGTCAACTGCTGCACACTGTGCTGTGCAAACTTAAAAAAAAATTAAATACATTGATATCATGCACTTGGACAGTGCAGGGAGGTGTGTTACTCATCTGCAGACACAGTTAATGGCACACTCTCTACACTGATTCAATAACTGTTCCACAGCTCTCCCTTGGCAATGCACCATTATTAATATGCATGGTGTGCTACCGAGGGGGAACTGCGTACACAAACATAGTAACTTCCATGTAGGCTCTACACTGTCTACATGGAATTTATTAAATTTGGGGGAATAACTATATACTTAAAAAAAAAAAAGATGAGGAAGTACCAATTGTAGATCTCAAGATAAGAAAATGTTCAGTTACAGATTAAGATGTGAATTCTTTATATAAGAATTCTGAAAATATTTCTGAAATAAATCCGACAATGTTTGCATAATACATAAAGATAACATTTTGAATTCCTTTATTATATAGAAATGAAGTAAAAAATTGATATAATTTAGTGATTCCCTTTAGACAAATTGGAATTTCTAGAAAAGTAATATATAATACATTTATTTCATTCCTAATATAAATAATGCACTGTTCATTAGATTAATGGAAAATATGTTCTATGCTATAAAGATAGATTCCTGTGAATTAAGTTCTTTAAATATTTCAGTGTATTAATTTTCTGTCTTATGGTGTGGTATGTAATAAATAGAATGAGATTGACTATGGCAAATATTCTTATTTAATAAATTTAAGTGGGAATAATTATATTTCTATTTACTATTATTGCAGACTAATACATGTAAATCTTTCCAAACTTGAAACAAATATGTTTTATTGTCTGTGAACCTAATATTGCAATATTCCAACAATTCTTGGTTTGACAAGATAGGTCAGAAATATTTATGATATGATGTAAGATTTAATTTATGCATGGGATCCACTAAAACCCTGACTTATTGGACATGTATGACTATAACACATTCATTAGCACTTTAATGTATGCTAGATTTAATGATAAGCTTTTTTTGTAACTTAGCAACAGATATTATTTGAGCTATAATAAAAAAATCATGATTAATACTTAGGGCTGCAAAACATTTGCTTGGTTATGAAAAAATACAGTATAAATATAAGAAGCATCCTAATACATGTCAATGCACTTTGCAATAGGTATAATTCACCCTTTTCAAGGTATGCAAGATGGTCACCTATTTCATACCAGACCAGCAGGTACTAGTTTGATTATTAATGCCTGTAATAAATACATTACACATCCACTGACTGTTAAAAATATATAGTGCCATACAACTCAAACTCTATGAAGGACCCATCAGCCAACACAGTAAATGAGCTCTTGATATCCCATATGCAGACTGTAGTAGGAAAAACAATAACACAGACAATTATGCTGATCATAAACTACTCATTATGTGTTCACGACATGGATGCCAAGAAATTCATGTTCACAGCAAAGCTCAAGAGGTGATTGTTGCAATTCATGTTGAGAGTACATAATAAGGAGTTATGATCGATGAGATGGTCATAATTCTTTGTAGTGCATGGAGCTTTATCTGCTCCATGCACTAGTAGCTAAAGGGGAAAAAATCGCTAAGTGTTTTCCTGGCTTTCAAAACTGCAAAACACTTAGGGAGCACTTACAGAGAGGAAGTGTAACACAATCTATGTTTACACTTACCTCCATATCTCTCATCTGTCTAGATTTTCATAGGACATGCAGAATATTGCTTCATATTTTTGGTCTGTTCCTCATAAAATATGCAGTTTTTGGATGTACCACTGGGGCTTGAAGTCATTAAATAATGGCATACGTTTCAGCTTCAGTGTCAGCCTTCTTTAGAGTATGAGTCAAACACATACTGTTATTTCAGCAACTCTCAAGTTTTTTTTTTTTATTTACTCTAAGTTAGGGACATGTTAGGGGTATGGACAGCTGGCAGAAACAAATGTTTTGTTCTGCCACTTTCATTTGCATATGTTAAGGTCAGGTCACGAACCATTCTGGTGCTTAACTGGTTTCTCTTTTTCTCAATATTGGAGCATAATCAGTGCACTCCATTCACTACAAGATAACATTTAAACAATATCCTTTAGCATGCCTACAAAGTCTCAGTGGCCCCTCTTGTGAAACCCAAAATCTTTACTCCCTCAGTTTATCTCTTCTCTTTCATAGCTGGTTAAAAAAGTAGTGACATACATGATTTCCTGTTCAGCAGATACCCGCCTGACACCTGTGGTTGCTAGCCAATTCCTACCTAGTGTTCATGTGTTGGAAAGTACTCTGCCACATCTAGCACATTTGGTCCTTACACCTCCAATCTATTTACATCACCGTTTATGGTCTCTTGCTCTCCTCGAATCCTCTAATGGGGGGGGGGGGGTCACAGTATCTGACAGGTCTATAAAATGCTTGAAACCAAAATGACAGTCCCTCTATGTGTGAAATACACTGATGAGCTGTGAGAAAATACTGTTGCAAGGAACTGTACATGTATTTCCCACTTCTGAAGGTGCTGAGGTTTCAAGGATGTGAGAAGTACCCAGTGGTATCCACCTTTAATTGCAAATGTTTGCTATACCTTTTGTAAAGATAACACTATTGAAAACACTCTATGGAAATGAATATTATTTAGAATGCATTGTAAGTTACCATGAAACCACATATAGAGATGGCGTCTATATTCTACTATGACAGAGAAATTTATTCAGTCATAAAGATTTGTACAATGTTTAAAGTCATAATGTTTGTATCAATTTGTTGCTGTTGTGCATATACTTAAATGACTATCTACATCTGTGAGGGCATTTATGACTTGTTCAGTATTACTGTACTGTTTTGCATATACATTTCTAGTAAAACATTCTACTCAGAGCACTGATTACAGCCTCTTGAGTATGACATAGAGTACTTAGCTTTCATGACATTTTTAGATGACAATCACAATTGTATTGCCATCAATTAATGTAAATAACTGGTGTAACATTCTGTTTGAGGGAGTCTGTGTCTTTTCAGTGATAACACATGACACTATCACTCCTATGCAGAATGGTATTATTAGAGAACAGCCATTTCTGTCCAAACAAGTAGCAGAAACAAATGTTGGAAATAGGCTTTAGATAACCACATATAACTGTAACTGCATGTTGGGGATCAGTTTCTTCAACTAAACATGTAGGTTTTCGCCATAACAGTCTGAAAACATAAATAATAGGGACATTAGTAATTACCTTTATTTTAATGTCACGTAAATGAGACATCATGTGACATATGAAAGCAACATTGTTATACCTCTAGGGATGGTGGTGGACAGCATTTTAAACTCTGACTGTCTTTTATGGACAAAAGTAAGAAAAGTAGATTCTGTACCCATCTAATTCTAAAAGCAAACCTAGACTGTCCAGTGAGATTGTTGCACTATTTTATATATTATGTCTTCAAACCATTGCTGAATACAGTACTATATTCCTCTAGTTATCACAAAAGCTACATGAAATACCTTACAAAGGTAAAAATGATTCCATCTAAGAAAAATTAGTGTTGGATGACTTTGGATGTTCAGAAATAATATTAAACATCTCTTCAATAATAGAAAAAAAATATTAACAGATAAATTTTGCAACACATTTCTGAACTATGGAGTAAGATTCCACTTGTAAACTGCACTAATTGATCTTTAACAGTGATACTTATATGGGAAGAAAAAATATTAACATGGGTTTATAGACAAGCTTCTTGAAGGCCTATTGGTTGTGAGTTTGACAATTGAGCATATGAACCTATGATATCCTTGATGATGTACTTAGCATGATTTGTTCTTGAGGGACATTTGGATGGTCAGCATCAGACAGATCAGGTGTGGAATAACTTGGTCAATACTGCTAATACTATAAAAATTATGGGGACCACAGTGCAAGCCTGCTGTGAATTTGTCACTTTTAAAGAGGGACATACCTTTCATTTGGAAGGGACACTGTTGCTGGCTGATGGGTCACTGAGAGGACACTATCACTTCCCTCAGTAAAATCATAGTAGCTGCTGATTTCATTGCATGGTGAAAATTTCACACGAATAATTCTGAATGGTAGGACAGAGCCTTGCATTCCTACTACAAAAACAAGATTGTAATAAACATTCTCTCACTAATTTCCCTTTTGAGACAGTTATACTTAGGTTGCATGAGGCATTTGTTTTTTTGTTCACTTTTTATGATATAGACACACCATCAAGATACATCCAAGGTTCGGAGTCTATCTGCATTGCTGATTGGGAGAAATGCATCTTTATTACTGATGAGGTTTTCTCTTTGTTTTAAGTGAATGTGATATCAAGCATATAATGGTATGAACTGCTGGTGTGATTGAAACTGAAATCAAATTAGTACAACAAAATCAGAAGTCAGGATTTATCAAACATGTGTACTGCTTTCTTAAGGTGATGAAGGAGCAACTCCCCCTGATGGAGCACGTTAAAAATCATGCAGTGTTGCTCATGGTTTTTGTGAAATAAGGGGAGAACATCTGTTTCAGGTGGAGGACTTTTAAGTATCACAAAGTCTTGCTCATGATTGTGGTAGACAGATTAGGAAAACACACCAATGGATGAGTGTGGTAACAGTTTTGCCGATAACATACCAGATTGTGTTGGTAAAACAAGCATGCAACTAATAAGTCATAAGATGAAGCTGTCAATTTACCAGTATATTCCATTCTCACTTCTGGCCATGTGCCTTACTTAATGTAAATGTTCAGTCATTTATGACTTTTGCTTTAGCAAGCATGTTGCAATTATGCTCTGTTTATGAAATAATTTGCAGTATTATTTAATTGCTTCATAGCTGTCATCACCAGTGTTCATTGTCGAAATCCTATGTATCTGTCATCTAACAATAGTGTGTGAAGCATATACAGTGGATATTTAAAGTTTACACACCCCTGTTAAAATGCCAGATTTTTGTGATATAAAAAAATGAGACTACAATAAATCATTTCAAAACTTCTCCCACCTTTAATGTGACCTATAACCTGTACAATTCAACTGAAAAACAAAGAAATCTATTATGGGAAAAAGCAGTTTTCCTAGAAAATTGTCAGCCATTTTGGGTGAAACAACAGATAACGCACAAACTGACATATGGACTCCCACTAACAGAACATCAGTAAGTTATAACAGACAAGCACATGCCATCCAAAACTATTAGGATACATGGACATAATTATGTTCCATCCACTGTGGTGCAGCGGTAGCATTGTTGCCTCACAGCAAGAGGTTCTCCTGTTCGATTCTCAGCTGGAGTGTGGGGAGTGCCTTCTGTGTGGAGTCTGCATGTCCTCCCCACGGTTGGGTGGGTGTTTGAAAGAAATGTGTAAATGGGCGTGCCTTCATTGAAGGTTCATAGGTTCACACTAGGCTATCTGCCCTAGGGCATTTATAAGCCTAGCCAGAGTGTGTTTGGCTTTCGCCACCCATTTTAAATGAATTTTGCTATGCCCTTTTTCGAGGTTAGTATACTGTGCCTCTGTCTAACAGTGGCACAGAAGTGATACCCAGGGTAAACCTACTATCTCCCATCCACTCATCAAGATTCCTCTTGAAGAGAGTCAATGAGGGACTCTGCCTAACCTGGACTGGGATTTTATTCCAGAGTGAAGGGAGCCTCTGGGTTATGAATCTGTCCCTCCAGCATGTCCTATTTATTTCAGTGCATGAACGTCAAGCTGATACTTCGGCATTTGTCAAAATCTACTGTCAATCATTAGCGGACCGGAGTTCTGCTGTGGAGACCCATAACCGGGAAAAGCCAAAAGACAACAACAATTGAGAAGAAAAAAGTTTTCTTTTAGAAAAAAGCTGAAAACCTGAAGCAAAAATTGTGTTATTATGACATACAGTTCTCATTAAAGACAGTGATCAGTCAAAGGAAGGGTACAATACCATACCAGAATCACCAACAATGTAAATTATATATAAAGATAAACAGATACATATTGTTACAAGTAAAATATTTGCATTAGTCATACTTGCTGTTTGTGAGTCAACATATCATTTATTTGTCTGTCAGCAAAATGTTGTCTACTTTCGATGCAGGTAAACATAATAGAAAATTCAAGTAATGAATATATGCACAGATTTTTGAAATAAAAATGAGAGTCAAACAAATGCATTATATGAGCACATACCATACTGAGCATGAGTTTTAGTTTGTAGCCTTACAAGTAGTAAGTGAAAGGAAAAAAAGTGGTGATTAGCTGTTATATAAAACTATGAATATAAATAGATTAGCACACTTAGTGCAGATAAGCCGCCAGGCTTAAATGATTCTTAACAGCATAATGTCAGCTTTTAAACATATATCATTACAAATAAATTTAATTTTAATTTCTGGTAATTATTTAATTTGAAGTGATTGTGTAACCAATGTGAATTATTTAAAGTTGTAAATGAATGTGGTCTGCCTTTACTACCTGAACTGATACATTCTGAAAAAATGTTCAATTTGAATTTTAATTACATTTAAATAAAGTGGGTTGTCAGTGGTTTCCTGGAGCCATTGTTTGATTTTGGTTTGCAAGGAGTTTTGTTTTCAATGGAGCCCATTGTTTCTGACAGAGGAGGTATGGTAGAAAGAGAAAAGCGACATAAAATGAATAGCTGCTAGGAATGAATGAAGAAAGGGCAGAATATAAAGTTGAATGGCCATGGAAAGGACATAGAAGGCCAGATTCCAAAAGAGTTGCTTTAAGTGTAAGTCTGTCCTGATTTCAAAAGACCTGCTCACAGTGTAAGTGTCCTACTTCAGTGAAAGACCTATCTATAAACAGGCTTACACCAGAGGCTACTCTAGAAAACAGTTTGGATGAGAGACTTATCATCCTCTTTGATGACCTTAACTATCCCCTTGTTAACTGGAACCTATGGGTACTCAGTAATTTCAGTGAAAGTTATTTCTTAGGCGTTATTAACTCTTGCAATTTTGTTCACCCTATACAAGACCAACTTTTAATACATCTTGCATTTTTAACAGAAAGACTTTAATTAATAACTTCAAAATTCTCCATCCGTTGGGCACTTGTGATCATGCATTTGGCATATCTGAGATAAACTAGCAGTATAAAGAAGGCGGGCACAGAGTGATTTAAATTATATCAGAAAATGGACTGAAGGACGTCTAGACAATTTGTATGAATATATGCAACAAATGTTTGTATGAAACAGATATGATAAAAATCAAAAGGAAGTGCTAAATATAAAGTATGACGTGACAATAACCTAAAAATTATTATTAAACAGGAAAAGATTATACTCCTAGTATAAAAGACATAGCTGCTCCTTAAACGATACTTGAATAACTATAAAAAAAAAACACTTAAAGCGATAGCTAAGTATAAATAAGAGGTATTACAGAGTATCCTTAAAAAAATATTCAGATAACTAGAAACTGCTTTAAAACTATTTTAATGCCTCAGCGGAAGTTAATTCCATGTTTAAACCTTTAACAAATGGAAAAAACGGTATAATCTATAGCTGATATAGCAGATGTTCTAAACACATACTTTTCCAAATTTTAATAACTTGACTAGTAATACTATCTATTGTTTTGATATGATAGGTTAATGGCTAATAATTACAGAAGATGGCATGGAGTATATAGGATGCCTTAAGCATGGTTAAAAAAATCTTGCTGTAATGGACCAAATAACATCTCTGATTAATTAATCAACATTACCTCCTCTGACATTGTTATATTACTGGGTGTATGTGTTTAATAACATCATAAGAAAATGTATGGTATCCAATGAATGTAAGACAGCATATGTTATTCCTAATTATAAATGATGTTATTAAGAATGACCTGGATAGTTGTCACCCAATTAACCCAATATCATGTTTTAGTAAGTGCTTTGAAAGATGTGTGCTGAAGTCACTCATATGGTGCAATAAATATGTACCATATCAGGATTACACACAACATGGCTCAGTCAACCTTAACACCTCATATTACATTTTCTGACATGCTTTCCTCTCTTCTGGATAGATAAACAAACAAACAAATAAATAAATAAATAAACAAACAAACAAACAGTGTCTATTTACTTAGCTGTATATTGCATGATTAAATTACTGAAAGCATGATTAACTTAGGATTCAGACATTGCATTGCTTAATGGGTAAAAAAATGGTTTAAAGTTAGAAAACAATGTATAAGCAATAATGCCTGTCAGGGTATGCATTAACAGGGAAATAATGGCCTAACCAGGCCAGATGTGAGGCCCAACACTGCAGGCAAATGCAACTTAGTTAAGCAGCTAGCCCATGAAAATAGCAGAGACAAGAATACCTCAGATATTGTTACTACATATAATCTGTACCTTGAGAGTTGGTGCCCCACTTGGAGCTTGGATATAGTTAAAACAAGTAAGCCATAAGTTGAGAATATGTGCCCTACTTGGAAGTTGGATGTTGTTACTACAGATAACCCATAACATAATAGTAGGTGCCCCATATGGGACTTGAATATTGTTACTGCAGGTAACCCATAACTTGAGAGTAGGTGCCCCATATGGGACTTGAATATTGTTACTACAGATAACCCATAACATAATAGTAGGTGCCCCATATGGGACTTGAATATTGTTACTGCAGATAACCCATAACTTGAGAGTAGGTGCCCCATATGGGACTTGAATATTGTTACTACAGATAACCCATAACATAATAGTAGGTGCCCTATATGGGACTTGAATATTGTTACTGCAGATAACCCATAACTTGAGAGTAGG
Source organism: Protopterus annectens (assembly GCF_019279795.1). Taxonomy (NCBI): domain Eukaryota; kingdom Metazoa; phylum Chordata; order Ceratodontiformes; family Protopteridae; genus Protopterus; species Protopterus annectens. Next base: position 861,708,199 of record NC_056734.1, read on the forward strand.
TGCCCCACCTGGAACTTCTGGCCATTATTCTTTAATGTTGCAGTTGAACTTAAACACATATAACATTAGGCCAATCAAAATATACAAAAACGGTATAAATGATTGTGAAAATCTGTTAAGTTCTATCAAAAATATGGACTGGCAAAAATTTACAACTGTACTAAAAATGATTATCGATACGATGGTGTGAAAAAAAAATAATTTTAAGAGGTAATGTTGAAGCTGTAGGCAAATAAAAGAGAAATAGGTCAAAAACTACATATTTTTACAAGGGGGAGTTTCTTTTAAGCAAATTAAAGGGGTAGCCATGGGGCCAGTTTGTTCCCCAGTATACACAGATCTGGTACTTATAGCATGGAAAAATGGGTCTATATTATAAGAACGAAGTTGTAAATATTCAAACACCATATGGGCGACACCAAATGGTCGAATATTTAAAACCTCGCAAGTGTGAATGGAGATCACCATAGGGAATTCTTCCCTTTACTTCAACAAAGTGCGATCTCGGAGTTGGTATATTTAAGTAGTGGGGGGTGTGGCAGGTGCAGGGGGGCTTGTCCCCTCCTCAGAGCAATCAGGTAGGTTTTTCTTTTATTTTTACATTTTTTATTTTGTTTTCGATGTTTTACAACTTCCCACATATGGTGTCGCCCATATGGTGTTCGAAGTTGTAAAACTTCATTCTTATAATATAGACTCGGGAAAAACAACATGTGTTTAACTCAAACTATTTTGAACATTATAAACTCTATAAGATACCTTGATATTTTATTTCATGGACAGGGCTTTTGGCTAGTATTAACCAGTTTGTTGAATATGTAAATAATTCAACTTCATTTCTGAAATTCACTTTGAATTTTGATGAACACCATATGAATTACTTAGATATTGTGATTAATAAACTCATTTCAAACCAGGATTTACAAAAATCCAACCTTCAGTAATTACAGTTGTCACCTCAAAGGATATAAAAGAAGCTTAGTTAAGAGGCAATATGTTCATATAGCAAGAATGATATCAGACAAGGAAGAGCTTGTTAATGAATTTGCAGTATTAGAACAAATGTTCACATAAAGAGGGTACCCATTTGAATTTATACAAAAGATAAGTCATAGTATATTACAAAAATGGGGTTTGAAATATAAACCACTTTTAGGGATTAGTTCCCATTCTGGGAAGGAAGGCATGGTTAGTATTGGAGATGGTATATGTACCAATATGACAGACTACAACAGAGCACTTATAATTGAATTTAATGAAAGTACTCCTAAGATTAAAGACATTATTAATAAAAATTGGAATATTTTAAGCTCAGATATTTTATTTGCCAACACCCTTGGTATCGAACCATTATTTGTGTTTACAACAGCTGCTAAACTAAAACAGATTTTTAAATGTAACAGTAACAGTATATACACAGTTAACTTAATTATAGGAAAAGGCACCACAAAATGTAGAGTGCGCAAATTATGCTCATTTATATTAAAAACAGACAGCCCCTGCTTAATAATGGGTTAAACAGTAAGATTAATACCATTAATGTTAACTGTAGAACTTCAGGAGTTGTGTACATAGCCGTCTGTAAGGGCTGTTCGAGTTTATGTATCCGAAAAAATGAACATGCATTAAATAAAAGAATTTACGAGCATATACATGTTGTAAAAAAGAAAAATACAACTAATGCACTTTAAAGGCATTTTCTTACATGTAGTGGAGTTTGTAATTATAAATTTGGTATTTTAGAAAAAATACCTCTTAATTCCAAAGGTGGTGATCGGGAAATATAATAGAAATTAAGGAGCTTAAATTGATCACAGGATCATAGGAGATTGCTAGGCTATCGACCCGGAGGTCATTTTAAGCCCAGCCATTTCAACTGAATGTAATATTGTAGAAGTACTAGTCAATACCCAAAATTGCATTTAGTGATGGCTGCCCATGTCCAGGAGGGTTGTGGGTGCTATCCCTGGTAAGAATTTACGATGCCCTATCCGCTTATCCAGGTTCCACTTGACCAGTGTCATAGAGGTGCCCTGTTTCACATGAATTGGTAGCCTGTTCCATGACATGGCAATCTCTGGGAGACAAATCTGTCCCTCCAGCATATCCTATTTAATTCACAGGCCATATTTAAGTCCCTGGAATGGGTAGCCCTATACCCATTTGATTTACAGATATGTCATAAGTTCATTAGGTTTGGGTCCTGGGTTGCTCTGTAGGCCAGGCATAAATTTCCCCTAAAAAGTCTATACAGTACAGAGTATAGTGACAGGGATTTTAGTTGGTCCAGGTAAGGCATATGCTAGAGGCCCTTGATCTTGTTTGTTAGAAATCTCTGAGGTCTCTCTAATTGCTGTAGGTGCTTAGTACGGTACATACCGAATCGGGTGTTATCCTCAATTATGGGCCGGATAAGTGCCGAGTAGAGGGAGGTTATAAGTGAGGTTTGGTAACAAACCAATTTGTCCAGGGACATCTTCAGGTTGGCGCAAGGACAGATACTAATGAAAGTCTTAAGACCAATTTGCTGTGGCATGTCACTGGTGCCAAGGGATTTGCTGATGGATACACCAGTGCCACTTTACTGAGGGTTGGGATGTGGAGGAATGTAGTGGATGTGCAGTTGATGGGGCTCACTAACAACTTTAACTAGGAAACAGATAGGATGGGTAAAATGTAATATTTTTATTTATAGAATATGCCTTGTGATGAAATGTGAGAGGTAACAGTGTTATGGAGGTATTTCACTCTTTGTTTTAAGCTTCATTGCAGTGTATATGTTGCTATTACAGCTGCTTATAGAGCAGAGCAGCACCAGGGAGAAGCTGCCAAGGCTGCGTCTTTAACAGATGAGTATGTAGTTTTGTTTCTTCTTTTAATTTATGCAAGAGTGATAGTACAGGGATATTCTTATAGTGCTTGCTTACAGAAAGGATTCCAAGACTGTTTACGGAATAATTTAATTTGTCCACATAGTGTGGCATTGGTTTTGTATGAAAATTATGAGGTAACCCAGGTATGTTGATATTTTAATTATTATCCCTCATCTGCCATGTTTAGTATCTCACTTTATGTTCTGCATTTTAATAGGTGTCAGTCAAAAGCATAGGTTCAGACAGGGCTGCTTGTGGCATAAGACTGTTTTGCTGCAGTATATTCCCCCACTGGTGTCCTAAGGATTTGCTAATGTTGTCATTAAGAAGTTTTGGTCTATGTGTGTGCAGAAGATTTACAGTTTTCTTTTCTTTTGCAGATGAGAAGTGCAGAGTGGGCATTTTGATTTGTGTGTGGGCAGAGGATTTACAGTCTCCTTTTCTTTTGCAGATCACAATGAGTCACAGATGGGGGAGCATAGATTGAGCACCAGTCTGTGGCCTGAAAGAAGTGGATTTGAAAGGTGATAGATTTTGCTGGGGTGGATGTTCGACCACTGGAGTGATGTGCAATGAGGTCTCAGGTAATCTTACTTTATTCGTTGCTCATTAAGGTACGTGAGAGTTGGTGCAGCTTGGGAGTAGTGTGGGGCATGTGAGGATGAGGTATGTCAGGGGCTGGGTAAAGCAGGTTTGGGGATTATGTGGAGTTAGGGATTGCTCACAGGTGGGGGGAAGTCACAACAATGTGACGCTGGGTCAGATTTTGTGGGTAAGGTAGTTGGGTTTGAGTTTTCTTGTGTCAAGACTATACTGATGGGTTGCTTGGTGGTCTGCTTTGACACTTTAGTGCTGTTCTTCACTGGATGTGGCAGCAGTGGGTGGGCAATCAGTGAAGGGTTTGACAGAGCATTGCAACGTGTGTGAGTGTATTGGGGATGTGTGAGGAGTGGCTTTCCACAGTTTAAGCAGACCTTTGAAGGTTTAAGCAAGGCATTGTGTTTCTGGGGTTGCTGGTGAATGCAGGCCATGGTTTGTTTGATTTACCAGTTGTGAAGGTAATGTGATTATATAAAAAAAAAAAAATTCAAGGGGTGAAATTTCAGGAAAACAACAGATTAAGGATGGGTTTAGCTCCAATTGGTATAGTTGCACAGGTGACAGGGTTATGTGACTTTTCTAGATCTTGGAAAGTGATTTATATGTTTAAAGGGTTGGGGCAGGCTTGATAGTGTTAAGGTTGACAGACTGAGGCTATTGACAAGATAAGTTTTGTTGTGAGGGTTGGTGTTGGACATAGAGCTTTGTTGGGTTACAAGCTGGGGGGTATTTGCTTTATGGATGTATTGAAGTCATTAAAGAGGGTTGTTCATTGATCAGCATATGCTATTAGATATTTTGCCTTGTAATACATAGTTGGTATAATGGTTGGATTATTATTAAATTGATCTTTTTAGAAAAGGAAATCACATTTGGGTCATTATCTCCTTTGGGTGGCAGATGGGTGTTGTGGTTAGGTAAGATGGCATACAGTCGGGCTTGCTTTGTTTTGGAGGGTCTATATTAGATCACCGAATGCTTAAAAAAGTGAATGGTGATTAATTGACCCTATGTAAGCAAAAGCTTACAATGTCGAAGTGTCAGAACAGCGATTTTTTTTCCCAAGGGAAAAAAAAATCGCTGTTCCAACAAAAAAAAAAAATATATATATATAAAACAGTTTCAAACAATCCATTAAGTGGGGGGCTTCACCCCTCCTACTTAAATATACCAACTCCGAGTCCGCACTACAGAGCCAAAAATAGCAAAGTACCGAAGCGGCCAAGCAAATTCTTTTGAAAGAATTCGCTTAACAGCCGCTTCGATATTTTGCGTTTTCAGCCTTTTAAGTTCGACCAAGATGCATTCGAAAGAATACGTCTTCAGTCTTCTAATATAGACTCATTTTGGATGGTGCTGTGATTTTAGTGTTTTGATGTTACATTTAGAAGATAATGATTTGTAGATAATTACAAAGTCACCATTGGTAGGATAAGTGAGGATATGTTTGAATTACAGATGTTATACAAGGTATGGGTATCACTTTGGTATTGGTGAAGGATCATCAGTTTAATTTCATATGTTTAGGCAACTGACTGCTTTGCGTATTTATGATAGGGCTTTGGGAAGTTGATGACAGTGGTCCAGTTTGTTTCAGAGATGATGGAGTACACCAAATGACGTTTGGCTTCAACCTTTTTAATGTATGGCTAGGTTTGTTTTGGAAGGTTTTGTTGGAAGTTTTGGTATGAAGGAGGGGGAACAGCCTTGTGGGTGGAGAAGTGGGGCAAGCTTATCCCTCTTCTGTTCCCTCTCTGGTGTTAGATGTTCATTTCAGTGAGTTGGGAAATGAAAGTGAGCAGCTGGGCGTTGCTTGATAAGTAAAAGTAAGCGAGTGGAGGTAAGGATGCTGCATATTTGGTCAGGGTGAGCAAGGTCATGCTGCCCTACTTATCTACTTAACAGTTATATGGATATTTATGCTGTGATTAATAAATTAAAATATTGGTCAATAAGTTATTTTTACAGAAGTTTAATAAAGATCATCAAAAGTCATTTAGTGTAATGTCTTTATTGAAAGGGACCAGGACAAATGAGGTTTGATAACAAACTAATTTGTCCATGGACATCTTCAGGAGGAGGCTAAGAGAGCTAGTAATGAGAATTAAGAGAGTAGGAGAAGAAAGTTAGTTTGGGAGGAGAAAGAGTTAAATGGTAATATAATTGGGAGGAAATGAGGTAAGAGTAGGGAGGGGCTTAATGAGTTTTATGCAAGTGCAACTGATTAAGGAATCACATTTTGGCATGAACTTGCTACCCGCCCTCCCTCCCTGTTTTTGGAACATTGGGGATTGTCTGGTTATTTTATAAGTTTAGGTATAAGGAGATGAGGAACAGGCTTGTTCGTCTTCTGTGGCCCTCTAGTTTTGGATATTCATTTCAATGAGTTGGGAAATGAAAGTGAGCAGCTGGACGCTGCTTGATAAGTAAAAGTAAGTGAGTGTAGATAAGGATGCTACTTATTTGGTTGGATGTTTAATTCAATAAGTGAGAAATGATGCTGCTTGATAAGTGAAATAAGCAAGCAGAGGTAAGGATGTTGCTTATTTGGTCAGGGTGAGTGAGGTCACTCTGCCCTACCTAACTACTTAAAAGCTATATAGATGTTTATGCTGTGATTAATACATTAAAATATTAGTCAATCATTATGGAAGTTTAATAAAGGTCATCAAACGTGATTTGGTGTAATGTGTTTACTGAAATGGACTAGAATAACTTCTTTTGCTCTCAAGGCAATGCCTGTACTGATCAAGTGAGCTACATGGAAAGCTTTCCTTGCAACAGTTGACACGTGGTGGTTGAAGTTAAGGTCGCAGCCAATCTGTGATCCCAGGCCCCTTACTACTTCATGGGTACTTAGGGTATTGTAACTGATTTCATAGTGTGACAAGACACTGTGCAGAAGGGAAGGATGATGCATTTCATTGCATTCAGTTTGCGACCATGACTAATACACCAGTCATTGGCAATTGCGGTTGAATTCGGTTAACCTGCCTGGTTTAAATTACATTATTTCAATACATCCAGTGCTACAAATGAAACTATGTTTATAAATTCATATGCAGATGATTGTGTTATTTACTGTTTATATTTATAATATTGGTATTGATGATTAATTTCATACAAAATAGGTTAAACATTTTTGTTTTCATTTTTATAATATTATGATGTTTTTTATACAAAATAAGTGTATACAGCTTTAAGAACAAGCCTTTTTACAGAAGTGATGCATGCATGAGGGTAGATTCTGAAGAAGGTCCATTTTGGGAATGAATCTTCCTGTTTTTATACAATAAAATACTTGTGGTGGTATTGGAGTGTGTTTTTTTAGTGATTTTACCCAAAGAAGTTTTTAAAAGAAATGATTTTGCTCCTTTGGCAGTGTTTCCTTTGGTTACTGGTTTCCTTGAAACAATTCAGTTAGCAAAATTAGATTTTACATAAGTTCTATAAAGATCAACTAATAAACAACTTCAACGGGCATAGTGGTTTATGGAAATTGTCCAACAATATCTTTGGAAATGACAGAAACATCTTTGTACAAAATTAATAAAGCCTCATCCATTAGACATGATATAATACCAGCTGTACTATGATTAACCATAAAAAATGAGATCGCTCCCATATTGTGTATTATCTTTAATAACCTTCTACAAACTAGAACTGTTCTCTGATCTTGGAAATTATCTAATGTCATATCTGTGCATAAAAAAGATAAGAAAGATGAAATAAAAACTTGCAGACAGATCAGTATAGCATCCACTTTAGAAAAATGCTATGAAAGATGTATCATTCAGATTCTTTCAAAATCAAGTACTTTTATAGCAATGTTAGATATGGATCAGCATGGGTTAATTAAAAGTAGGTCTAACTTAACTAATCTTGTTAATTTTTACAATTAAGTAACTATGGTAGGAGATAGGATTAATAACTGGTGTTATCTATCGGCATAATTTTTACAATCAAATAACTATGGTAGTAGACATAGGATTAATAACTGCTGTTATATATCTGCATTTAGCCAAGATGTTCAGCTCTCTTCCACAGACTATAATTTATAACTGACTGATTAAAACAAAGGCAACTAGTTACCTAACTATATGAACTATGTACCTGCTGACTGGAAAGTCACAGTACATAACTATACAAGGAATACAGTCTTACTATATATCAGTAGGAACAGGAGTAGCACAAAGCTTTGGTCATTGGGCCTATATTATTATTGGTTTACATTCTTTTTGCAGAATTGCAGTACATTGGATTTCATTTGAGCTTATGTAGTTATTAGACTGATTGAAATGTTGCACTGTGTATTATTAAATTAATGTGAAAGAATGGAGCCTGCCATTCGTGAATGTGAAGTCGACGTTATGAAGTCTGCTGCTGAAGCTTTTGCTTGAAGATCATGGTACAGTGAGGATTGTGAAATTTACCTTTTTCCTCACTTTGCAGAGGGTGTGAGGCCACAGCCCCCCACATGGGGATTGCAGGGTGGATTGCCCCAAACAAAAATGTAAATATAGGTTGATGTTTGTGTTTTTTTAGACCAATCCACACTTGATGGTTTTAAGCTGTGTCTGAATGTCACAATTAATAACAAAACAAAAAAAAAATTGCGAATTTTAACTGTCGAGGTTCTTTAATTTGACATCTGTACCACTCAGTTGTCCATAATTTAACTATTAGCGAGGATATGTTTCTACAAAAATGTTCTGTGATTCAGTTAATTGAATTTAAACCTTATTATCATCTTTTCAACAATTTCCAAGAACATATACTGCTGGATGAATAAATATGCCAATGATTGTAAAATCTATTTTATTGCACAAAGTAATGTGGAAAGTCTCTCTCTCTCTCACTCTCTCTCTATCGCTCCCTCTCTCTCTTTCTCTCTCTCTTTCCAGGACATTCACTGATGCATACTCATGACCATTCAGTTGTACATGGTTGTAAGTCTCTATCACAGCTACTCCTGATGAGTAGAGCAAAATGTAAGCTGAAACAAATTAACAACGCTTTCCAGAATTCAAAAACTCCAATGCCCTGGATCAACTTATCCACACCCCCACCAGGGGCAACACTATCCTAGATCTAGTCATTACCAACATGAGTGACTGGTGTTCCAAACCTGAAGTCAATGCCTCATTGGTCCGATCCGACCATAAGCTAATTACCCTAGATATCCACATCCTGCCCCACCACCCATTAAAGAAACCATGGTAAAAAATTTCTCCAAAGCCAACTTCATGCTTGGTGAACTTCATGACACCCATGCAGATGGACAATACAGTTATGACTACTGAATCCTATGCAATTGCACTTTATAAGCACTTACATGAGTGCATGGATCGTGCTATCCCAAACAGAACCAAGACGCTATCCTCCAAAAAAAGGACGCCAATCTGGTGGTCCCCTGCCATAAACAAACTGTACAACAGAAGGAAGAAACTGTTGCAAAAGAGAGTAAAATCCCATGATTGGAGGAGCTCCCTGGTCAGACTCAGTAAGAAGCTGCAATCCCTGATAAAATCCTCCAAAGCTAGTTATGAAAACAAAGTCGCCACTGATTGTAAAGACAGCCACAAAGCATTCTATAGCTATGTCAAGAATCTCAATGGCAACACTCAGATCTGCTCGGAATTACAGCACAATGGCACTAAATATACAGACCCAACTGATATTAACAACATCCTGGCAGATAGGTTCAGTGCTAACTTTACCCCCCTCTCACCCCCTAAAGAGCCCATCTCTATACCAGAAGAATGCAAAGTTCCTGTAATCACGGCTGCACAGGTAAAAACCACACTCTCCAAAGCCAAGAACACAGCATCCATGGGACCAGGCACATCCCAGGCTGTGTTCTACACAAACTACAGAATGAAATGGCACCGGACCTATGTACCATGTTCAATCATAGCCTCACCTCAGGCTTTGTGCTTGCTGAATGGCACACAACGACGGTCATCCCACTCCACAAGGGGGGAGCCACCGTGGACCCCGGGAACTACTGCCCCATTAGCCTGATGAGCCTTGTCTGCAAGGCCATGGAACGTATCATCACAGAACTTAGAAACAAAGATATTGGTAATCTCCAAACTCTGGACCCCACCCAGTTCGGGTTTGTAAAAGGCAGATCATGTCTCCTAAACCTGATAGACTTCTTTGAAGCAGTCACCAAAGCCATAGACAAGGGTAAGGTGGTTCACACAGCCTATCTAGATCTTACCAAGGCTTTCGACACCATCCCCCACTCTGGAATTATAGATAAACTCACTAAACTAGGTATAAATCCCTATGTCACAAGATGGGTTGCCAACTGGCTCACTGACAGAACCCACACTGTGAAAGTAGCAGACTCCAAATCCGACTTCAGACCAGTGACAAGTGGAGTACCACAGGGTTAAGTCCTGGGTCCTCTCCTGTTTGGTATATACTTCTCTGAAGTACAGGCTAACACAGAAAGTCTTTGGCTAATGAAGTTTGCAGATGATTGCAAACTAGGAGCCATAATCAAAACTCCTAATGATGTGGACATCCTACAAAAGGGCCTCACTGAGACAGATGCCTGGTGTCAAAGCCATGGCCTCAAGCTCAATGCCAAAAAGTGCATTGTTATCCCCTTTGGTAAAAACTCTGTACCCATGAACTACAACATAGGCAGTAGTATACTTAACACCGAAAGTGTGATAAGAGACCTTGGGACAGAGTTGGACAGTAGTCTCTCCTTTGATAATCACATCACCACAGTAGTCAGGAAATCCTTCTATGTGGCACACCTCATTACAAAATGTTTCTCTTCCAGAAAAAAAGAGGTCATTGTTCCCCTCTACTCATCACTCAGTAGACCCATTATAGAGCACAACGCCCCTTTTGGTATGTACCTCACAAGACATCTACAACAACTGGAAAGGCCGCAGACATACCTCACAAAGAGGATTACCGGCCTCAAACAGATGCCCTATGCAGACCATCTCTAAAAACTCCAGCTTTACTCCATCGCATATCGCTAACTCAGAGGTAATCTCTGCCTAACATACAAAGTTATGTCAAACCCAGAGCTGTTGGACATGCTCCACTTAAAGAAATCCCAATCCCTCCGACCTACACGCTCTAGGGACCTAAACCTTGTCACCACAATAAACAGAACATGCCGGAGGAATAGATTCCTGTCCCAGAGACTTCCCATACTCTGGAATAAACTACCTAGCTATATCAAACAAAGCTCCTTCATAGCACTCTTCAAGAAAAATCATGATGATTGGATGGGAAATAGGAAATTCACCCCGGGGATCACCTCTGTGGCTCTGCTCGACAGTGGCACAGGAAAATAATTTTCTTGGGTGGCAAAAGCCAGGGTACCTTTTTGGCTGGGCTAATATAGGCCCCAGGGCCGATAGCCTAGTACCTCCCTATGAACCTATGAACCTATGAACGCAAGTCTCTTCCATCAGGTTCTGTGGATAAATTAACAAATGGTTTGTTTTACCAGGCTTCCAGCTGATGAGTGTAAATTAAGTAGAACTCAAAAGTACCAAATTATCTCACAGTCTCTTGGAAATACTGTACAACTTTGCTTATTATATGTCTTATTTTAAAATTCTTAACAGTCAAATGCAAAGGTGCTGTATTCTGATAAATCGTGCTCTGTATTAGTCAAGTAAGACACTGTAATATAGAGGGATTTTCACAGTGACTGGCATTCAGTTACAATGATGTTACATTTGACAACATGATTCATAGGGATGGTTTTAGGTAAAATGGTGCCCTAGGTAAAGGGCTCCTTGTCCCTCTGCTGCCTACTGCTCTCTCTGTACACATCACCCAGTGTTTCCACTCCTTTCCCCCCTTGTCTGCCCATCCTAACCTCCCCACAGCATAAAGATTACTTTTTCTTTCCTTTTCTTATATTTCGCAATGTCATAGTATAATGAATGTCTTGTTTGACTATAGTGAGTATGAGGAAGTGTGTATAGTGAGCTTTGGGAAGACATAGACATGTGAGGAAACCAATGATACTGTGTAATTTTAAGGTGTGAACTAATATGGGTCAATAGTGAAGACAGCTGAGTTTCAATAGTATGAGTCAGGCAATCCTATAGTGATATAGCAGGATTTCTAAGGAGTGTTCAGTGGTACTTTCTTAAACATAGAACGTGTCATAAACCTTTTTATTTCCTTGAGTAATAACTAAAGCATGCAAGAGTTGGAAAAAGGGAAAGTACAGTTAGGAATATAATGTAATTATCACCTTGGGCATTCTGGGAAACTTCCTGGTTAAGTAACATAGTAGGTTACATTATCAAGCTGTCTGTGTCATAACTTTTATAATTCACTCTTCGTTTTTCTTAACAGACTGGATATCAGGGAATATGTGTCTTTGATTAAGATTATGTCATGATAACTGAGTGTAAAGGGCTACATCAATTTTGGTAGTATTTGAAGTTTTCTACAGATCATTCTTTTAGTTGGATCATTTCATAATGTGGAGTTAATTAAAAGAGGCACTTCATGTCTTAAGGGAAAGATGGAGATGAATACCATAGGGTATGTGATAAGAAATAAAATCTAGGATGTGTGAGGTCACAAAATAACTAGGAAATGGGGTTAGTCCATTTTGATTAATATGGACAAAACCACAGCAGTTTTCAAAAGGCATATTTTATGTAATCACTCAGTGTATAGTGCATTGTACTACCGCAACAAACTGCAGCTCAGAGATTTTTTACAACAGAAATTTGCTTTGTTTCTCTGAGGCTTGCCAGTGCATATTTGCTATTGTCATTTGTTATGGTGTTTTTCTGCAAATGTTGTAAGAAGATTGGGAACACAACCTTAAAGACTTGTATAAAGAATGCAGCTACCCAGTTCTAAAGCCGTAGAACCTGGGGATCATTTCCCTAAACCTAAAGCTGCATCTTCTAACTAGAAATCATCACAAGGCTGTTTTTGTGATATGGTTTCAAAATGTAAATATCTTCTCCTATCAACTGAGCCCAACCTAACAACAACAACGACAAAAAAAAAAGATTAAAGAAACATGTTTGCCACTTATGTAGAGCCCCAGAACATGCTCCATAAACCAGCATGTTAAGATATCCTCCATGATCAGGTAAATAGATCTGTTGCATGACTGTATTATTTAACTAATTTGCTTAACCAGTTATCCCACTGTACACAAATGTTCTTACTCAGGAAAAAACCTAGAGCACTGTGTCATTAAATGAGTTGCTAAGAGTTATAGAGTAGTCAAAAAGAAATGGAAATAAACTATTTATCACTAACTACAGGAAGTAGCTTGGTAACAGCCAAGAGCCTCAGCCCTCTACACTGCCCACCACAGAGTATACAATATAGGTGAACAGCATTGATTTGTACTGTAAGAAGGACTGACACCCTGATTCTGCAGTGTAATACAGTGCAAACAAGGCATTCATGACACATAAAGAAATGTATTCAAAGGGGCAGATCATCAAGAAATTAAAAAATGAGATGTAGCTTTGACTTTAATTAATCAAGATGAGAAAAGTGCAGATGTGTGTTATTATGATTTTTGTAATTAGTGTTTCTTCTGTGAAAGGAAAGAAAACAATCACAAATTTCTTGACTGGTAACCAATAAGATGATGGAGGGATTGTTAGACTGTAGTCCATTCTATGGATATCTTTTTGAAATTGCACCTCTAGACTGTGAACTGGGGTTTCATTGGGTGGAATAATGTTATAGTCTGAAATGAAAGTTACGTGTAGCTTTACATTTTCACGAGTTTAGCCAATAGTAATCCAAGCTTTTCATCTACTTGTTCTTTGAAAGTAGCCAGCTAGGGAACTCAGAAGTGATGCTGTATTATTACAGCTGAAATAATGAATGTAGAAAAAGTCTGTTTGCTAGGGTTTGAAGTGCAGTTTCACTTTTTAGGCATAAGCAATAACATGGTGACATTTTCAAGGATGCATGTGTCAATTACCAAGTGTACATCTGCCTTTTGTTGATGTAGATTTTCCATGAATGGAAAAGTATTTTTTTTACCTGTTTTGCACTTTGCAATGGTCAGCTGTTGGAGATCGATGTAGCCTCTATAAAGAAAGTTACGATACAGTTTGTATTTGTAGGTTATAAAACTGACTGTTCATTAGTCCATCCATCTATTCATTCATTCATTCTCTGATATCCCACTTAGTCCAATTCATGCCTTTGGAAGAGACATATATAATACTGAATGAGGTGACAATCTCTTGCATTATGTACACACACAGCATCACTCACTCAACATAATGGCCTACAAAAAATTTAAAGGAACATAGCCACCAGTGTGTGCTATATGTGTAAAATGCGGCTTCATCCCAAAGACTATTATTTTAGTCTTGTTTACATTGACGATGAGAGTATTATTTTGATCTCTGTTTTAGAGTTCGATAGCCTGGATTCAACAACATTTAGGTGACATATTGGAAAATGAGAATCTATAATTAACTATACTGTCTGTGTAGCAATTCTGCTGCAGTCAGAAAGATGAGTGGGTTAAAAGTACAAATGAAGCTGACACTGGGTCTTGTGGAAATCCTTGATTTATAAGTGGACATGAAGAATGGTGCAATTTCAGTTAGACAGAGAGAGCTATGTTATGCAGGTGGCATGAAAGCCAGTGTAGTACATTTAAGCCACATTCTGAATACTGTAGAGTTGCAAGTATATGTTAATAGTTGATCTAGCTAGTTATCTTTGATAAAAACATCAGTAAAGAGATTGTCTTTGTCCATCTTTTGCATTCTGTCACCTGCAAAGTTCCGGATATAGTTACTGTGCTTTGAACAGTACAGAAACCATGGCAGTACTTACCATAGTTATGAAAATGTTCACATGTTTCCATGTTGACCAATTTTGAAGACATGATTCCACAGCTGGTAGATGAAAAATGGGCCTAAACTGCAAAGGTAAGCTTGGAAAAGCGTTTCCTGGAATGGTTCATACAATAGTGGTAAGAGTTATGAGAGAGAGATGGATTGCAAATATTAAAAGCTTTTGAATTAACATTGGGCCTTCACTGCAATAATGTTTCTAAATCCATACTGTAGCACCTCTACATAGGAATCTGCTAAACTGTACCTGTGTTTATTATGTTTATAGTATTTAAAAAAAGACAAACACACATACAGTATAGGATCATAGGAAGTTACTAAACTATTGGTCCTGAGGCCCTTATAAGCCTTGCCAAGAATTTAGTCTATATTTAGACAAGTCAGCACCCAATGCCACTATCCAGCATGGACACGGGTGGAATCCCAGGGGTTTATTTTCTGTTTCCCATCCAGTTATCCAGGTTGCGTTTAAAAAGGGGTAAAGAGGTACTCTGCTTGACGTGAAAAGGGAGTCTATTCCAGAGATGGGGGAGTCTCTGGGATACAAATCTGTTCTGCCAACATGCCCTATTGGTGTCACAGACCAGGTCGAGGTCACACGTGGGTTACTCGAGTGGAGCTTATCTTTTGGATATGCAGCAGTCCCATCAAGGCAGGGTCCAAGATCACCTTGTATGCCAGATAGAGGTCATCGCTGAGGAGTCTGTATGAAACTGAGCAGAGGTATAGGGCTTTTAGCCTATCTGTGTATGGTAGATGTTTGAGGCCCTAGATTCTACTTGTGATGAACCTCTGTGGTCTCTCCAGCTGCTGCATGTGCTTTGTGAGGTACATGCCAAAAGGGACATGGTACTCGATAATGGGCCTTATAAGGGAAGACTACAGAGATGTTATGACCTCCTTGTCCATGGATGAGATACCCTTACTTATGAGGTAGGCCATATAGAAAGCTTTCTGTACAATGGAAGCATCGTGGTGGTCAAAGGTCAGGTTGCTATCAGCCTGGGTGCTCAAATTTCTCACGCCTGATTGCGTGCTTAGGACATTGTTATTAATGTGATCATTTGTGGGGACATCACTCTCCCCAAAGGGGATGATGATGCATTTTTTAGTATTCAGCTTGAGGCCATGTTTCTGGCACCAGTCATTTGTTTGGGTGATAATCACTTGGAGGATGATGTAATATCTTTTTATAGCAGTAGATATATAATTGTCTAATAAGAGATGGGGCACTTTAAAGAGATAATTGTTATTTGTAAATCTGAATTTTAATTGGTTGTGCTGTTGTATATATGCATATGTCATGGCTGGATGATTTTATCAAACACTGAAGAAGAGTTTTTACTCAAAATCTTTGTTGTCTACTGATATTTATGGTGTTTAAGTCCTGACTACTACATTAAATTGCATATAGATCGGTGGATTTGGGCTGTTTTTTTCTAAAGTATTGACTTCACATTCACTCCAATCCTTTGACTTGTTGGGATACCTGTTGCCTTATGTTATTTGCATTTAAGGGTTGAAAGCATAACACTGCTTCCTGCACGATTTTCTTATAGTTTGCTTTTTATGATACATCTGAAGTGAGATTGATTGAAAGCATAACACTGCTTCCTGCACGATTTTCTTAGTTTGCTTTTGATGATACATCTGGAGTGAGACTGATAAGTACAGCATGTGTGCACACCACTAATGACAAAAATCCCTGCTGCATGTGATATTAAAGAGTTAATTACAGATGTAGTCCTGGAGATGTACTGCTAACTTGACAAATTAAATAAATAAATAAATAAAATACACAAATAAAGAGTTGCAAAATTTAATGCCGAGCAAAGGTTATGGTGGCTGAGCAGTCATAGTCCTGCTGTCGCATATGAGATAGTATAGCAATGCAGTAATGACTAATATATATAATCTAATGTAAGAGATAGAATAATGTTCTAGTACTAAAGCTAGGAATGCACAGCCATGAGGTAAACAGCCCTTTCCAAATGTTGACAGAAGGGTAGAAGTTTAGAGTATGTTAGCTAAGTCGGAGAAGGAATGATTAGGAAAGTTATGAAGTAGAGACAGAAAAATAATTAACATATAAACAAACAGGGATAGTTTACAAAAGACAGGGGAAAATTGTGATGGGAGCAGACATTAAGAGGGCAAACAAATAGTGATGGAGAGGGTTAGACAATGAGCAAGGAATAGGAAATCATAGAGTAGAAAAAGTAAAACCATGAAGGAGATTAGACAAGGACCTCGAATGGTGGATTTCCAGAAGGCATCATATATAGGTATTATAGTGATAAGTAGCCAATGTCCGGAGTTACTGCCCTCCTGATGGCTCAGTGGAAGGTGCTGTAATTAATCAAGACAAGTATCCAGGATGCAGTCCACCACAGGACTCACAAAACTCAGTCTTTATCACAATAATATGAAAAGATGGTGCTTCCAGTTTGCCTTCAAAATGTATGTATTTACTCCCTGACCTGAGAAGAAGATTCAAAAAGCACCATCAAATGGCATCATCTGCAATAACACCTCGAGTCTGGGCTGTCCCTGGATGGGCCTTCTCTTTTTCCTTCACTAAACCTAGATTTCAGAGGCATAGTGAGAAGAATATGATGTCACACGTATAAAAATTAATCAATAATGGTGTTGATTGGAATAATCTAATACGCATATTGCCTTTTGTGAAAATCAGCCGGTTCATCTAAGCTCCTCAGAAGCTGTAAGGATTGGTAAACAAAGATGCACAACACTGAAGACATCAGAAAAAATCTTTGCAGCTTTTCCTCGCATTGCAGGAGTAGACCAAGATTTTGTCACTTCAGTTTATTGTACTGATACCTGCATATCAATCCAAAATGCTGGATGCCTATCACTCTAAACATAACATGGACCATATCATACCTGGCATCTGTGATTTCAAATAGGCCATCATAATGACTGAACAATGGCTCCTTAAAATTCTTGTGCAAAGAGAACAACAATATCCTACTCTCCTTGGCACAACAAGCTGGAACACTGCATTTTGTAGATGCTAAAGAAGCCATTGCCACAAAGTATGTCAAACTGATGATAAATTTGATAGACATGGATGCAAATGTTTAGTTTTATGAATCACGTAATGCAAAATGCACTGTTAAGCTCCGTTACACATGTCCTCATGTGGTATGATTCATGAACTTAGATACCTGTGCCCACTGTTTGCAGAATTTATGCATAGCTCAGGCAGAATGAGGTCAATGGTGCAGAGGCAGTTTTCAGCGATTCAAAGACATCTGTGATATATTACTTACCTTGCATATAACCTGACCAAACTGGCATAAATTACTGAAGTTGCCTGTGCAATTACCTGTGTGAACCTGCACATTGCCTATATAGCCACATGTGCACCTGAATACCCCAATACCTTAATATTGAACCAGCTCTATCTTTTTCTCCACATATCGACAAAATCATTAGCAGAATTCAGACACAGTTCTCGCTCTTGCAGAATCTCCCATCTCCTCTTTCTTATTGCACACCCACCCTTGCCAACAATGTACTTCTACCTAAAATAATATATGGACTTCTACTCCTTGTCTTCAATTCTGCCCATAGTACTCATATAATATAGATGACAGCTAATAAAATGTGTCATTTTCGTAGGATCATAGGATCATAGGACATTACTAGGCTAATGGCCATGGGGCCCTTACAAGCCTAGCAAAGAGTTTATCCCCAAAAGATAAACCTCAGTCAACACCTGCACCCCTTTATAGCTGGTAGATCTCCCTTCTTAGTTAGCCATCCAGTAGTCCTTCCTAGCCTAGTCTGCCTTTTCTATTTTCCACTTTGTCTTGTACCCCTCCGTTCTTTTGAAAACTTCCTGGACTTCCACAGTTGACTTTCATTATATACCTTATTTCTATAGCTGGCTTGGCCACATATCTGTTCTGTAGTCCTTACACATGTTGTTTTGAGGTGCAGCCATTCTTCATCAACTAGGTCTATTTCCTCCTGTTACTGTCTTGGGGTACTAAAGGTGTTGCACTTTCTCTCCAATCAATTTCCACATCTTTCATTAATGGGTGAGTTTGAGGTGGAAACACTCAGCATGTTTTGGGGGAGACCCCCACAGAAGCACAGGGAGAATATGCAAAGGCTAAACATGCATCGGCTGTTGATATGGATCGAACCTTGTACATGAGAGGTGAACACCTTAAACGTTGTGCTAACCAGTCTCTCTTTTGCTCTTCTTGCAGATACCCCCTCATATTGGTCAATTTTTGAAAAAAGCCTAAACTGGTTACCTGTTAGACAGACATAAATGTACTTGTTAGGCACACTTCTACTCAAAATTATAAATGAGGGTGACTGTCTGCCCTACCTAACAAGAAAACTACCTGTAAGAAAACGTCTTCTTCTTGAATAGTACTCAGCAAGAAGCAATTTCCCTATTCAGAACCCCTTTTAAAACAGTGATAGGAGAGCAAGCCTTCTTAAATTGGGCCGAGCCTTGTAGAATAATTTTCCTCCAGATGTCAGGACTGAAACATCTTTTCATGGGGTTCAAGAAAGCCCTTTCAGGGCTAGTTCACAATGAGGCCAAATGCGTTTGCTATAGAGGAAATGGTTTATTCCCTCATCTCCCTAATATCACTCTAATATTTCTAGTTGCATATTTTCTCCCCTTATTGAATTTCAGCCTTTATTGTGCCAGTGTATTGCCTCCTGTAGGTGTTGTATTTTATTATTGTATATTAGTGTATATTTTTATATAGTTGTAGATATATTTCTCTAGATGCTATTACTATTTCCTGATTTGAAGTGCACCATTGTATAGTATTGTATCTATTTTTCAAAAGGTACTATTACCATTGTCTGGTTTGTATTGCTTCATCATCTCTTGAAGCCTTGCATACTTCTCAGACTTCTGAGACTGCTCAGTATTTTACTACTGTATAATTTTCTGATTTAGAAAATATCCCAAGATGCCTTCGTAATAGCATGAAACATGATCTATCAGGCCCTCTGGAATTGCTATTTAACTGTAGCCTTTTAACAGGCTTTATACTTCATGAATGGAGAACAGCAACAGTCATCCCTCTGCACAAAGTTGAGCCATCTACAGACCATGTAAACTGCAGACCCCTAAGTCTTACTAGTCTCATATGCAAAGTCTTGGAAATAATTATTGTGGATATGATCAATAATGAGGTAGAAACCTAAGACGATAGGTACAAACACTTATACACCCAGTGGATAGCCAGCTGGCTCACAGACAGGACCCAGGAAGTTTGAATTGGGGAGTCCACCTCTACAAAGAGGCCAGTCACAAGTGGAGTCCATCTAGCTCATTACAGCCGAGTGAGGTCTCCAGGCATTTCTGCAGTTACCTCCTACTGCTCCTCTAGGCATCAAATATTACCTGTTCATATTTGCATTAATAAATCCAAAACCATGCTACACACAAGTTATCAGAATATTTTATCTTGAAGCATATATGAATGCAAACACAACTGTATTGATATATGACCTCTGTCAATAAGTATTTGTTAGAACTGTAAGATGATAATGTCATTTTTAAAGGCAGAAGCCACACCCACTGGGAGTTAAAGGTACACACTCAAAAGAGCTCTACTGGAGGGAATAAGCTAGGATCTGTCCTGGGACCACTCATTTTTGGCATTTACTTCTTTGAAGTCAAGACCAATGTCAATAGCCTCTGGCTAATTAAATTTGCAGATGCTTGCAAATGAGGAGCTGCCATGGAATTCCACACTGACACAAATGTTCTCCAGGAAAGGCTGACACAGACAAACTACTATTGCCAGAGCCACAAACTAAAACTAAATGCCAAGGAACATATAATAGTATCCTTGGGAAGTCATCCACCCCTGGTAATTATTATATTGACAACACACCCCTAAGAGATGACCCAGTAGTCAGGGACTTGGAGACACAAACATAAACAGTAATCTAGCCTTTGACCATCAAATACCTATAGTAGTGAAAAAAAATAATTCTATGCTGGGCAGTGTATAAACAAAGATATGGCATCTAGTTCCAAGGAGCTCATTGTTCCATTGTATTCGGCATTCATCATTGAGTGCAGTGCCCACTTTGGTAGGTACCTAACCAGGCATATCCAACAACTGGAAAGTCCCAGAGATTCCTCACTAAAAGAATACAGGGCATAAGTAACATGTACTATGCAGACTACCTCAAGGCCATATCCTTGTATTCTGTGTCCTACAGACTGTTGCAGAAAGATCTATGCCTGGCATACAAGGCATTGTCAGACCCCACTCTGATGGGCCTCTTGCATATTCACAAAACAAACAGCACCAAAATTAACAATTTTAAAGACTTAATCCTTGCCTGTGATATAAATAGGACCTGCTGGAGAGATAGGTATGTATCCCAGAGATTACCCCATCTCTGAAACAGGCTCCTCATCCATGTGAAGCAGAGTTCCTCCATAACCCAATTCAAGTGTAACTTGGACAACTGGATGGGGAACAGGAATTTCATCCCTGGCTCGTCACCTGTGTCTCTTATATACACAGGCAGCCTGTAAATGGTTCATCTCCCAGGCCCAAGCTTACATTTATCAAGAGTATCAGAACTTGTGAGAGATTTGGGATGCATGGCTAGGCTTGAATAGGCCCTTCTAGTCATTAGCCTAATAAACACCTATGTACCTATGAACCTGTTTGCTTGCTACTGCATGTATGTATGCATCTCTAGAAAAGCCATCATATGGATGACAGAACCTGCTCTATCATACTAATTGCTACACTTCATATTTGTTTAGCATGTGATATTACCACTGTCTAAATTTTCTATAACATAATTTTCCTACTTAATATTATTTCAACAATGTAAATTTGTATAGTATTATAACTTTTGTCATTATTTTGGTATGCACATTTTTGTTACTTTCACACCATCGCTGAAAAGTGTCTTTGTACCAACTCACTTAACCTGGTTATCAAATAGGAATCAAGCAAGCAAGTGTGTAGGTAAATAAATGAATAAATGCATATAATAATGACAGACAGAAGAAGGCAAAGACTTGAGAAGTTTAATGGGTCAGAAAGTTATGTGCTCCTGCAGGTTCTTTGCATGTGTGGCATGTGCATATGGGATAGGAAAAGTGCATAGCAGGAGCCAAATATAGCAGGGCTGGATGCCCAATGTCTATGTTGTGGATGGCCATAACAGCACTGCAATTGGTTTGGTGATACTGACAGATTATTACTGGAGCAACCCAGGCAGAATTATAAGCAAAGAACTGCCACACGGATGAACCATCAACTGAAAAGCAGTTATCAGAAGTAGAAGAATTCCTAGTAAAACTTTCCACCCCAGAGAAGTAGCCCTTTATTCCTTCAGATGGCCTGGATGTGGGTGCAGGCTTTACACTTCTTAGCTGTATCTGCAGTGCCAAGACATCAAGACTGATCAAGTTGGCACTGATCATTACAGTTTCTATACCAACTGTATACATATGTAGAATAGGTACATGTGTCATCATAAGCACCTGTCACCTTAAAGTGCAATGTCCTACTCAATAACGTACATATGCCTACAATTTATCTGAGTCTGTTTCACAGTTTTTTCTATGCATGCTGTAATGGTATAGTATTAGCATAGGTATATGTGCTTACAATGATGTACTATCTGTTAACCATTCACAGCTTCCAGCAGTGAAGGGATGCAGTGGGTTATGCAACAGCTGGATTATGTCAGTATGATTACTGCAGATGATGATGTGCAGGCATTACAGTATGATGACACAATGCCACTATTTCTGACACTTCAGTCTGCTGGGTCACCCCTATCTGCAGGCACAGAGGGCCCTGTTGATATACATGCAGAGTTCACAGCTTTCCCAAAGCCATATGAACCTCTTTGATTGAGAGTCCCATGTAGGATACTCATGTGGCTGCTCTAACAGCAGGTCCAGACATGCATTGCTATTGAAGTGGACATACCCAACACCATACATAGGTCAGTTACACAGGAATGTCTAATGCCAGAACTTATCCCGTACTGCCCTCCATATGTATGCAGCACAGATAATCAAACAGCAGATGTGTATGTCAGTAATTTAGGCATATTTAACTGCAAACCATCTATTATGGAGCTAATAAATAAGTGTAAGTGGGGCATGTGAAAGTATATACGTCATCTCACTGCTGAAAAACACAAATGTTCTGTTAAGGACATTGGTGGCACACTCCACTTTCCTTGAAACTTCCACAGGAAGGATTGCAGGGGGCTGAGATTCTGCCCCCAATGGAAACATGGCACATGGAGTAAGAGGTTCTGGACAAATGTTGTCTGTGGACATGTTTTCATACATCAAAAGCCTTTGCACAGTGTACACACACCATCACAAGATAAAGTCTGACACATCACATCTTGTACGGATAAGGCCTTCAGGTTCTAGCCTTAGGGCACCTCAAAATTAAAAGAATTGCATAGTTCTGCCCCTGGCCTGCCATAGAAAGTGCTCTCCTGACATCACTAACTAGGACAGTTCACCTGTGTGAAAATGACATAGGGGCGCCCCTTCCCAGTTTCAGCAAGAGGTGACCCCCCAACTGACACCCTACAACCACTCAGAGTACTAGACTACTGACCTAACATCTCATGACATCACCGTTGTAGTTCTGAGTTATGTGCAATTACTGGTCTTTGTATTGTGTTTTGGAAATCTTGGCTCACTTTTTTGCAATGTGTTGGAGACACAGCATAATTCAGTGGTGAAATGCTGTGGTTTTGTTGTCTTCTTCTACACCATAGTGCAACAATGGAGTTGTTACATATACATTATGAGATTGTATACAATTTGGCAGTGCATACATTAGGGAAGTGTGGTGGGGTCAGTCTCTCCCAATTAGGGATGTGGGGAGAGACAAGCCCCTCCAAACAAAATTTTGTTTCTGTTTCTTAATTTTATTCTTTTTGAATTTAATAGTTTGAGAGTGCAACAGACTTTGTAGTGATTTAATCTAACACTGAGAAACACATAAAATCTAATGATCAGTTTGGTAGTGGCTTGCTAGTTGCTGCTTGTATCTGTAATGTTGAGAAAGACTGTTGTAATGCATAAGAGAGCTAACACTCATACCAGATGTGGCTAATTAATATATGCTGCTGTTTTATAGCTGTTGCAACTCCTATCATAGCTTCTTGCATTACTTATGACAATATTGATATATAATATGGATGCCTGTGGTTAAACAGCCATTATATAGGACTTTGAATTTTATATTTACTTATTTTGTGATTTTGTACTGAGAAAAATCTATCTAGGCAGATTGATCTCTTTTCTGTGGAGGCCCTAGCAAAAAGTTCCAAAACCTTTTTTTATAAATTAAAAATGGATAATTGAACAGTAGAACAGTAAACATTCAAGAGCAGTGTACAAAATGCAAAGCAACTTTGAAACCGGCATGCATGGCACATGAAATTCAAAAGCAACAGCAGGTTAAGGTCATATTCTTCAGGAGATGTTTGCAGAATGGCATTCATAATATATCAAACTCAAAAACAAGCAGCAGATTTTGAACATATTCTTCAGAGATGTATACTAGATGATTCTTTCAAATAATTATCAAACACTTATATAAAAGATTTAGACAGACAGTTAAAAGCAAGCTATATAGATTGTTTTATTTACAGTTTATACTTTATTTTACTGTTACAATTACTTATTATATTAATTGATTATTAACTGCTTGAGAAAGAACAATAAAGTTTCTTTGAAAAAAGACAAGCTGTAGACATTTACCGAGATCACATGACATGCCCTAATGAGCAGATAGGATGCATGATAAGATACAGCTCTTTATAGAATAGCATATACAGGAACTGGGCTGACAAAAGTTACTATGTTTTAAGAAGTCAAACAGACATTTTTATGAGCTAATATTGCATAGAGTAACAGGAACTGTAGTCTTACGGTGGTACTGGTAAACTGAGTAGTATATATTAATATTCAAATAACTAATGGCATGGAGGCCATGTGAGGTCAGGGACCATAACAAGGAGATATAAATAGTGGATGGATACTTGATGATGTTGTAGGCAAGGGTAAGGAGCAAAGTTTCTCAGGGTATGTTCATTGGCAGTGCCAAAACTGTATTGGATTAGATATGTCTAAATGTTACCAATTTATTTAAGTGATGGAACATTGTGTTCCAAATTCTAGACACATGACTGGAGTATAGAGCATCACCTGCAGTTTTTCTGGACTGAGTTACTGCCAGCAGCATTTTGTCTTGACATTATTCTACTCTGGTTGGACAGTACTGTACTAAATCTTTTAATGCATGGCATTTTTGTCAGTTATTCAATAACTCGTGCACCATTGTAAGTTTTGTATACAGCTGTAAGTTTTGTATACCTTTGTAAATGTTGTATACAGCTTTATGTTTTGTATACCATTGTGAGTTTTGTATACAGCTGTGAGTTTTGTGTACTATCGTAAGCTTTGTATACAGTTGTACGTTTTGTATACCTTTGTATGTTTTGCATATAGCTCTAAGTTTTGTATACCATCGCTGCTTTTTTATAATGTAAGTTTTCTATACCATTAAGTTCTGTATACAGTTGTACATTTTGTATTCTATTGTAAGTTTTATATACAGTTGTAAGTTTTGTATACTGTTTTAAGTTGAAAGTAGTGGAGCCATTGTTTGATTTTTGTCCATTTTAATTGTTATTTTAGCTCTGCAGTCATGCTCTCTACTGGGGAGATTTACAGGACATGTAGCTATTTTATTATTTCTTTTCTTAATTTTTTGATTTTTGTAGAGCTTGTAAATTAGTGAATATGTGGTAGGTTATATCACTGTTGAGAGTAAATAAGTCTCAGCAATTTTTTGCTTTGTACTGCTTGCGAGGAAAGGTTTAATTCTGTGCAACATACCATGTTTTTGGTACGTCTTTTTCGTTTTTGGCAGCTGATTGGATGTGAAGACCAAATTTCATTATCATCTATAATGACATGCAGTAGTTTAATTTTTCTGAGCAGATCTGTCAGTGTATTGTTTTCAAAGGTAATGGAAAAGAGACTCTTACTATGACTGAATGCTTTTGGTACGACTAAGAGCATTTTAGTTTTTGTTAGGGTTCTGTATGACTTATAGGCTGTCCAGCCATGTTTAACTAGACAAGAAGGATGTTTATATAAATTGATGACAAGACCAGATCAGTGTGGAGTCATCCAATTATTGAATAAGGATGGCATGCTTAGCATCAATGTGCAAATTAATGATAAAATATTTAAAGGTAGTGACCCATGTATGGAGACCTGTGTCAAAACGACAGTAATTAGTAGAAAGAGTATTATACAGGCCTTTTTTAAATTCATGGATCAACTGGTATACAGTCTAACTGATAATTAGAAGCTATAGCTTCAGCAGCTATTTTAGGTATTCGACTAACAATGATCAGGGTACTGCTGTTTAGTTAGCCTAGCTACCATTGTAGTGATTTTAGGAAAAAATGGTCACAGTGGATTTTGGTTGTTGCAAAATATTCATCTTTAATGAATGAGGTTATTGTTTGCATAAAGTTGGTACTAAATGTATTTGCTATGTTTATGGTTAAGGGGATTGTGTGAGATATTGGGTTGTACTAATTGTCCTGGTCATAGCAGGTTATGGATGGATGACCACAATTTTTTTTTTGGGGGGGGCGGTAGTGGGTTATGTGCTTGCTAGAGGCTGAAGTACAAATACTTTTGGTCAAGCCTTTTGTTGGATTTTGAAAAACCTTTTGAGATATTTATAAGTTCGAGAGCTTTTTTGGGAATTATATGTGTGCTATATTTTCCAGGCTTTGTCTCTGGTTTTATGGGCTAACTAGGAATTGCATTATGTTTGATTATTTCTCTTCTACAGGGAGCAAGCTCATTTAGTATTCTGAGAAAACTGTTATTAAATCTGACAGTGGTTTCAACTT
>NC_056734.1:861736988-861841988 GCF_019279795.1 Protopterus annectens
GGACATCCATTCTTCTGGCGCTGGTTATATGCATACTTCTCAATGATGCAATATCTACAGCTTTCAAAATTGTGGGAACATAATAATTTTTAATGGTTCAGGTCTCCATTTTATTTTAAAGATACAAATCTAGATTAAAAGAAAGCATTGCTGTTCAATCAAACAGGTCAAGTAGCAAGGAATAATGCATAACTATCTGAATTTACTGTGACAGACTGAATGGCATATGTTATAAATTGTAACCTTTCTCCCACAATTTTATGGAAAGTAGAACATTCTTGCAGTACCAACTAGAATAGGGCCACAACAATAAAAAATGCACAGAAAAAAAGGTTATACTGCCTTGGTTGAGACCCTTGGAATGCTCTCAAAACATTGTTTTGAAAATGGGATTCTCTACGGGACTTTAAAAATACCCTGAGATTAAATTGCTAGAGCATAGTTAATTCATCTGTTAAAGTTGAATTTGGGTATTTTCTTTCCTTATTACCAGTCAACAGTGATATTACTTTACCTTTGGTTTAATCAGATATGATCACTTTTCTTAAACAAGTTTGAAAACCAGCATGTAGTCTGTTGATATTTTTTTAAATCATAAATGTTACATGACATATTTCTATTTTTTTTTTTTTTTTGTATTCTACTGTGTGTTTATGTCTGGACTACAGTTAAGAAACAGGCTTTTATCTCACTTGTTCTACTCAGTTAAAAAAATCAGTAACCACAACACATGATACCTTCGGCTCCTGCATCTTTTTTTTATTGATAGTTACTTTTGAGAAAGCAAGAACACCCTTATGTTGCAGGCAGACCTAGTAGGGCAGACTGCAAAAATGTTTTTCAGTTAAATGTCAGCACAGCCATATTTACAGAATAAACTTTCTTAATGGTAGAGGTATAAGTTAAAACATGGTTTCACACTTTTCCAAGCCGTTAGAACATTTAAAATTTAAAGATAAATCATAAAGTGTTGCTGGAAAGAAGTGAAGGCATTTAAAACAAAATCAACATGTTATTTTTTTTCTTTCTATCTTACTTGCATAGATGCTTGCACACACAAACACACACACACACACACACACACACACACACACACACACACACACACACACACACACACACACACACACACATGCACACACACACATGCACACACACATACAGACACAAAACACACACCATAATCCCAGTGTTGTGCTAACAAAGATAGTTATGTTAAGAAAAATCTTACAATATAGTTTATGTGAGGAGTTTCTCCATAAGCAAAAATGCATCCAGTTTAACTCCTTGAATTATCATAAGTAAGGAATTTTCAACTTAACACCCATATTTTTAAAGAAATCAACATAATAACAAAATTAAATGCAAACATTTTTGCAGGGGGCATGATACACTGCACGCCCATGTGGGAAGGAAGAACCCATACACATACCATATCAACTGCATGGCTGCATAAAAGAATTTTTACTGACATGCACAACTGCATCAGTAGTGATTTTTTATGGAAAGCAGTGACCGGGGAGTTCAGTTTCACCAAACTGTGCTAGATAAATTTGTACCTTCTTCAGAATATGTTTGAAATCTAGTTGAAAGCATGGAAAAACCTTACAATGTTTTTACTTAGCCAAGAGCAAGACCAGTAGTTTGATAAGAAATATAATGAACAGATATCTAAACTAACACACAAGTTTAAAACAAGATGTTATAGTGATTCTCTTTTATATGAATCAAAAAATTATGTTGAGAGTGAATAAAATAAACTTGCCAAACCTTATTTTGCACGGAATGGATATCAGAGACAAAAGATGGGAAATGAAATGGAAAGCAGCTCTATTGGATATCTAACCCACTGTAATATTAAAACTAATGATGTTAAAAGCATTATAAGGAAAAAATGGAGTATTCTAAGTGCACACCATGATTTGCATAAAATCATAGGAGGGAGTCCCTATCATATCATCGAAGATGCAAAATCTCAAATGCGTCTTCACTGAACTGAAAACAATGAATATTTAAAAGAGAGAAAGGGGATATAAGTGGTTTCTTTACCTGTGAATCAAATCACTTGGCCCAATTTAAAAAAAAGCACACACTACAAACAAAACAAAGTGGGGGGATTCACTCCCCAATCCCCCTAAAGTGGGGGGCTGTGCCCCCCTACACCCCCCTAACTAAATATACCAACTCCAAGATCGCACTACAGTGAGGAAAATGGAAAAGTAACGGAGGTGGCCAAGCAATTTCTTTCCCAGGGAAAGACATCGCTTATATGCCCTTTCACTCTTTTAAATTTTCATTGTTTTCAGTTTGGTGAAGACACATTCAAGATTTTGTGTCTATGAAGATATAATAGGGAACCTCATAGGGGAACATCCATCCTTTGCATATAAGAGAAGCAGAAATATTAAGAAGAAGTTTTGTTATAAGGAGATACATAATTGCAATAAGCATGCACTTTGTAATAAAAAGGGCACATTTCCTTGTCTTAATTGTGCAGCCTGAAAACACATCCTTAAAGATACATCTTTTACACATCCAATAACAAGAAAAAGAATATTTATTAATTGTTATGCAACTTGTTTTACGAAAAATGTTGTTTACCTAGCAACTTGTTCAGTATGTCTTGCCTTCTACATAGGAAAATATAGCAGAAAGTTTAAAGACAGAATTATAGAACTTATGTCAGGTATGAATACGAATATATTAACCAACACTTTATCTAAACATTGTATGTATAATGGCACTCAACATGTATTTAACTTTAGAGTTGTATAAGTTATTCAAAATAATATGAGGGGTGGTGACACAAATAATAAGTTAGAGATAGCAGAATATAAATGGATTTTAAGATTGAATGCTGATAGAACCCCTGACCTTAATGTAAATATAAGCATTAAATCAATCTTAAAAGAAAAATAGATGCATATATTGAAAAATGTTTTCAAGTATTTATATAATGGTCTACAGTACATACATGTTTTTATATATTTAAATATTTATGTTTACTTTCTAAAAGTGATTTTTAATGTTTGTATTTAAAATTGTTATTCTTTATTTAAAATTTGTGCTACAGATTCTGATTAATGTCTATTTAATGGCTTACACATGAATGGGTATGTAACTTTAAGGATTTTAGCCACTGATTGCTTTTTCTGTTTGATTGCTTGCTGTGTCTTGTTTCTTCCTTTAAAAATGCAGTTGATTTTAATGTGTTTATATTGCACTGAGGAAGGCATGTTTAACCTGAAAGCTCTGTACTTACATTGCATTCTAATAAAACTACTGATCTTGATCTTGGCTTCAATGTCCAGCTTTTTTTGGAAACTGTTGCTGTTTTTCACTGTTGATAACATTTACATAGGTTCTGTTCTGCTTTTTGGACTTTCTTTTACTTAACCAGACATTTTTAACAATGTGTCTCAGCTGAATGTCATTTTAAATGTGTATGTATATGCATGTGTGTATATATGTATGTATCTATATATATATCAATCTATCTATATATATATATATATATATATATATATATATATATATATATATATATATATATATATATATATATATATATATATATATATATATATATATATATATATATATATATACACACACACACACACACACACACACACACACACACACATATATATATATATATATTTATATGTCTTCCTCTCTTCTTTCAGTTCAATGCACCTGTTGCATAAGGACAGCTATAGATTATTTGCACGGTATTTGAACAGACTGCATTACCCTATGAATTTAGAAGCATCTCCTTCTCTGCAGTGATGTGTGATCTCAGAGATAGTACACCTAATATAACCTCATAGAAATTAACATCATTAATATCATACTGAAACAAGTTAAAAAAAAGAACAAAAAGAAAAATTAATACTGACAATTAGCCAATAAAAAAATATTATAACAAAACTGACCCTTTTCTAATTATACAGTTTAAATAAATTATACAATGATAAATTATTGACTAAAATATATAAAATTTGATAAAAATAAATACCTCAAACACTGCACTGGGGACCACCCATAACCACAAGGCAGTCTCTTCATAGAAACCTCTGCAAGTTCTTTGAAGTCCTATGTAGCATCTGTTAAGTCAATCCTTGTGATCCATTGAGAAACAGTACAATATGGTGAAGTAATGCATAAAAGAAGTATAACAATCTATTATTCTTGTGAAACAGGAAATATCTTGCATTGCAGGATTAACTAATTTGGTTTGTAGCAAGTGGTGAAACTTGCTTACCCATTACAAAACAGACCCTACTATGTAAGTGTGTGTGTGTGTGTGTGTGTGTGTGTGTGTGTATGTATATATGCCTCACACACACACACACACACACACACACACACACACACACACACACACACACACACACACACATGTATATTTTTATATCACACATAGGCAGACAAGATGCACACACAAATGTGCAGACATACACACATATGCAAACACACACACATACACGCATGACATATACACATGACAGACTAGTGTTGTCTCATTTTTTAAAGCCCAAAGTGGGACATTTTTTTGTAGGAAATATGAAAGTGACCAGGTAGCAGCTGAAGAATTTGTAGAATACATCTCCACCTTAACAGACTTTTTGAAGGTTACTTTTCAGTTTAGCTCTGACACTACACTTTTCCCAGACATCCTTATAATGAAAGGCGTTTATAATAAAAGATATTTGGCAAGTGTATATAGGAAACCAACGTATTCAAATTTTTTTTTTCACTATGAAAGCTCCCAACCACAACATCAAGAGAAGGCTGTTATAAAAGGTCAGGTAGTAAGAGTGGCTAGGATGTCTTCTTTAGAAACCTCTTTTATTTCTGGGTGTAACTTACTCAAAGAAATGTTTCCGAAGTGATCCTATCCAGTTTCCTTAATGGACAATGTAATAACGGAAGTTATAGATAAGAGAAGAAATTTTTTAAAAACCTATCCTGAATGATAATAAAACTCTAGAAGTTCAACCTATTGGACTTCATTTAGATGTTGAGGTGGTTGTTGTGAATTCAAATGTATCTGTTGATTTCAATACAACTTTTATCACCCATTATTTGGTTAATGCACCTATTTTGAAGGGGATTATTTTAAAGAACTGGGATTTGATCACAGCAGATACTTTGCCTTAAGCTGGGTGAGAAACTGAGGGTGACATTTAAGAGAGGCTATAACTTGAAGACTTTGTTGGAAAAGCCTATTAGAAAACATGTCAACAGTTCTGGGATGTACGAATGCGGAAGATGCAACTTCTGCAAGTACATAAAAGTTGGTAAAAGAAGTTGTTATTAACAGACCTCAACTTTTTATAACAGGTAGATTCAACTGTGAAGCTAAAGGAGTGATATATTTAGCTATGTGCCAAAAATGTGAATGTTTTTATGTAGGTACGACCAAAAGACAGTTAAAACAGTGCATTTATGAACACATGTATGACATTGAGAAACAAAATCCCACAAATGCCCTGGCTAGATATATTTCTAGTAATATAGGGCACACATTCTCGTTTTTGGTCATGGAACAACTTCCTACTGATATTCGGGGAGGTCCTTGGTCACTTATTTTGGAGGAAAAGGAGTTTAATTGGCAGTTATCACTGAATGCCTTTAGATTCCCTGGATTAAACAGCTCCCCTCCCTGCCCTCAATTCCCTCCCGCCCCCAGTACCTCTAAATTTATAGTACTGTAGCCACTCCCCCACTTTCTAGATCCTATCTGCTTTCATCTGGGATAATTCCACCCACCCCCATTCTACTACCTACATTTTAATAGCACCTATTAGCTTTCATCTGGCACTCTCCCATCCCCCTTCCAGCACCTTTACCTCACCACTCTATCTTCTGGTATTGCATCACCAGGTAAAACAGTTCCTTAACTTACTAGCTGAATCACAGATAATGATATACTCCTCTTTACTACCCCTCTTGTTCACACCATACCTCCTTACCTTGTATGAAAACCAGTTTCTCACGGGATTTCAGGTCCCAAAAGGCCATACTATCACCCCAGCTGTAAATCCTTCCACCTTCAACCATACTTACAGTACCAGATCCTATCCAACATTTTGTTCAGTCTATCAACATCTCAACCCCAGGCACATTAGCTCTAGATTCAAACACTACCACAAACTATTAAACAAATTCCTGAAGTTCATCACCAAGTATAGACTCAACCTAATACTTGGTGGTGATATTCACCCCAACCCTGGCCCACTCACTTCAGATATACATACCCCCTCTACTTGTAATTTAAGCTACAAATCTACAATTAATAGGCCAACTAACTCTCTCCTAGTCTGTCATCTCAATATTAGAAGCATTAATAACAAGGTACATGAATTGCATGCACTTCTGGATGTCCACTCCCATGAGATTCTCTGTTTATCTGAAACCTGGTTAAAACCTAACACTAAAGACAATGAAGTGTTACCACCTGGGTACAACATACGCAGGCTGGATCGTGCTTCGAGGAAGGGGGGTGGGGTAGCTGTACTCTATAAATCTGAGTTGAATGTCACCATTTTTTTTTTTTTTTTTTTTTTTTAGCTGGATCTAGCTGGATTCTAGCTGGGATTTTAGAGAGAAAGGCTCCAAAAGAGGGAGAAAACAAATAAGACACAAAAAAAAAAAATAAAAAAAATAAAAAAAAAATATTATATTAAATATAAATAAAAAAAATAAATTAGGAGGGAATAAAAAATATTATTATTCAGTAACACATAACATTGCAAAAACAATTAGCATTATATATTTGATAATCCGTTGGAGAGAGAAAGGAAAAGAGAAAAAAAAAAAGACAGAGTACAGAAGAAAGATAAAAAGAGAAAGAGAAGAGAGAAAAGTGTAGAGTGGAAAAGAGTATTGTGAAAAGAAGATTGGAGAGGAAAGAGGAGGAGAGAAAGGGAGGGAGAGAGGGAGAGGAGAGGAGGGAGGCAAGAAAGAGGAAGAAAGAAAAGTAAGTATAGTAAGTGTGTAGAGATTAGTAGGTATAGGGGGAAGAAAAGAAGTCAGTCAGGGAGTCCTGCAGGAGCAGAGCCAGTGATTTTGGAAGTTTGATTTTTTTTTTTGAAGAAAGTGTAGAGGAGGATTTAGAGTGATATCAGTGGGTAGCTGATTCCATAGATGTAATACAACCTCCTCAGATTAATAACTCAGAGATTCTTGCCACCAAATTGCAACTTAATAAAAATAAATGCATTAATATAATCTATGTTCATTCCCCCAGGTAACAATATATCTACATTTGAAGATATCCTGCACTGGCTATCATGTCACTACCCCTAAGAAATCCTACTACTTGGAGACTTTAACATAGACTGGGGCAACTGTTCCTCAGAATCCCCAACCACCCATATTAACCTGCATGCATTTACACAAATCATATCCACCCCTACCAGGATAGGTAAACCCAACCAAAAAGAAAGTATACTTGACTGGGTACTCATAAACAGTCACCCCCAACTGTACACCTCTGGTACCCTCCTTAATGGCCTAAGCGATCACCTTCTCACATATGTAATTAAGCACAAAACCATTAATTCCCAACAACCCTTACTCAGAAAGGTTAGAAACAATAAAAACTTTGACCATGCCAAATTCCAACAAGAACTAAACTCATGTAATTGGTCTATTCTAAAACACCTCCCCTTAGAGGAAGCAGTAGCATACTTTAACAACAAATTCCTTGAGATCCTTGATTTGCATGCACCTGTTCGTTCAAGGAGAACCAAGGCAAAAACTGCACCATGGCTTTCTATAGAGTCTAATCTCAAAATTACCCTTAGAAACAAAGCATGGGCTTTATGGCATTCTTCTAAAGACCCTCAAGATCACATTAAATACAGGCAATCCAGGAACAAAACCAAAAAATCAATTTTACAAGACAAAAAACAATACTACTGTAATTTACAGACAGTAAATCAAAATAACCCTCAGAAGTTTTGGGCAGGTTTAAATAATCTACTACATCCTGGACAAACTTCAACCCCAATCCCTGCTACTACTATTGATAAAACCCTGAAGATGTTTCTGATAGTTTTAACCAATTCTTTACTGAGACAATTCAAGCCCTAGCTAGCCAACTACCTCCTAGCTCCCTGGTCCTGAAAGTAGCACCCTAGAAACCTACTTGCGTTCAGCTTCCAACCAGTCGCCACTTCACTTATCCGTACCTTGATCAAAACCCACTACACTTTCTGCTGATCAACTCCCTGCCGAGTACCTACAAAAATCAGCTGATGCTATTGCTTACCCGTCTCAATACTAATCAATTGAACCATAGTAGAAGCTAAAATTCCCACCATCTGGAAAATATCCTATGTAATCCCACTTCACAAAGGAGGCAGCTCTACTGAATTCTCCAATTATAGGCCAATAGCTATACTCTCTCCACTTGCAAAGATTATGGAAAAATGTATTCATAGACAACTCATGCACCACCTAATACAAAATCGCCTTATGGCAGACACTCAGCATGGCTTCTGTCCTCATCACAGCACTACTTCAGCCCTCCTAGCCTTTACTAACACCATAAACCATAATCGCAACAATAATTATATATCCGCAGCCCTCTTTTTGGATCTTTCCAAGGCATTCGATATGGTTGATCACCAACTTTTAATCCACACCCTGCAAACATTCTGTCTAGATACTGGAGCCCTCCAATGGTTTCAATCCTACCTGAATGGTCGACAGCAGGCTGTCCTCTGGCAGAACAAACTCTCTAACCTTCTACCTAACACCCTTGGAGTACCACAAGGCTTTATACTAGGGCCCTTGCTGTTCTCCATCTTCATTAATGACCTTTATACTGTCATCCCAAAAGTCAGCTGTATCCAATATGCTGATGACTCTACTCTGATTTGCTCAGCCACATCTCCAGTAGAGTTATGGTCAGCTACCCAGACCACCTTTAATACAATAGAAAACTGGCTTTCTGAACATCGTCTGATCCTAAATCCCAAAAAAACTAAAATGCTGTTATTTTCACCAACACGTAGGTCTACCACTTTCACCTTTACCATAAAATCGAATGATGGCACAATAATCTCCCTTGACCCATCTACAAAACTATCAGGTGTCATCATAGACAATAATCTAAAATTTGACATACATGTTAACCAAACTATCAAAACCATCAATAAAAAACTAGGGTCACTTTACAGAATAAAAGCCTTCCTAACCCCTCCAGCTAAAATTGCCATAGCTCGCTCTCACCTTCTTTCAATCCTTCTGTATGCATCCCCTCTACTCTCGAATTTAAACAAGACTGTCCTTAACAAACTTTCAATTTGCTACAACCACATTGCCAGGTTTGCCACTGGGCTGCCTTTTAGGACACATCATTGCATCAATCTAAATCAGCTTGGGTGGCTTGAACTACCCAGCCTAATCCAGTATAACCAACTGATTATGGCCTATAAAATCCTCTATAATCTGGACAATACTCCTGCACTTAAAAATATTATCACCCTCTATAACAATCCTAGACCGCTTCAATCCTCTAACAAACTACTAATTCAGACTAGCAAAATTAATAACACAGCCTGTGATTCTGTCTTTGCAAACTCTGTAAGTAGATCCTGGAATTCTTTTCCAGCTGATATTACCTTACTTTCCGCCTTAGGTCAATTTTAAACTAGACTCAAACAACATTTGTCACTTAACTGGCTATGTCAGTGTATCAAGCCTGGCTAACTCTCTCTAGAATGTGTAAAAATCTGTTAACCAGCTTACTGTGTAATTTAATTTAATCCTGACTTGTGCTCAGGATTAACTGTAACCTGTGGAACTTGTTTAACTTGCTTACTTATGTAATCTCTGTAAATAGTCTGTTTGTAATATGTGATGCTGGTATTATGTAATGCTGTATCTGCTTACCCTTGGAGCTTTTCTCCCCGGGCCTCCGCTGAAAATGGACATGCATCCATTCTGACTATCCCAGTCAACAAATATAAAATAAAATAAATAATAAATAAATAAAATTAAATGAGAACTGCAATGTAAAATATTTGTTAAAATTAAAATCCTTAGAAAGATGATTTTTAAAAAACATTTTTTTTAGTTTGTAAAACTATATATATATATATATATATATATATATATATATATATATATATGTATGTATACATTTATTTTATTATACAACAGTCTCAACAATTTTAAATATTTATTTGTGATTTATTTGGGCTAGGAAGTGATATCATGTATCCTTTGTTATTTAAGAGATGTAATTTCCTTGCAACATTTGTCTGCAGAAGTTTGTTTATTATAAGCAGATGAAAGCCCTAACCTTATTAAATTTACTGTTGTGGATTTGTCACTTTGCCTCTCCTTTTTTTGTTTTTAAATGTGAAATTTTGCAGGCTAATCTATATATACCACAAATGCTAAGAACTAAACTTAATATTTTTGGCAAAACAAAGGCTTGTTCTTAAACAATTTTGAGTTAGTTCTATTGTTTAATGTAATATTAAGACATTTCCAATACAAAATATAAAGGATTGTAATTAGTTCACCAATCATAACAAAATTATCATGTTTCTAAGACTTGGATGCCAAGAAATTCACCTTAACAGCGAAGCCTTGTGATGAGACCACATAATGGGGGCTTATGATAATAGAGTTGATCATAATTCTTTATAGTTCATGGAGCATTATATGCTCCATGTGCTAAATGGCTACAGAAAAATAAAAGTGCTTTGAAAACCAGTAAATTCCATAGTGAGCATTGGCAGTACTCAGTACTTA
Organism: Protopterus annectens; assembly: GCF_019279795.1. Lineage (NCBI taxonomy): Eukaryota > Metazoa > Chordata > Ceratodontiformes > Protopteridae > Protopterus > Protopterus annectens. Next base: position 861,747,771 of record NC_056734.1, read on the forward strand.
GCACAAGACTCGGTATTAACAGCGCTTAGAAAGGTGCATAACAATTGTTAAACATCCCTTAAGGCACTGTTAATTTTGAAAAACACTCAGTTAGGTTCGATTTTTCCTGACACCGGAGCATAATCATGACATGCCATGCACTACAATTATTTTATACAGGTATTAGAGGATTCTGAGGAAATATTTTTTATCCTAAAATTGCAGGACATTTGCTATTTTTTGTGTTTTTTTCTGCAGGACACAACCATATGAATACAGATTGTCCTCTGCAAATAGGGACCGTTGATACCTCTGTAACAAATACAGACAATAAATTTGTTTATTTCCATTGCATTTTTTCATCCTGGAAATCAGAACATCTCTTTAGTAATTGTAGAACAAAAACAAAATGAACAGCTGCAAGGACAACTAAAATCAACAACACCCTGTGATGTGCAACTAAAGTAACTTAACTTAATTTCTGAGCATGTGAGTCACCCCCTCAAATTATCTTTTTAATTGAATTACTTTTTCATTTAGAATGGCTTTAGGTAGCCTTAACAAATCCAGATAACAAACAGCTGACAAGTGGTTCCAGTTTAGGGAAACAAAGCGATGACCAAAATGCCAGTCCAAACCATGCTGTTGAAAGCTGGTGCTACACAAACATTTTCTTAAGCCTGTTTCTGTAATGACAGAGGTACATAAAGAAAGAAAAACAAATGGGTAAGTGAATTTATTGCAGAAGAAAAGTGCTTGCTGTGAAATAATCTTCACATACTCTGTGCCTTTACCAACATAATTAGAAACGATCAACATTTCCATCGACCCTACATCTTCAGTCATATTACCACGAGAAAAAGAAAAGGCAGAGGGCAAGAGTTTCTACTCATGAAAAGCAGAAATACCCAAGTACTGAGGCTATGTTTCTAGATGTTACCATATCATTGTATATTAATTGTGTTTTAATTGTTCAAAAAGATATGGTGTCTGAAGTGCTGATTTTTTATAATTAGTTGAGTAACCTTCAAAATATTAAAAAGCTTGTCATTCCATAACTCTGCATTATCATTATAAGAAGGCAGTTCAGTGTTAGAAGAGATTTCCATTGTCTATGTTTGCAGAATTAAAACATTAATAATCACTCTGAACATGCGAATAGCAAGACATTTCTGATTTGTGCCTCAGGCCCTTGCCTCTTGCCTCTCCCAAATAAATATTTCCCTTTCTTCTATGATATCTGTTCTAAATCTTGAACTAAAGCTGCATCAAATATACTGACCTTACAAAATGTGAATACTTAAAATGGCATAACAAGAGATACAGCAGCATATTTCACCCTGGACGCAGTTATCTTCTTTTGTGGTTCATGTCCACTATTTAGTTTTATGCAATTTTGGAGACAGGGCATTTGGTACATTTTGTCCAAGTAAAATAAATCATGTGACCATACTATTCATTGAGCTAAACTCCTTAACACTGAACCTCATGTTGCTGGTGTCCCTAGGAAATCACTGCCAGTGCAGTTTGTAGTTGCATGCCAGCCGAAATTCCCTTTCTGCATTGTTTTCATTTCCCTCACTGGTATGTGACTGCCAAGTTAGTACAGAGAGGTAAAGAGGTGACAGCTTTTCCACAACACATGGTGTAAAAAAAGGTTTTGTTCCCACCTGCAAAAAAGATTTGTTGAGTTGAAGTTTTGATTTTTTTCCTGGTTAAAACATTATAGAACTGAGACTTGGTGAAAAGTAAGAAGAGCAATTTTTCACCACGCCTAATATGGAGTATGCCTAGCTATATGAACGATTCTGAGACGCCTTCATCTACTTTTCTCGTTAGTAGAAAGTCCCTTAAAGCAGAATGTTTATTTTTTTAATTAACCCATAAAAGCAGGATAGATTTCATATTCAGACACTAAGACGGTAGGATAAAACTCTGCAGCAGCCTGCTTCTCCCATATATTACTGTTACAATAGTTAAGATTAATTTTTCATGCTTACCCTGCAGTAATCATTGTTAATATGCAGTAAATAAAGTATAATTCTTACTGGTTTCTATATTAATTATTATTTTTTTGTTTACTAGGACAGAGCCTATTTTTAGAGGAGGCCCAGGGAGAAACACTTCAGACACATGGCTTTTGAATGTGGAAGGAAACTCACTCGAATGCAGAGAGGGCATCCAGACTCTTCACAGAAGGCACCCCAGCTGAAAATCAAACTTGAGAACCTTTTGCTGTGAGGCGACAAAGCTAACCACTGTACCACTGTGCTGGCATTTATATGAAAGCTTATTTCAGCATTTACTATATTTCAAGCATCTTGGCAGCAGTAAAGCTCTTTAAAATTAAATTAACTGCCATCTTTTGTTTGCAGAAAGAGGTCTAGTGCACAAACCAGAAAAAATACTTACACAACCGCAAACAGGGACCTCAATCACATAAAAGCACAGCAGAGTACTAATTATTTAGGACATTGCATTTGGGGAAGGTAGCACAGCCTCAAACCATTCTAACAGGAGCTTGAGGACACTTCCTTGTGGTTGCTGCTGCTGTGTAAGAAACAGGAGCAGCTAGAAGAAGAAAAATTAGCAGACTGCTGCTTGCTGTGTCTGCCTTGGCATACAGCTGTGTGTTATTTTGAATCTGTGCTTTTAAATCCACCTGGTTTTGGAGAAGGATTTTTCTGTACTAATTTGAGTAGACTCTGGCAGGGTATGCTACAGCTTCTCTATATGAAAAAGAAGGCAGCAGATAGCTTTCTGCAAGATGGGTGAGAAGTAAGCTGTAGATTGCAGGTGATTTGAGATCAGCAACAAACTTTAGCATTGTCAGTTACTAGCAAAAAACAGATGGTCTACATTCAGTGGAGTCATACGAGACATGGTTAATCTTTAGGAGACTTATAACAGCCAGTGTACTCCTCTAGCAGAATGCAGTCCAAGAGATAGCTTGAACAAACAGCTAAGAAGCAGAGATCAGGATTTTTACCCAAGCTTTAAAAAGCTTTCCTGCTGGTATAAATGTTTTGTTCCTGGTTGTGACCTCAACAACTAGGGCTCACTAATGAGCACAAAAAGCTGTAGGTTTAGTCACTGAAAGGTAAATCAGCTGCTCGGTGACTCTCCTTCTTGACTGGGAGAACAGGGTAAGGAATGAGTGCAGATGCATGACGCAGATACAGCAGGGGATGCCACAATGTCAGCACTCTCTGAGAGATATGAAAATTAGCTCAGAGGAAGATATCCTGTTGCATTAATTTTACGTGGCCTGTCAGTAGATATACCAATGGCCAATAAAGCCATATTCTTTGATGAGGTTATCTATTCTCTCAGAGTATTCCTAATGATGCTTGCTTTAGGGAGAAGAAGTAGAATGGACAGTTTTGGAGGACTGCAGTAGTCACTGGGACCTTGAGATACATGCTAAGTGCAATCAAGCAATGTCTGCCACAGTATACAAAGCATAATAATTAAAAAATGGGTTTGTTTGCTATCACAGTTATAAGGTTTGCTCCTTTTAGCTCCTGTCTTTGAAACACGAAGGAGGAAAAACAAATAAGTAGGAGGCAACAAATGTTGAGCAATGAGTGACAACACAATCAGGTATCTGCTCACAGCTATATCTGCTTTTCATTCAAAAAATACAGGATGCTGCTTATACCTAACTAGGACTGGACAGATCAAATCCAAATAATTATTGTCCCATTCTATTACTCTGTTTAGATGCTAAACTGTTGGCAAGTGTAATAGGACACATTGTAGAAAGGAATCTTGTCTCTAGAAATCAAAGTGGTTTTGTTGTGAGATGCACACCTGAGGACAGCTGGTGGAGTTTAAGCCAGTTTACTGAGCTGCATGTGATATAGAATATGAAATGATGGAGTATTTTTCTTTGACATACATAAAGCACTCTATTCAGTAGAACAGGAATTTCTCTGTAAACACCACAAGTGAGTAGGGGTAGAAGGCAAATTTATATAGTAGACTGAAACTTTGTATAAATCCCCTAAAATTAAACTAGTAGTCAACAGAGGTTATTTAGATGTGGCAGATGAGTGGGAAACACATCAGGGTAGTACCCTGTCAGCTAGATTATACTTATTATCTCCTGACTTCCTGTCTCAAGACAAGCAGAGAGTTTCTGACTTCCTGTCTCAAGACAAGCAGAGAGTTCAAGAAAAATATTCTGGCATGATAGACATCATTCTAATTATTCACAGCTGACTGCATACCCTATACCAGATAAACAATATGTAGACTTCATGGTAATATGGAATATTTGCAAGAGTTTTACAATATAATCAGGTATGGAGTGCAGCTGCTTTAAGGCTGCAGAGCTCAGAGTAGGAAAGGTATACTCCTACACTTTTATCCTACTACAGTACTGAAGAGACATAAATTTCTTCTTCACTTATTCTGTTTCTCCAGTTACACATTTGCTTCACCAACTTATACAGGCAGTGCCTTATCTTCTTTATCTCGCCTCCTAGTCTTCTTGATTTTGCATTTGTAACATAATAGTTCCTAATTGTTATTATTTAAGCCCTGTATGTATATCTTAATCACATGTATACTTTCTTCTGTACCTTAGATTGCATTGTTACATATGTAAAGCTAACTGTGAACTTTTCTCCCTGGGTCTCCACTGAAATGGGCTTTTGCTCAGGCAGACTATCATGGTTTACAAACATAAGTAAGTAAATAAATAAATACTTGCATGTTGAAAAGCCTACAGGAAGGATTTAGCATGTAGGAAGAATGGTCTTAAGCAATTGGGGATTAGAATTCTTGAATTAGCATTTGGTAGAGTAATTTTGAAGAACTATAACAAAAGATCTCACAACTTTTTAAGTAAATGGAATATAAGCCTTATATGCTAGTTGGATGAATAAATATAGTTCAGGCAAAGATTTTAAATTTGAAAATGTTCTATATTTTTAAGCATATTCCACTGGGATATGAAGATTGATAAGTCCAAAAGTTTTAGGCATACTGAAACAGATTTGTTTTGAGGTGGAAAGCAAACAGAATAGGAAGTAAAAACTATGGTGCAACTCAGGAAAACTTCTCCCTGATAATTAAAGGGCACTGGGTTAGAATCACTCCCATTAAAACAGTCGGCCCACAGCATAAATCACTTATTGCTGCAATCAGCTGCAAGTAGTGCCCGGGGAAGGCTCTAAGGTCAACAGAGACTAGACTGAAGATCTGTAAGATGACTAGATAGAAAGCACAATAGTTCAAGGAATTACTCAGGGCTCTACCACCTCAGGAAGAGGCGATATAGATCAAGATGAAGAAGAATGGCAGTGTCTCAAAACAGCATGTGAGAGGACTGTAGAACAGATATGCAGCCAAGCAAGGTGTGGAAACAAGGTACATATGGAGAGTTGGCAATGGAATGCAAATGTCCATAAAGTCAACAAAAGAAAGAAGGAGTGCAGGAAAAAGTACTAGCTAAAAAGGGCAGACCAGGCTAAGTAAGAATACTCATTACCCAATGAAGAGGCTAAGAGAGGAGTACCATCTTCTGGAAAGTGACTCGGTAGATGGCACAAAGCAGCTTCATCAGTTTGCAAGGCAAAGACAAAAATATACTCAGACACCATTCATAAGAGATGTCAGCAACAACCTGATCACCAGTACACAAGATGGAAGAAGTACTTCCAGCAGCTAATGAATGAAGGAACCCCCACAGACGCTGCACTGATCCAGGCACAGCGTGTGATGAAAGAAAACGAGGAGCCCACCCTAGAAGAAGTAAGAAGAGCACTAAGGAAAAGGAAGCCTGGTAAGTCAGCTGGCTCAGATGAGGTCACAGCAGATATGATCATGATAGCAGGTGAGATGTGCAAAACTGGCTCCAGGAAGTACTTATAGCACTATGAAGAGAAAGTTATAACCCAGATGACTGGAGAATAAGCATACTAGTGCCAGTATAAAAGAAAAAAAAATGGACTATCACAACTGTGGGCAGTGTAGGGGTATCAAACTCCTGTCACAATTCATGAACAATCTGAAGCTGGTGATTTATAAACAAGTATGCAGAGTAGTAGAATGTAAGACAGAAAATGAGCAGTGCAGATTCAGATGAGGAAACAGCACAAATGACCTGATGTTTGCAGTGAGGCAGATAATTGAGAAGATGCTACAGATGAGGAAATAGTCCAACTGGTCATTCCCAGACTTGGAGAAAGCATATGATAATGTCCCAAGAAAGCTCATTTGTGCAGTCCTGTAGTAGTTCGTAGTCACAAATACATTGGTAGAATTAGTGGAGACAATGTAGAAGGACTAACTAACTCAAGTACAAACAGTGTTCGATCTCACAGAAGGGATCCCAGTGGGAGTGGGTGTGCATCAGGGTTCATCTCTGAACTCAGTGCTGTTCATACTAGTGATAGACGACACTGGCAAACAGGTTAAAGGGGACAGATCAAAGAAGTTGTTGATGTAGATGATGTGGCACTGCAGGCAGGCTGTAAGCAAAAACTTCAGCAAAGGATAGGTGAATGGAATGCAAAATTGAAGGCACATGGGATGAAACTGAGAACAGATGATGACAGTTGCAATGGCAATAAATGAAGGAAATTGAAAGAAGCTGAGAATTGCGATAGAAGGGAAAATAGTGGAAATAGATAACAGCTTCAAGTATCTGGAGGGTGGTTGATGAGAAAGGAGGTCTGAATAAGGAGGTCAACACTACAAGCTGAGGGGCTGCAGCTGACTGGCACAGAGTGTCGGGGTAGTGTGTGACAGAAGAATAGCCAAGAAGCTGAAAAGTAAGGTATATAAAACAGTGCTGAGACCAGTTTTACTGTATAGTGCAAAAATCCATGCAGTAAAGGATGAGCTGTTGAGAAAGCTGGAGGTGATTTAGCTGAAGTACCTGAGATGAGTGATAGGATGCACACTGAGGCACAGATAAAATAATGAGCACATCAGAGCAGATGCCAAAGTAGCTGCACTTGCAGAGTAGGTGAAAGACAACAGATTTTGGTGATTTGGGCATGTGTGCAGAAAAGCAGAAGACAATCTGGTGGATAGATTGCATGACAGAAGAACTGTCACAGTCAAACATGACTGTAGAAGAAGGTAGTAAGTTACACTGAATCAAGGGTGAGATAAGAGATGGTAGCAGCTAACATGATGACACAACGTCATAGAGAAACTGGAGAAAAGGAGGTTGATGATGATGATGATGAAGATGATGATTTCATAGATTTAAAAATATATGCTGTTCACCAGGATGGTGTGTAGTCTGATTGCTCTTTTCTGCAAGTCAGATGTCTGGCCCTGGTAGACTGATAGCAGACATAATCCCTCCCATAGTCAGCTTGCTTAATGTGTATTAGCTGCCTTGGGGGTGAGGAAATTTGCAAGCTTCCCTATTCATCTTTCTCATAACTCAACTGTAGATGCATAAGTCACCATCGCCTTTTCTGAGGGTGATCATCTGCTAATTCTCCAGCTGATTCTGCCAATGTAGTGGGTCTAACTACCTTTCTCTTACCAGGATGAGCAGGTTGGACACTCAGAATCATCCCCTTCTCCTACCCAGCATCTCAGGCATCCATGTCAGTGTATGAACGCAAGTCACATGGGCAGTAGTCAGGACTTTATCTCTCTGTTCCATGGGATAAGGTATTGAAAAATGCTTTTAAACCAATGACTAAACTAAAACTAACTCTGAACAGTGAAAGAGTACATTCCTTGTTGGGTCTTTTAGTTTTATAGGTTTATAATAAGCCATTGGCCTAAGTCACCATCAGAAAGCTTAGCCAGATCATCATGTAAGAGGTTGCCAGTTCCTTCTATAAAATAAAATATTACCACATATCCCCCCTGAAAATGTATGGTATTCCATACAATTGCCAAGTCTGGTTTTGAAATACTGAAGACATTGCTTTGTCTTATATGGAAGGTGATTATTTTCTTGAAGCATTAGATCTGCTAGATTAAGTGCAATTGGTTAGTTATCATAAATATGGTGGATGAGGAGGCTTACGGCTACATTGTAGGCATTAGTAACACTTCTTTTTTAGAGGAGAGAAGAGTGAAGAGTCATTTATTCATTCAGAGCCCAAAACTCTAAACATAGATCCCCTCTGCACTAACTGCCACTAACTCCTTTGGCTTGGTTGGTATCAATGCTATGAACCTATATTCAATGCTATTTTCAGAAACTCGGAACCAATATTATTAGGTATTCAGGAGTCTGAAAAACTACAAAAGTCAGAGCAGTACACTTGTTCTTTAAATCAAGTATCTGCCAGTCTTTAAATATTGCTTAACTCCCTGCTGTTCTTATATATCCTGTCAGAGGATTCCTCTCAGCAGCCAACCTAAGCTGAAAAACTGAATTATATAGTGAAGAGCTTAATATGGGTAGATGAACCAAGTTAAGAATATTCCATGTTCTTTAAAAATTGCAAACTCAACCTCCTATGTTGCCACCAATGCCTCATATTTGTACATTTTAAATATCAAATCATCTCTGAATAATCTATAATCATTTAGAAAGTATAATATTCCTAATCTATCACTATAACATACATTTCATAAACTATCTGCCTTGTAAAAAATTCTGTACTTTCTCCAGTTTCCTTATTTGTATTTGATTACTTATACAAAAGAAACAGACCTTAATAAATGTCTTATAACTGACTTGCAAATTAGAATCAGGACAGTAGCATCCCTATTTGAGATTCACCTTAGTATGCTCTTTCTTGACAAATGTTTAGGTGGTTTTCAAAGCTTACATTTTCACCAACTAAACTACCCAAATATCTGACACAGTAGTCTACTTTTATTATGTGGTCATTCAAAAGATAGTGACATTTCTGATTTTCCCCTCAAAATGTAGAACATTACATTGTTTAGCATTGAAGTTCATACTGTTTGACTTAATGCATATCTGGCCTTTAGCCAAATATCCCTGTCATATACCCTAATCTTTGACATTAGTAACGGTCACACTAGTCTTTGCTCCCTTGCCAAGTTTATTCACCATAACATGCCATGCAGTTATTAATCTTGAAATAAACATCCCCAGTAACAATGGACACAAAACTGAACCCTGAAGTACCCAGTTATAATGTCCAATTCATCTGAAATGCAGTCTGTAATTTGTATAATGCAACTCATTCTCTTAAGTCAGTTTACTAACCAATTAGCAATATATAAGTTTATCCTTAAGGATTGCAATGTTGTTGCACCTTCAGTATGTAGGACTACATCCAATGACTTAACAAAACCTAGTAAATGGCATTAGTTGATAACCACATATCTAATGTATCTACTACATATGAGTAGAAACTAACCAAGTTTGTCATACACGAGTGCCCTGCAGTAAAGTCATGTTGATAAAGTTCTAACCCAGTATTAATATACATTTGCAACCCTTTGACTGATGAGTTTTTTGAGACATTTTCCAAGGATCCAAGTTAAACTAATCAGTCTGTAATTATCTACATATATAAGATTAGTACACTTTGGAATTGGCATACCTGTAGCCTTTTTCCATAATGTTTATGGCTGTTATATTTGCCAATTGTCATTTCAGAATTATGGCTATCTACTACAATTGTGGTTTTGTTTTACATTTTTATCATTTTAGATCAAGGAACTTTTTTCACTACCAAAGTATACTAAAAATTTAAAAAATGATGCCAGAGCATTCAATTGTATAGTGTCACACACTAGGGCAACTGCAAAATTGAGATAGCCGGCATTGGGCATAGATCAACTAGGCAGATGTCTAGGGGTGCAGCTCCAGCAGGGGTGCTTTTCCACTATTTATTTGTTTATTTTTTTGTTGTAAAGAAATCACTTAAAAATAAGATCATGGCTTGCCAGTGCGCAATTATTCATTTTTCTTTTCTTTCTTAGTTTTGTTTTTTGTTTTGTTTTTTTTTTTTAATCTGGTGCAGTACTTTTACAAATACAGGAACTTATTGGGATGACTGGCAATGAGTCTAGGGCTAGATTCAATAAAGACTACACTAATTGTACAGAATATGTATTAGAACATTCTTATCACATGCTTTGTGCTTTATAGTTACTGAGAAAGATTGAACTTAGTGTACATGTAATCTATACTTTGTGGTAACCTTTTTGAATTTCTGTCAAGTCCTTAAAGCTGCAGTCTACCCTTTCAGGTAATTTATGAATCCCTGTCAATCCTTAAAGCCTCAAGTAGGAAAACTAAAATTAGGAGGAAGAAAGTGTGAGTTATGCCTGTGTTTGTTCACTTAGAACAGTGTACACTTAGTGCAAGTGTCATTGAATCCCAGAGTATGTTTTTCTTTCTTTCTTTTTTTAGTAGTTTGAATACACATAACCCAAAGGAAGTAATTGCCAGTATTTAAATGAATTAAACTTTTTTTCCTTGGGAATGAGACCATGCTTTCATTTATATTATACGCAGAAAAGTAGCATCTGCATGACCATTTTGACTGTCATAAATAATTATGTATAACTTTGATTAAACAAAACTTTCATTTTTTGCTGATGGTAATTAATTTTAATTTTATACCAGAATGTTTAATTCTAGATTGTTTTAAATTATCAATTCCTGTTTTTTATAATTTTGTGATTCCTATGGTTATCTATTATATCAGATATTTAGCAATAAACTGAGAACTCCTCTGTGTAAGAATAGATGTAGGCACTAGTTTACATGCATAGTCAACCTGAAATACTTCTGCGTTCAAGACCTTAAGAACTCTAAGCCTAATTACATTTTAATTAGTGCTAACTAATAAATATGATGACATATATTGTATTTTTACTGTGGAAAGGTCAGCTTGTCTACAGAGGTAAACATAAAAATAAAAACATGAAAAATTTAGATACATTACTGACTTATTGACATATAGGGATCTAAACCTCTTCTGCAATATCAACAGAATGGTTTAGAGGGAAAGATATATTTCATAGAGGATGCCACTGCTGTGGAACAGATACACTATTGACATAAAACAAAGTTCATCCCTGTGCATGTTCAAGAACAACTTGGGTCTATGGATGGAAAATAAAAAAATTACCTCGGGACTTCCTCCTGTACAACTAATGGACAGAGGCAGGTTCTAAATGCTTTATAGTATGCATGGACCTCCCCCATATTCTCTATTGTATGATCCCAGTTATTCAAATTATGGGTAATATATAACTATTGACCATGGGATGGGTAAAACCAATCTATAACCATAGGTTATTTTGAGCACAAAAAGGAAAACTGGCTGGGCTTAAAATGGTCTGCAAGGGCAGCAAGCCTAGTACTTACCTATGAACCTACGTTGTAAATTAAAGCTTCAAACTTGGGATCCAAGCAGCTGTTTTCAGTATTAGTGTGGACTCCTTCTTGCAACCCATGAAACCCACTTGTTGGAGAGCAAGTTTGTATTACCTGAGAATCTACATAACTGTTGTACAACATAGCCTGAAGTTTTATTTTTATATGTTTTTCTTGAACTTTTGCACAAATAAAAGTTGACTGTGTTTTCAAAGTATGTGGTTAGTAGAGAGTAGAATAATATTTGCTTATTGCAGGAAGAGCAAATAGTGAATATATATCTGTTCACCACCATAAGAATGAAACTCCAAATAAAATTACAGAAGGGGTAACAGAAAATAAAGTATAAATCAGGTCATGAATCTAAAGAGAGCAGATGTGTAATTTGTAATAGTAATGCTGTAGTAAAGAATAACAACAAATACTTGTGTACAAAACACAGTTGTAGCAGTTTTATATTAAAAATGGGTGGAAAAAACAATTTAGGTATAGTTATAAGTAATGAAATAGAAATAAAATAAGGCATTTTAAAATGGTAATGTACTTCAGAGTATATGTTTGGCTGGAATATAAAGAAGATACTTCTTGAATGAATCAGAATTTAGAGTGATCTGTTGATAAATACATTTCATTTCAGCTGTTGGATGATACTCTGTATAACAGCAAAATGTAAGTTTGTATTTGGGAGTCTTGGTTTTCAGAAAACCTTTCCACATTTTCAGACTTTTTGCATCACTATCAGCATTTGCTAAAACAGACATTGTATTTGAAAAATATGTTGGATTAGGTTCAAAGAAACTAAACTGGAAGAAAGAGAGGGAGGATATATTCAAAGAAGGTAAAGAGAAGTCAGAAGGGTTCATAAGGACATTCTGTCTAATGAATTGATAAGCATTTGAAGAAAGAGTTAGATGCAAACATTTTGATTATGAAAAAATAGTAATACGACAAAGACTATTGGAAGAATCCAGCTGTGATACAGAATGAATATTTGAAGAAATTGAATATTTTGAAAAAATAAGAAAATGTAGAGATGACATGCCAAATGGAAAAAGGTAAAACATTTGAAATCAGTTCCACAGTTTGAAGACAGGTCACATAAATCAGAAAAAAAGACATATTTGTTGTGAGTATAATAGGGATGAAAATAATGAAAATATAGGAAAAGAAAAAGAAAAGAAAGGAAAGAAAACAAATGAGAGAAAATGTGTCACAAACTTAAATTGAGATAAGGGAAAGGCAACATGGGGTAAAACAGTAAAGGACATATTTAACCACTTTTAATAGTAGTAAGAAACAGGAAAAGGGAATTATCAAACAGTGGGTTAATATAGATCCAACATAGTATAGCAACATTACTAATAATAAATAAATGAGAAGAGCTACAATGAAAAAAAGAGATAAGTTAATTCAAGCCACTGGAGGCAAGACTATAATCGGTTTTGACAGCAATGTTGGTGGATCTTCCACCATACCATCAATCATGATTTAAACAGTTATCACAATGTGTAAATAACTCCAGAGTAGAAGCTGAATGGTTAAAACAAGGTGAGAACCAAAGTGAGGATAAATGTATGATATCATTCATGCTTAATGTCCAATCAAGTAGCAAAAGCTTTGAAGATAGTTGTTGAGGTAGTTCTGAGTAGTCCATTTGAGATACAGGAAATAAAGTGCATAAATAGACTCAAAGGAAATTCTCAAATGGCTCTATGGAGCTCAAGCAATTATCTGAAGATTTAAGAAAAGTGAATAAAAATTAGACTTAATGGGAATATATTGAATTGGTTGACAGAAAGATAAAATATCTTTGTCAATCTTCAGAGAGAAGTTGATGAGAAATGGCAAAAACAAATCTCAGAATTATAGGAAGCAGTGAAGGATTATAAGTATAGTTCTGTAACAGAGAAGGATTAGTCACCAAAATGTATCATAAAGATTTGTTGGAGGAATTCAGAGAACATGATATATTAAATATTCATCAAACGCTATGGATACATGATCATATTGAGTTTACAGCTAAATAGTTTGTAACATCCCAAGATTCTGCAATAAAAAAGAAAGAGTAAGTATGAGAGGATAACTGATAGCATTTGCGAAGGGTAGTCAAATAATGTAATCTAAGTTAATGAAGTGAACATTAAATTTATAGGTGGCAGAAATCTGCCATTTTAAAAATCAGGTAACTCTAATAAATGTGTGTGTATCAGTGGAAAATGAATATGACAATAGCCAGTACAGATTTTGGCAGGAACTCAATGGAAATAAATGCATGAAATGAGAATAAGATATTAAGGAGAGGCATGAAGATCAGAACAGGATTATATCAAAATTATGAAAGTTATTTCAAAAGCAAAATGATTATAGGAGAATGAAATTCCAAACTCTTGGTTGTTAGTAATCATGAAAAATGTCTTTTGAAAGTAATCTTTTCTTATGACCTAGCAATTCTAAATGATACAGAGCAATTAGCTGATGAGTTAATTTTATTAACATTGAATTGGATGATCTGTTATAGATTATCATATTGCATCAACAGATTGAATGCCCTTTTGCAGACTGATAATGATTTATTATTGAATGTCTACAGTATAATATGAGGCAAAGAGCAGCAACAGATGAAGATAATGAATGAAGAGAGTTATGGCATTGGGGAAATTAATAGAGTCTAGAAATTGTTTCAGACATAAGAACATTGATTATATTAAATGTGATTAAAAGCAATAATGAGAGAATGTTAAGGCAAAAGTGGGACCTTTTGTCAGAAAGCCATGACTGTGGGCATGGAAATAGATGGTGATAGATTAAAAGAATATACTGGGGTGAAATATTTTTACCACATCAATAAATGAATAAGTGAGATTGCACTCCAATATGAAGTACATTTTTAAACGAAAGCATACAGTACTAGCCTAACAAGCAGTTTTGCTTACTAAGCAATGGGCAAAAGTGATGAATAGACAGATTCAATGGGATTTAAATGAAAAGAAATGTTCATCTTCTTGGGAATGAAGTATCATTTTCTCAGTAAACAAAAATAGAGACCACAAAAATACAAAGATTTATAGATCTATAACGTTGGTGATTAATTCTCTGAATATTTTCTTGTTAATTCTTTTGCAAGATCTAAAAAAAATCCCCTTATATTATGGCCACTCTGCTTATCTTGCAAATAGGGTCAGCTCTGGGTGTTTGTTGACAATACTGCACTGACTGAGAAAAATACACTAATTAAGAAGCAGTCATAGTGTATATTAGATTTGGATTTAGAATAGCATTTGGTAATGTGAATTGAGCAAACTTAAAGGTAATACGTTTTAACAGATGATTTTCTATAAGTCTATTAAAAAAGGGCTGCTTGGTACAATTCAACTTGGCCACAGGTTAAGAATTATAAGTGTGGGCAGTTAAGAATATAATCTGACATAAATTTGGAGTATGGTAGGGGTTTGTACTAGCCCCTTGTTATTCTTAATTTGTATTGATAATATATTTTTGAAGTCAAGAGAAGTAGAGTGGACACAGATAAGAGTAAATAAGATCTTTTTTTCCTGATAATGGAGTTTGAATGCCAACACCGAATGTACCATTCTGAAAATTTCTATATGACTGTATGTCATCCCACATTCTACTGATAAATATAACCAAATCAAAATTTATGATTCACAAACGGAAGCAATTGAAGTAAGATTTCTGGAAAGATAAGAGATGAACAAACTGAAATAGCAAAATCAGTAATGCATTTGAGGCCTACCTTTTCATCCAGTAGATTGTGGTAGTGTCATGTTAAATACCTAAAAAACTGAAACAACAATATGAATTTTATGTCTTCACATCTCCAAAAAAACAATATTAATGTTATGCCTCCACATCCCTGAACAATGGAACTCACTACCTTGACCATTGTCATTTAATGCAATTTATCTGTTAATTGTTGGTCAAAATAAGCATCATCACCCTTCTTCAAAAATATACTGTCATCACTTCAAATAATGCCTTATCATTCAAAAGGCAAGATCTACCCTTAACAAACTCATGCTGTTACATATCAAGCAGAAGTAGGTCCCCTGTGTAATTTTGGACAAGTTCCACTTTGACTGTCTTCATAATTTTGCAAGTCAGTCTAAAACTGTTTGGGTCTTATGTGAACCCCCTCTTTGTAAGTTGATACCATGGGTATGTATCAGTTCATCGAAGCTCCAGTTTGCTGAATATCTATTAATCAAACTTAAAGCATCAAATACCATGTCAGCAAAGGATTACATCACCAGTGCAACCTCTGAGTTGGAATATATAATTAGGAGGGTGTGAAGGGCATAGCCCTCCCACATTAGAGGTGTGGGGGTGAAGCCCCTCACCTCAGTGAGTTTAAAATAATGGAATTTGTGCTATGATTGCACTGGTAGCCAAGTAGTTTTTTCCTTGAGAAATCTTTTTGATGATGTAAGTCTTCGCTAAAATGGTATTCAATGCTTTAAGTTCGATGAATAGGCAGTTGGAACTTTGATGAAATGGTATAGACTCAGTACCACTATAGCCTATCACACATGTCAGGGACATGTCCACATGGCAATATTTTGTTTAACAGGACCATTAGGGTTTTAATCAGGTTTTTTCTTTGATTCCATGTAGGAAACATCCAGGTATCTTGCCTGGTCTTTTGCTACTTAAATTTTTTTATTTTATTTATAGCTGCAGCTATTTTTTGTAGTTATCCTTAAAAAGTCCATTGTAGGCATACATTCGTCTCTTTTAGTTTAAATATTGAACTGAATATTATTCAGTAATCAAGTCTGTAAATGATTTTCATTATACTAATTGTCTTCCCAGACTGGTTGGGAGGGTGGCCTAATGGTTAAGGTATTTGCCTTACAAACGCAAGGTGCAGGGTTTGAGTCTCACAAGAGATAATTGGCTAGGCTTAAAACGGCTTGCAAGGGCAGTTAGCTTAGTACTAATCTATGAACCTATGAACCTATGAATGTGAAAAAAAAAACATAAGGATCCATGTTCTTCCTCAGTTAACAAATTAACATATAAGAAAATATCTAAGAATGGCTTCCATTTTCTTAATAGCACATTGACATATTTCTGTGCTTATTGTGACACTGGCACAAGATTTCTTGCAAGGACATTTGCTATGTGCTAAGACTATTTGATTGTTTATTGATAACTTGTTATATTCAAAATTTTGCCTTTTAGTTTTATGCTATAATAGTAGAATATATTTTTAGTGCTTTGAGGCCAAACAGAGTATATAACTAGACCAGGAATAGTTGACAAGAAAAGGAAATAGTTTATGAACATCATTTAATCTGTCTTTTTTTCATCTAAAGTCATTCCTAAATAACATCTAATATCTATTTTTCTGTTGTGCATTTAATTCATTTTGTAATTGCATCAAACTAGTTTTCTGTTGAACTTAGCAATATATTTGTGCCTTAGAAAAACACATCTATTAATGCAGAACTTAATAATGTAATTGAGCTAAGTAACAGAATCCTTGTCAGACTTATATGGGTCATAAGAGATAATGTCCCAAACTATTTTACTAAGCAAGGCTTCTATTGCTTCATGGTTCCCACTGGTAAAGTCATTTATTTATAAATGAGCTTGAGTATTCTCTTAAGCTAAAATAGTGGAATTTATTCTGGGACACAGGATCTGAACTGCATGGACATAGTAAGGCCCTTTTGAGTTTAATTCTACTGGTTACAAAAATAGCAATTACTATAAAATGGAAATCAAAGACTAAACTAAAGTTATTTGAAGTACTGAATATTGCAAAAGAGATACAAGAACTGGAAGATGGATCTTTAGAAAAGGAAGGAGAAAATTACATGGAAATAAATGAAATGTATGGAAAAAGTACTTGCAGAATTATGTTCAGGAGAAGGAGTGAGGTTTAAGGGAAGGTATGAATTGAATGACTTGTGCAATGTTAACTGAATGATAGCTGTTATAATGAAGGAAAACATATATACAATGTATACTGTATGTAAATGATAAAAAATGTTTATATGGTTTGTTTTCTTTTATAATAATATTTGTGTGCCTGTGTCTTAAGTGATGATTTCTGGCCAATCTTAATTAGAGTGGATATACATGTGGATGAATCTGAGGTTTGGTTTCAAGCTATCTGATACATTGTCCTCCATAGTTTGGTTTCATAATCTTTGTTCCAAGCTGTCAGCATAGCCTATAAATCTTAGTCCACATTTATTTGGTGTTAAGTAGCTCATCCTGTCAGTGACTGACCAGTTAGAATCTGCCTTAAGGGTTTTATTTTCATTAATTGTTATACTCTGGAGTTCTAGTAAGATACTCTATGTGGTTATAGGAGTAATAGTCAGTTGACATCTTGACTAATGTCTTTCTGGTGTTTATTCTAAAGTTTGAGACACTGATACTTATCCATCAGGTTTACAACAATGAAAGATGGTTTACCTTGGAATTTGAAGTATGCCTTTTCAATCATTAAACTATATGTCTAGTAATGGTATAGTTATCAGTATTCTGTAAGATGAGAAAATCTTCCAAGTCAGCTATTGTACTTTGTGACTTCTGGGACTCACTAAAGCCACAGTCACTTCTATGTTTTTGCTTAATTTTTATATTTTAATTTAATTTTGCTTTGGAGTTTTAAGGAGTCTAAAAACAAGACTGTGGGTAAATAATTTCCCATTGAGTGCTATTACTCACCTGGAAGAGAGGTGAAATCCATAAGAAGCAAAGCGCTCATGCTAGTTATACTTTGGACAACAAGCAATGAATCCCCTATATTATCTGTTGACTGACATATTTTTTCAAGATATTCAAGTATTTAACAAGGTGGGGAGGATACTGCTAAGCAGATGTCACTTTCTACTCTTGCTAATAATTCTACAATATTCTGTTGCACATCCATAAAGGAAGACCTACTGTACTTGCTCTCCATTAACAATGACCATGTCATAATTAGCCTTAATCTTTTTTTAGTCTAATATAGATGTCCATACTTCTGGACCCAGACAGGTATTTAGCTCTTACATGCTCATTTAAAAGCCCATTACATCATGTGCCTGTTTCTATCAAGTATCAGTGATGAAACTTACAGCACGCCCACTCTTGGGGCAGAAGGCTGTGAGTGTATTCCATACTAGTTAGATGGATGGAGTGCTGACACTGCAGCATAAGAGGTGTGGGGGGGTGCTGCACTCGAGTGCACTGTTCTACAGATGAAACATTAAACTGAAGCCCCATCTGACAGTAGTTCAAAGTGCATGTAAAAGATCCCTTGGCACCTATCAAAAAGAGGAGTGGAAGTACTCCAGTGCCCTAGTCAGATTTTTCCTACTAGTATAAATAACATCTTGGGTTTCCCCTGTAAAAAGGCCACTAGTCTAGTGGAACTAACTCAGTCATCGATGAAAAAATAAGCAAAATATGCACAAAGCAGTTAACATTTAAAGTTTTGGATTGCCATATCATAAACCTTATGAGATGTTGACTCTGATACATGTGTAACTTCAGCTGTTTTTTTTTGTTTTGTCATGGAACAATGTTATTCAGGCTGATTTATTATTTTTGACAAATACTTACTGTTCTATAACTGTATGGTAACAGTGTATGTTTGATTTGCTGTGTATAGGATTCTGACCATCTTAAACTTACACTGTCTTGTCATATAGGTGGGGCTTTTTTTAATGTGGTGTGTGTGTGTGTGTGTGTGTGTGTGTGTGTGTGTGTGTGTGTGTGTGTGTGTGTTTGTGTGTGTGTGTGTGTGTGTAATGATGGATGTGTAAAAATGGAGTGCGAGACAGTGGGCTATGAACAGACAATCTTGCAATTTAAACATTTATCATATAGTATTTAGTGCTTTCATCCCTCACTGGGGACTTCACCAGAATAACACCAATTAAGACTTATATCCCTTTATAGCAATACATCATCTAATCATCTGCATTTTTAAAGAGGCAAAACTCCAGAAATATACTATAATTATATTACACTCAGTATAATATATTAATAGTTACAGTAATAGCTGAATAAACCCCAATAAAAATGTATTATGACCATGTGTATGTAAAAAAGCAATCAATGATACAGCTGAAAAAATGCTAATTATAATTTAGCAGCTATTAACTTTAAAACAGGTTGCATCAAAATGTTTTCATTTGCCACTGTGGTTCCCACAGTATTTAATCTAAGCTGCTATAACAGCTCTCTATATTCCAAATAATTTCCTTGTTTCCACCGCTAGGGTTTTTCTCAATGATCACAAAATAGAACTTACTATATGCCTTACATACATAAGTGTGTTTAGCAAGAGCATTACACTCATATATTCTCTCCCTCAATGATCGTTGCATTTTCCTAATATAACTCATGAGTTTTAAGCTTCCAAGTGGGTTGAACTCGAAGGATCCCATGTTTACTGATTTTATTAACATGCTCAGTGTATTATTAGTTTCCTCACTGAAGTTGAGCAACTGAACAAAACAATGTTATTCAGGAAGATTTATTATTTAGCGATTATAGTAATATGTTCTTTAATATATTTATCAGAATTGGTAAGAAATGTGATGGAATTGTAAAGAATAAAAATTAACAATATAAGAAGGATGTTTTTCTGTTGCCGAAGGGAAGGAACAATTAATCATTTGGGCCTCCCAATGACTGTTTTTATGGACAGAAAATGTAAGGGGTGCTGCATATTAGGCTATTGCTCAGGATGTTGTTAGGGATGGGATTTAACATCATTTGGATAGGGACCATTTCATAAACCATCAGGACAGGTATAATATTGATAGTTCTGAGGAGTTTCTATCCCTTTGGGGATCAAAGAGGTTTGCAAATTGGATAGGGACCTTCAGAGACAAAGGACCATACAGACATTTGAAAGGGGCACCACACAATTGTTATGGGGATACTCTCCATGTGCTGTAGCAATGTCAGGGTTAAATGAAATTGCTTTTTACCATACACATGGTTTTAATTATTTTTTTATTGTTTAGGTTTATTAATCAGTTGCTATAAATATTACAATATTATATTGTGTGTAATATAGTAACATATTTTTGGAGTTTTGTATGTTTAAATAGTAAACAATGACATAATGAATATAAGGATATGATGAAGTCCATGGTGAGTGACAAAAGTGCTAAATCCCATGTGTCTATATTTTAATAAATGCTTGAAGTGTGAGATTCTACATTTGTGGCCCATTGTTTTGCACTTTGTTTTTTGTTACAAGCAGTGGATCATACTGCACATTCATAGACTAATCTAAGGCAAGGTATTTTCTATATAAAATGTAATTCATATCAATAATTTTACTATTGATAAGAGGTCAAGAAAGTAGTGGGTTTTGTAATAATGTGCCTTTTTATGTTCTATATTATCTTATGGTAGTATCTTTGCAATAGTAGAAAAAGTTGTTTAAGTTAAACTAGAAATAGTATTAAAATTGTGGAAGTTCTATTATATAGTGCATGGCTTGCAGATATGAAAATGAGGCATATGAAGTTTAATCAGCTTAAGGGTGTGGACAAGTCAAGGGCCACGGGGTTTAAAAAGGATGAAAGGGGTGATATTAGTCAAATCAGGATTACTCACAAATAAGACTTTTCTGGCAACTCTGAGAAGGAGTCATTTATCTGTCTACTTTACTAAAGGTATATTGTATCAGTTATGATGGTGAGAATACATTGTACTCATTTAAGTTGTTTAATTGCAAAGAATGGATGTTAGTACTGGTATGAATGGCTTTTTATGTGATAACTGCTGTTATGTGGCAGACAAAATTGTCACTCCTGAATATTAGCCTTAGTGTGAATGGACTTGGATGGGGCAGGCTCCTGTGAAGTGGTACGGTGGTTAGGTGCATAATGTACTGGCATTTATGTAAATGGTCACTGTGACACTGGCTTTTGCGCAAAGTCTGCCAACAGTCATATAGAGACGTATGAGGATGCAGTTTGATATCCAAAAACCACTCTGTGCAATATGGCCATAATACATAACAGCCAAAAAGACTGTTTTAGGAGGATGATGTCAACTCTGCATGGTATTTGTACTATAGGGTGTCACTGTGTGACCTGTACCTTTGGGGTGGACAATATGGCTTTGCTGCATACAGTTTATAAATTCCTGGTTTTACTCTACATTCATGTCATAATACATGGCTTCAAAACATAAAATAAAAAAAAATAAACTCAAACATGAAAGGGGTTATTGAGCCACCCATCACATTCAAAATCTGAAAAGTCAAAGGATGCTTTTGCATTTCATAGTACAAACCCTGAAGGCACACACTTATAGACAGAAAAAAGATATAAATGTGAATATAGCAAATAATTTATATAGAAGAATATATAACTTGTGCACCCAGATCCATCAGCCTCTGCAACTACCCTTGTTCCATTAATTTAGAAAAGTATTTGATCTTGATGGTCTAACTCATAAGATTTCTCCATTTGCGGAAGTTGAGGAAATAATGTAAGAGAATTAGACGGATTCCACTTGTTTAACGTAGTCAGAACTGATTATATCTTTACCAGAGTGGTTTTAGTAGGCAAATTTGACCTTCCAAGGTCAGTTGGAAAGTGCCTCCTTTGGTGGATGATAACTCAATCACCTACTGTCAAAAATTCAAGAGATATGCTTGAAATCTGCAATATATTGCTCCAGACATTTTGCATTACAAAAGTAATGATGAACATAATGCAAAATTTAATCAAATGGGACTAATGACTCCAGTCTATCCACTCTCCAGGAATAAATATAATATTTGCTTTTATATACCGAACTCTCTCAATAATGCTGTCTGCAGTCATGTTGTTCATACAGGGTGCCTTGATCTGATCAAGGCATTTGACATAATTTCCAATTCTTGCATTGTTAATAAGTTTAATGCCTTACAAGTAGATCCATATGTTATAAGATGCATAGCAAATTGGCAAAAAGATAGACTCCGCATGGTGCAAGGTGAAAGTGCCTCAACAGAGCATATGAAGGTGACTAGTCATGTCCCACCTTGTTTGCCTGGTATTTAATTTTTCTGAATTCTAGATTATGGCACAAGTCCTCTGGCTAATGAGGTCTGCAGACAACTGTAAACCAGGAATCCTTGTCAAGCCCTCCTCTGATGACTAAGCCCATTAGCAAGAACCTACAGGCATACATATTTGGTGCACTAAAATTGGGCTTATATTAAATGCTATAAAATGCAATATTATAGCAATAACCCATGCCTGGGTGTGGCTAATGTGGGATTTAACCACGGTTGGCGTGGTTTGGTCCCGAGGGACCAAACAAAGACAACCGTGGTTAAATTTGCCATTACCCACACCCAGAAGTGGGTTATTGCTATTATACTATGACATTATTTAAAAAAAGAAACAATTACTTTTCTTAAATAATGGCATTGTATAATGCCTCTTTGCTGCCCTTCCGCAGCTGTCTGGCATCCACGGCAGTTCTGATGTACTGCGCATGCCTACACAGTACATCAGAGCTGTGGCCAAAAGCAATGGAGAAAGCAAGATCTCCGTTGCTTTTTTACTTTTTCGCTATGTTAAATGAGTTTAACATAGCGAGTCAGCTTTAAAATAAGCAACAGAGATCTCCGTTGCTTATTTTAAAGCTGTCTCGCTATGTTAAACCCATTTAACATAGCGAGACAGGTTTAAAAAAAAAGCAACAGAGAAAGCAAGATCTCCGTTGCTTTTTACACACTGTGTCGCTATGTTAAAGGAGTTTAACATAGCGAAACAGCTTTAAAAAAAGCAATGGAGATCTCCCTTGCTTTTTTTAAACCTGTGTCGCTATGTTAAACTCTTTTAACATAGTGAGACAGTGTTTTAAAAAAAGACTTATACTAATGAAAAAAGTCCGGGCGACCGGACCTTTTTCCATTAGTATAAGTCGATTTACAATGTGCACGCTGGCCAATCAGTGTGCATGTTTTGGAATATTAATAGGGGGTCATGGTATAATGCCACATTTAGTACACAGCTCCTCCTATCAACATGCAGCACTGAACCCATCCCATTCCAAAATGAAAATATTGTAAAAGAAATTTGAACACCGATTGATAATTCTCTCTCCTTTTATAATCATGTAATGATAGTACCCAGAAATTCCTTCTATTTAGTTCACCTAATTGCTGAAGGAATATCATCCAGTTCTGAAGAAGTCATTGTCCAATTTATTCATCATTGATTATGCCAGTCATTAAAAACAATGTCCTTATTGGGATTTACCTCACTAGTTATATTAAAATACTAGAAAGACTTCATGGGTTCCTAACTAAAAAGATCACTGGCTTAAAAGCCTTAAGCTTCCAAAAAATACAGGAAATTATGTTCTTTTGTTTAGTATCTTACAGACTCTGAGGGGATCTATGCCTTGCCTTCGGTACCATTAATCACCTAGTGGTCCTGGGTAATTTGTACCTCAACAAATCAAATGGTACCACGAATACAAGAATCAAGGATCACAATCTTCAAAATCTGTATTAGCAAATAAATAAATAAGCAAAATTATTATTTTATTTATTTTACATTTGTTTACCGGGAGAGTCCGACTGGGCATAAAACCCTTTTTCAGCGGAGGCCCGGGGAGAAAAGCTCTATTGTTAGTAAATTATTATGTTAGTAGAAAGAAAATTGTATAATACAATAAATAAAAAAATAGTAACAGACATTCATAACGGTAAAACGACTAGAACAGAATAAATTGGTTGCGTGGGAGACGAGACCAATAATCTTGTATAACAATGCTTCTAGAAGACAGTTCTTACAGTAGTAGCAGGTAGTGACATTGTATACAATAAAAGTGCAATTACAATACTTAATCTTATATACAGGTAGCATAGCAAACTGAAGACTTAAAATCTGGTAGATATTAACAGTGAGAAAGAAAAAACAACATAAGGTAGTCATATGGCTTAAATTCAATGCTCATTACATATGCAATTAAAATTTTAAAATCAGCTAGTTCCATGGTTTGAGCTACCCATGCCCAGTACATGTACAAGTCCAGGAATTGGTGAGGTGGGCTTTAATGTGATGCTTGGCAAGGATAAATGATAATATTTGTTGTACAGCACCTTCCCCATCTCTGGAATAGACTTATTCTGCAAATTCAGAGTGGGTAATTCCTTTAAATGGGAAATGGTGCCTGGATTGGTAATCATGAATTCATCTCTTACTTAACTGCCCAGGCCATTCTCAAATATATTATCTATCTAGCTGTATATATATATATATATATATATATATATATATATATATATATGCAGTCTGTGAAAGGCATGATGTAAATTGTCACTTCAGTTGCACTGTATTTCCTGTGACCCTAAAAAATTATGTGAGAAACTATTTTATTTATTTTGTTTGGTTATTTATTTATTTAGTTACATTTGTCAACCGGGTAGTATACAACTAGGTTGGAAACCCGTTTTCAGTGGAGACCCGGGGAGAAAAGCTCCAGAACAGTACAAATTAGCTAAAGTACAAATATTTAACAACAAATATAACAAAAATGCATGTTCCAAGTTCACACAGGAATAAATAAAATGTGATAGCAAAGCTTTTATATCGTATGCAAAATAAGTGAGGTAATATTAGTTATATAATGTATACAATATCAGCAATACAAAATCAGAAATTTAGAAGTTATACAATAGTATACCATATCCCACAAGAAAATGGAGACATAATATGCAAGTCATGCAAGAGCAGTTATAGGAATCTCATGCCAGGGATGAGCAGTAATAGGGAGAGAGTCTAGCCAGGAGTAATACAGGGGCAAAGCCAGTTAGTATTTAGATAATCTTTCAGGGTGGCTTTAAATGTGAACAGGTTGGGATTTTTGTTGGATGTGTTGTGGTAGCTTTTTCCAGTCCTTGGCTATGTTATAGGAATAGAGGGAATTGTCATGATAGTTGTGAGATTGGGTAACTTTTAGCATTACTTTGTTGGATGATCTAAGGAGCCTACAGTTAGAGTTAGGTTGGAATAGTTTTGAAAGAACTGGGCAGTCTGTGCAGTTGTATATGATTTTATAGGCAAAAGAACATTGATTTAGTGCTAACAGGTTGGGAAGTTCCAGCCAAATGAGTTGTCGGGGAGCTGAACAGTGGTGGATTTTATGGAGTTGATTACTGGCAGACTTAGCTATTTTGTTATAGCTGGACTCTATTTTATTGAGGTCAGTTTTGGATAGGTTGGTAAAGATCTGAGAGCAGTAGAGGAGGGTGGATAGCAAGTGTGATCTTGCAGTGGCAAGTCTTGCTTTCAGTGTAAGGTAAGGTTTATTCCTTTAGAGAGCTTCAAGTTTGGAGTGGACTTTTTTGATTGTCAGGCAGATGTGTTTATCGAATTTTAGTGTATCGCGTATGGTAACTCCAAGTAGCTTGGTCTGATTGATGGGTTCGATGATTGTGCCATTGGAGGAGTTTATGGAGGGGGTGGTGTGCTGAGTTTGTATGATTTGCTAGACAAGATCATGAGCTTGGTTTTATTTGGGTTGAGGATGAGTTGATGACTGGTAAGGTAATTTTCAATGTCCTGGTAAGAGGTTTGCATTTTGTATTGAAGTTCTTGAGGGGGAGTAGGATGAGCAGACAAGAGAGGAATCATTGACATATTGGATGATGGTGACATGCTGGTTGGCAGTATTAAGATTACTGGTAAATATGATACAGAGGAGGGGCCGAAGTATGGAGCCTTGGGGTACCCCTGTGGTGACTGGTAATAGTAGGAAGAGGTTGTTTTCCCATTTAATGGCCTGTTGATGGTTAGATAGGTAACTGTGAAACCATTTTAGGGGTGAGGTATTGAGATTATAAGTGGCAAGTTTGTTGAGTAGCAGCTGGTGTGAGACAGTGTCAAAAGCTTTTCACATGTCTAGGAAAATCGCTGATACCAGATGACCTTCATTTTTGTTTGGTGAATAGTATCAGTAAAGGTTATGAGAGCTGTGTTTGTGCTATGTTTAGGTATGAATCCATGCTGAGAGCTGGACAGTAGGTTATTAGTGGGGAGATGATTCATGAGTGCTGGTGAATGCATTTCTATAGGATTTTTGGGTATGGGACAAAGGATGGCAATGTGTCGATAGTTAGTAAACTTTATGGATATGCCACCCTTATGTAGTGGTATGATATGAGAAATTTTCCATAAGTTGGGTGCATACTGCACTGAGATAGAATGATTTATTAGTGCGGATATAAGGTAGGAATTGGATGGAGCAGCTAGTTTTAGGTACTCATTGGGAAGCTGGTCGGCAGCCAGACAGCTGGGTTTTAGTTTATATAGAAGTCTTTTTCTGTAGGCAGTTTGAATGGGTTTGAAGGAAAAAGAGTTAGTTACATCAGTGGTTGGGGAGTGGACAGTGAGTGGTAGGTTTGTTTTGTTACCTAAGAGAGAGGTGATAGAGTTAATAAAGTGAGAGTTGAACTGTGAGGCTAAGGGCTCAGTGGTATTACTAGTGATGGAGGCTGAGGAGGAGATTTTACCAGGGTTAAGGAGGTGGTTAGTGTTTTGCCAGAACTTTTGTGGGTTGTGCTGGTATTTGTGTCAGCAGGTAAGGAAGTAGTTTTTTTGTTGCTGATGACTATTTTCTTAGCTTGCTTTCTAAGTTGCTGATAAAGGGTGAGATCACGTTTGTGTTTGGTTGTACGGTATAGTGACCAGGCTCTATCCCTTTTTTTCATTAGTTGTTTAGTTTCATTAGATAGCCATGGGAGCTGTTTGAATTTTTTTGCGAATTTTCTGGAGAGGGCAAGGTTATTTAAAATTTCAAGGAATTTGTTATTGAAGTATTCAACAGTGAGGTCTGGTTGCAATTTTTTTAATGGGGACCAATCACTGCGTTGCAATAGTAAATTAAAGGTGTCAGGGGAGAAATTCTTTTTGGAATAGGTGTATTTGAAAGGGATTCAGGTTTGGGTATGTATTCTTTTCCTGACTAGAAATGTAGGGGCATGGTCACTAAGAATGCCTGGCAGACAGCTTGCCTGGTACCCTAGGTTTGACTTGTTTGTTAAGGTCCAGTCAAGTAGCAATTTTTTATTTGAGTATTTGTCTTTGCAGGTGGGATAGTTTATGGTTTGGGTAAAGTTGTATAAGTTTATGAAGTTGGTAGGGGAGTCTGAGGACTAGGAGTGCCAGTCAAGGTTGAAATCACCTAGGATGATGGTTTCTTGGGTTAGAGAAAAGGCTGACCATGATGGGAGGGAATCTATGCTAAGAAGGTTGTTACCTGGTGGTAGGTAGATGGCAATGATATTAATGGCTTTGTGAGGATTAACAAATAGGCGAGTGATTAGGATTTCTGCTGTTAAAATTAAATACAATATACACAAGCCATATAGAAACAAAATCCATTTTATACCCAAAATAAACCACTTTGAGATAAGTGTTGTGATCGGTTCAGAGTACTCTATTAGTACTAAGGGGTCTTTGCACAAGTTTCTCGTGTCTTGTTAGAAAGCAGGAGTGTACTCTTATCAGACCATAATGAACTACACTTGTCAATTCTCATTCCTTACTGAAAGCATCAGAAATTTGTGGAAAGACATGTAGAACCATTAATGCCACAAGAAGAAAGAGAAGAAAAGATATGAACTTCTTTTCAAACATATATGTGAGAAATCTACTCAACATATTTTTAAATATTTATTTAGAAGTGAAGAATTGGTAAAACAAAAGCTATAGTAATTTTTTTTATACTGAGCTCTTACTGACATATAATTTGCTAACATTTTGTTGAATGTTAATAGCTTATGCTGTAGTGCTAACTCTTACTTTACATACTAATGAGAAAGAGTAAAGTTAGACGTTTGTTACTAATTAGAATAGCATAAAAGAATTAAGAAGAATGAAATACAGAGGAAATTATCAGCTGATGTGTTTTGTTAGTCGCCATTTTCGCATGTTGTAATCAAATGCTAATGTCAGGATGTGAAGCTTAGTCTAAAAAAGCAGTTTATTATGGCTGAAAACACACACTCAAATTATCGAAATGAACTTGAACCAAAGAAACTGTTGAAAACACACAAACACAGTGAGAATGAGACGGAGCGATACAAGCAAATAAATCCAACTGATAATTTAATTAGCGCTTTCGGAGCGGACAATACCTCTCCTTCTTCAGACAAAATACAAAGGCAAGTAAGAACCTTTTTATACACGTTATTTAAAACCAATAATTCAAATAACATGAGCATGGTACTAAAATATTCTTAAAAGAGAAACGTAAAAAACATTTCTAAATACACATAAACAAAACGAAAAAAGTCAATGGCTTATTTAAATCCTTCTCTGCGTGCAATGATTCAAAACATTTAAATGGAAAATACATTTCTTTAAAAATATATTACAACAAAATGCTGGTACAATAAACTTAGAATATCTGATGTAGATGTCGATGGTCATAATAAAACCTAGAGTGCCACTTACTAAACTAAATAGTTAAAAAGCCTTTTAAAGCATAAATAATATACCAAAAAATTAATAGCTAGTTGATGTTAAGATTTAATACTAGTTTTTATCATTCAGATGGTATACTAAAAATATATAAAAAATCCATCAAGTTGTGAGTAAGGTTATCAATAATAATTTTGAAAAAAATAATTGAAAAAATGTCACCTCATTAAAAATGGAATGCATATTTTTTTCTTTTTTTTTTACCTTTGTGGACAAGGTACTTCTTATTAAAATGATTATATTACCCAAGATTATAAATATATTTTGCATTTAATAACTTTAATACTTGACAAAAAGCATTTAAAGAAAATGGAAAGAAAGTTAACGTAATTCTTATGGTATCCCAAAATGACGAGAATTGCTTATAGAAATCTTAGAATATTATGGGAGTACAGTGGTATTAGCATTGATGCACATTTTAACTCTATTATACTGTAGATAGACTCAACGTATACTAGTCTTGGAAAATCATACATGAGCAGATTATATGAATGGATCACTGTATACTGAATTTTGCTGAAGAAAATTATAGGAATGGATAGTGCATACATGTTTGTGTGTGCATTCATGCATGCGTGTGTGTGTGTGTGTGTGTGTGTGTGTGTGTGTGTGTGTGTGTGTGTGTGTGTGTGTGTGAGTGTGTGTGTGTGTCTGTGAGTCTGTGTATAAGGGAATAAAATCCAAGATGTTTGCATACCTGTTTTGTGTGTTGGTATCAATTTATGGTTCAATACAAATCCTGCCTGGATCCAGTATATACCCCCTTTTTAAAAGCATATCCCTGGAAAAAAATATAGTATGTTTTGTTTACAGTTGCCCTGGAATGTAATGTTATTAATGATTTATAAATTAACACTAATATACTTTACATTTTGTTATAATATTATACCATAAAATAAAGAGTAACTGACAATGAAAAAGGAATTTTATGGCCAGTTGTCTAAAGTGGCTTATTTTTAGTTATGTAGTATCGAACATTTATGGTAGAGATGTTCAGGCTCATAGACATTGAAGGATGTATTGCTTTCTGTGTCATTTATGTCATCTTCCCTGTCATTGATAAATGTTAATGATCAGTCACTGGAAGTAAGCAAGCAGTTAATGAATTAAGCTGAAGAAAATACTGGTGTGTGCTAGCCATGGATGTTAAATATATACTTTAGTTGAAAGGATGTGTAGAAAGATGATTTCCCTATACTTTTGTACCTGCAATTGATTTCTTACTGCTAGACTCGCTAGCTTTTGAATGTAATGTTCCTTTACAACCAACTTTATATTCAGTGCATTTGTCTATAGCAAGCCATTAAAACATTTGCAGTCTGGTAATTGCGTAACTACTGAAAGATCTCAAGCATTAGCTTACTATATGATCATTTTCACCTGTGTTGTGAGACTGCATTGCAAACATGTACATATAAAGACATGGCAGTCTTTATATTGATGTAGTCAAAACATTTTAGAATAAAAGAAGCATATTTTTGCAATTAAACACATAATACTCCTGGCTTTATGTATATATAATCAATATTTTAGAAATAAAGTACAAGAACAGGAATGCGGCTAAAAAAATCTTTTTCTCCAACAAAAGGTGAGGTAAAATACATTTAAATGTCTTTTTAGCTTGTTACTCTTCTCATTGTGAAGAGGTCAGTATCTCAGCTATGCATCATTATAACTCCACTGGAAGCCCCTATATTTAGCATTAATGAGGGTTCAGTTTGAAAAACTCCACTAAGTGTTTTGATTATAGAAAACAAAGCAACAACTAAGGATAAAGCTGCCTGGCATGTTTGTATGTCTGCAGTTGTTTGCTGTGTTCTTTGTTGACATTCTAGTTGTTTAGATTTTATGAAGTACAATGTGGAACTGAACAAATGAACATGAGACAGGGGACTGGCAGAGACAGAGAATCTACAAAAATAGCTTCATTAGGAAAGCTGTGACAAACACAGAGGGTAAAGGAGACTATATTTATCATGCCAACAGCAGCAGTCATGCTGAGCTTTTCCTTTCACTACCACATCACTACTTGTGTGGTCTCTCTTGTCTCTATCACACATACAGCTTATCAAAGGCAGACCACATGGCGTGCTGTTGTTACAGTCTTGCTTAATCATGCAACTCAGTGTTACCACTGAATTATTTAAATGTGAGGAAATGCTTCAAAATGTGCAAATAATGCATTTTTTTCTCCATATGTATGTATGTCTGTATGTATCTATCTATGTACCTATCATCTGTGTAGCTATGTATCTATCTGAAATATATATATTTATTTATTTTTGACTGGTAAAGTCTGAGTGGATATAATCTATTTTCAGCAAAAATTACTGGAAGGAATATCTTTCACAACATGATGTTCTTTATAGACAACATATTAACTCATTACATCCAAGTGATGCCTCCAGGTACATCTGCAGTTAACTCCTACTGATGCCTCTAGGTGTCAAACATTGCTTGTACATATTGGCATCAATAATTCCAAAACCATGCTATGTACAAGGTTTTAAATATTTCATCTTAAAGTTTACACAATGGCAAACTCAACTGCATTAATATTTGACCTCTGTCTAGTGCAGGTAAATAGATATTAACTGTTGTTTTTGTGATGTTAATTTATATAGATATCATTTTCACATTTTTTTAAATATCTCAACAACCAAGTAACATAGACAGAACTCCTTAGCCTCATATGAAAGCTCTTAGCGATATGAATAGAATGCTGCTGGCAGTATGTGTGTAACTTGAGTGGTTGCTGAGATACTGCAAGTTGTTTACAAAATATTACAAACATAATAGTTACTGTTCAGCTTAAGACCGAAAACGTAAAGACTACCACCACTATAAAGATAGTTTGCGCTGTAGAGTTTGCCATTTATAGTTCTTTCATAACCCCTGTGATTCCAGGGATATCAAAATTTGTTTGAAGACTTATCTTTCACAACATGATATACTTTATAGACAAAATATTAGCTCATTACATCCAAGTGATGCCTCCAGATACATCTGCAGTTAACTCCTACTGACACATCTAGGCGTCAAACATTGCTTGTTCATATTTGCATCAATAATTGAAGTGAAAACTACCTTTAGTCTGGGTAGAAGAAGGCATAGCTAGTAAATCTGTGTCAGCCTTTCCGAGGTTTGTGTGTGTGTGTGTGTGTGTGTGTGTGTGTGTGTGTGTGTGTGTGTGTGTGTGTGTTTGTGTGTGTAAATCAAACCTCAACGAGTGTATGTGTCAGCTACTTGGATAGGGACATGAATCACTGGTTGGACAGAGAGGGTGGTAGAGGTCTTGGCTTGATCACTCAGCTGAGATCTGCACTCTATAGCTGTGCTAGTGGGGAGTCTTATTGGGGATCTGGAGGAAGAGAGAGAGAGAAAGAGAGAAACCAGCCCTGGACTGACTGTGGTCTCTCATGGGAAATTGCACTTGATGCATAGATCTGCATCTGGAAATACTGTGTGTGTGTGTACCTGTTATCCTCTCAGTGAATGTCCCCCAGTATTGCCAGTGGTGAGGATTGAGGCTCATTGATTACTGGTTGGCAGTGGTGGGTCATCAAAATGATCATCATATCCGTGCTTCAGACAGGTGATATAACCAGGCATAAACTCAGAAAAATGATGTAAACACCCAAAAGTGCTGCAAATTGACTTAAAAATACACTAAACACACTTAGAGAGCCAAAGTGAAACAACCAGTAGTTATTTAGTGCTTTTGTTCTTTATTCTATAACAACTTCATCAGAATGAAATGCAATTAAATGTTTTTTTCAATAACAGCTGAAACATCCCCTCCCTTAAAAAGTTAAGATACCATAAATGCCTACTTTAAATAACTACTTCAAAATTTTTGTTAAAATACATAGATACTCAACAGCATATTATAAATGCATACAAATTATTTTTAACAGATTACAACTTTCTCATTCTCAGAATACTTTAATATTAATCATCTCTTTGAGACTTGGTACTTTATCAACCACCAGTGCAAGCTGCCGTTTCAGTTCCTTAATCTTAAAATCATTGTCTACATTCCCTGACAACATTGAATCTGTAACCAGGAATCCCAGCCTGGTTACAGACAATGTCATAGCAATGATGAGCATCAAACATGTCATTGAACCATTTATTAATATATTACTGCAGGCTGCACTAATAATTGTCTCAACAAACTCTCAGGAGAAGGATGTGCCTTGCTGTGTTTTGTGTTTGGATAGCTCATGATTTTTCTGCTTATCACTTTGGACAGGACTTTTTTTCCTTGTTGATGTGGTATATCGGCAAGCGATGACACACTTGCTGATACATACTTTGTGTACTAGCTTGTGTAGGCTTGAGATTTGGCTTCACAGCAAGATCATCCAGTTTTATGCTTACTACATTCCATCACCAATGAATACCTTGGCAAATCACTACAGCAGGTCTGTTTTCAGTCCGGCTCCCTATTGAAATGTCATCACTCGGAATGACAAGTGCAGAATAGTTGGAAAAATAAACTGAATACACTGGAGAACAAAACTTCTTCTGCCTGCACCCCCACCCTTGCCTGAACTTATATATACCAACTTTGAGATTGCCTTACCTCAGAGAAGAGAGGGAATTCTTATAAAAGGTATCTCTGCCTTAGTATATGTAAGTCCAATCTTTCGGCCATTCAGTCTCTGTATTTCAGTTCTCACTTTAGCAGGTCTTGACATTTCAAATGGTTACCACTCAGTCCCTCACAAAGGAAAATTAAGGGCATAGGCTGTCCACAAACTTATCATGATGTGGACACTTTGGAAATGGCTCTGATATGAGGGCATAATTTGATTCTATCAAAAACCTTAGGCTCCATCCATTGGAAGTTACAGTGCAAACTTCCTGAGCTCCATTAGAGTGAAGGAGTTAATATATTTTGGGCCCTAAGACATACACAAGTGTACGCAACACATGGCAAGAAGTAATCATTTGTTGCATACATAATGTACAATACACAGGCAAAATGGTATGAAGAGAAATAATAAAACACAACACATAGAAATATATATGTATATGTATATATATATATATATATATATATATATATATATATATATATATATATATATATATATATATATATATATATTTTGGAGGGCTACAGAATGCTGAAAGCCCAAAATCCTGAGACCAAAATTCTGAAAGTTCAAAATCCTGAAAACTCAAAATCCTGAAAACACACAGGATACCAACACTCACTATATTCCAGCACAAGTACATACAGAAACATATTGCCCTTCAACTATATGCAGGGTGGCAAGCCCCCCACACCCCCTGCTACTTAAATATATCAACTCCAATATTGCACTTCACTACACTAAGTGCAATTTTGGAGTTGATATATTTAAGTAGCAGGGGGTGTGGGGGGGCACATCCCCCTACATGGGGGGGTGCAGGGGGGCTAGCCCCCCCTGCTTATACTTGGAGAACAGTAATATAATTTGTGTTTAAGTTGTTTCTCTTTGTACTTGTGCTGGAATATAGCGGGTGTTGGTATCCAGTGTGTTTTCAGGATTTTGAGTTTTCAGCATTTTGAACTTTCAGGATTTTTGTCTCAGGAGTTTGGGCTTTCAGGATTCTGTAGCGCTTCCACACACACACACACACACACACACACATATATATATATATATATATATATATATATATATATATATATATATATATATATATATTACTTCTAATGAGGAAGAATGAAGAACTTTTCAAATTTCTCTTCCTTTATGATGTTCAGTTTGTTTATTGTTTCAGTATAGCAAGTGTCTGTTTTTTGTGTGTGGAAGGTGGGAGTACAAATTTTTAATTATTAGTTACAGAGCTAGTAATTGTTTTATTCTTAATCTACTGTTCCTGAAACAGCTTTAATGCACACAGTTAAGACTGTAGCATGTTCCAATTTTTGTGTTGTCCTTCTTGCTTCAATTTTTAGCTTGCATTTCCAAACTGCCATTCTTCGTAAAGCAGTCAGGATTTCTGTGAAACTAGGCTAAGAAAATGTGCTTTTTATTTGGGGGGGGGGGGCAGCACTTGGGACTTGTACTCTTGTCTGTTTCATATCCAGGCTTAGCGGAGAGCTGCATAATTTTATACTTAAACTGTTACCAAAAGAGTCACACTGCATGTAGTTCAGACTTCAGACTGTGATATCCTACCGTTTTATGTGTTGTTCTTCTTGCTTCAGTTCTTAATTTGTATTCATACTGCCATTCATAACAAAACACACAGAATATGTGTGTAACCTCTGCTAAGTAAGATGTGCAGACTGACTTTCCATGACAGTTTCCAGCTAGCAGTTTTTTAACTTGATTTTTTTCCCTTGGCATTATAAATCAGAGGCATGCAATGAGCTGCAGAATTTTATTCTTAATCTATTGTTACTGAAAATATATTCAGCATATAGGAAAAGCTCTAGTACCATAATGTGTGTGTTTTTTCCTTCTTACTTCACATATTTATTTATTTGTTAATTTATTTATATTGTTCATAGGTTCATAGGTTCATACTAGGCTATCTGCCCTAGGGCATTTATAAGCCTAGCCAGAGTGTGTTTGGTTTCCGCCACCCATTTGAAATTAATTTTGCTATGCCCTTTTTCGAGGTTAGTATACTGTGCCTCTGTCTAACAGTGACACAGAGGTGATACCCGGGGTAAACCTACGATCTCCCATCCACTCATCAAGATTCCTCTTGAAGAGAGTCAATGAGGGACTCTGCCTAACCTGGACTGGGATTTTATTCCAGAGTGAAGGGAGCCTCTGGGTTATGAATCTGTCCCTCCAGCCATAGCCGGCCTTATGCATAGGCCAATTAGGCAGCTGCGTAGGGTGCCGCTCTAGTTGGGGCACTTTTCCAGTATTTATTTGGTGTAGGTAGACTAGGATGGAGGCACTGGGTGGTGTGGTAGGGGGTGCCGTGGAGCCCTTTTGCCTAGGGCACCAGCTGACCTAAGGCCACTCCTGCCTCCAGCATGTCCTATTTATTTCAGTGCTGAGGTTCAAGTCTCTCAAGCGCATAGCTCGATGGGATTTGGATTTTCTGAGGTGCAGCATGTCCATTAATTCCAGGTTGGACATGGCTTTATACACCAGGCAAAGATCGCCTCTGAGCAGGCAGTATGCCACTGAGTAGAGCTGCAGTTTCTTTAACCAGGCAGCATATGGCATCTGTTTGAGCCCTTTGATCCTCTTGGTGAGGTACTTTTGGGGTCTTTCCAGTTGCTGCAGGTGTCTGGTAAGGTAAATCCTAAAAGGGGCATTGTACTCAGTTATGGGCCTGATGAGGGATGAGTAAAAGGCACGATGACCTCCCCTGATCTAGATGTGAATCCCTTCATGATTAGGTGGGCTATATAAAATGTTTTTCTAACCACTCTGGCCACGTGGTTGTCAAATGAGAGATTGCTATCAACTTGGGTCCCCAGGTCCCTAATTACTTCTTCTCTACTTAATGGATTACCACCTATGTGGTAATTTGTGGTCACTTTGTTTTTGCCAAAGGGGATGACTATACACTTTTGGCGTTTAGCTTGAGGCCATGGCTCTGGCACCAGTTGTCTGTTTCTATGTGCCCCTTTTGCAGGATGCTTGTGTCGGCTGGAGAGTCGATTATGGTGCCCAGTTTACAGTCATCTGCGAACTTGGTCAGCCACAGTCCTTCCATGTTGGCCTGTACCTTCGAGAAATATATACCGAACAAGACAGGTCCCAGGACTGAGTCTTGTGGGACACCACTTGTAACTGGTTTGGAGTCTGACATGGCTCCAGCAATTCTAACCATGTGGGTTCTGTCCTTGAGCCAGTTTGCAACCCATCTAGTGACATAGGGGTTTATATTTAAGCTGGTGAGCTTATCTATAATGCCCGAGTGGGTTATTGTATCGAAGGCTTTTGTGAGGTCCAGGTAGGCTGTGTGGACCACCTTCCCCTCGTCAATGGCCTTGGTGACTGTTTCAAAGAAATCAACCAGGTTTAAGAGGCAGGATCTGCCCTTAACAAAGCCGAACTGGGTAGGATCCAGTGTCTGTAGGTCCCCAATATTATTATTTATAAGGTCCATGATGATCCTTTCCATAGCTTTGCAGACCAAGCTAGTCAGGCTTATGGGGCGATAGTTTCCAGGATCCGTTGAGGCACCACCTTTGTGGAGAGGGACCACTGTTGCTGTACACCACTCTTTGGGTACATATCCTGTAGTAAGGCTGAGATTGAACAGTAGTTTTATGTTTGGGTTTAGCTCTTCTTGGAGTTCATGTAGGATGCAGCCCGGGACACCATCTGGTCCCATTGATGCTGTGTTTTTTGCTTTGGAGAGGGCAGCTCTTAACTGAGCATCTGAGATGTCAGGGGGGAAGCACTCTGCTGGGATAGATATTTGCCCTTTGGTGGGAGGGGAGTTTGCGCTGATCCTGTCAGCTAGGATGTTGGCAATGTCTGTGGGTTCGGTGTATTTTTGTCATTTTGGACTAATTCTGAGCATATCTGGGAATTCCCACTCAGGTTCCTAACATAACTAAAGAAAGCCTTGTGATTATCCTTAGTGTCCTGTGCAATTTTTCTCTCGAAGCTGGCCTTAGACAATTTTATGAGTGCCCATAGTTTTTTGCTAATACTGATCAGTGATGCCTTCCCTTTTTGGTATTTTGCTCTATCATGTAGTAGCTTCCTCCTTCTATTGTATAGTTTGTTTATGGCTGGGGTCCACCAGACAGGACGTCTACCTTTGGAGGATTGGGTCTTGGTTTTATTTGGGATTGCATGATCCATGCATTCCTGAAGGTGTTCATAGAATGCGTTTATAAAGGATTCTGCAGTCTGGGCAGTATTTTCCACAGGCCCGGGGGCTTTGAAGGATTCCACCTCGGTTTTGAGGAGTGTGAAATTTGCTTTAGAGAAGTTTTTCACTGTGGTTTTCTGGGCAGGGGGTGGAGTCGGGATGTGAATATCCAGTGAGATTAGTTTATGGTCTGATCTTACCAGTGAGGGATACACTTCTGGTCTGGAGCATAGAGTTCCCATGTTGGTGCTGATCAGGTCCAGTATGTTTTCCCCTCTTGTGGGAGTGGTAACAAGTTGTTCCATAGCATTTGAGTTTATAAATTCTAGGAACCTTTGGGCTAGGGTGTTGGAGCTAGAGTAATGCTCCCAGTCTATGTTTGGGTAGTTGAAGTCACCCAATATAATGGTGTTTGGAGAGACCGTCATATTTTCCAGTGTTCTCAGGAAGGCCGAGTGGGGTTCCTGGGTTTGGGAGGGTGGTCTGTAGCAGGCTATAGACTGGAAGGCAGTTTTACCGACTGTTAGTTGCACATGGATAGTCTCTGTTGCTTTGTGCTCTGCCACCAACCTGGAGGTGTGGGTATCTTTGACGAATATTGATACTCCCCCTCCTTTTGTGGTTTGATCCAAGTTTTGGGGCCAAAAAGCATGGTATGAGGTATAACCTGGTAGTGCTGGGGTGTTCTCGGGAGCCTTGAACCAGGTTTCTGTTACTGCACAGATATCGATGTTCTCCATGCTAAGGAGAGTTTCGAGTGCATGCATCTTGAGGTTTAGACTTCTGGCATTGAGTAGCATTACTCTTAGTTTCTTATCCCTTGTGATACCTATGGAGGTGGGTTTGTCTTTTGAGCCTTGCCTAAAAAAGGCACTATGGGGGTAGCAAGAGCCTTTGCCAATATTCGAAAGCCCAGGGGTGACAGGTGCAGGCCGTCCCTAGCGAAGCATCGTGGCTTGTCGAGCATGTCATCCCAGGCTGACAGGCATTGGATCCCCTTTGAATGACACCAATACTTAAGCCAATTGTTGAAATTGATCATCTTTTCTTCATATTGTGGCATCATTCTTGGTGAGGGTAAGATGCTACTCAATGTCAGGGTCATACTGGCCTGGGCTACATGCTCAGAGAGCTCCTCTATGTCTCTTTTCATGTAGTTCAAGGAGGTACATCTCAGGTCATTCACACCAGCATGGACAAGGACTGAGTCATATTTGTACTTGCCTTGGAGTGACCTGAGTGCTTGTGTTATGTGGCGGATCCTAGCGCCCGACAGGCAGCTCACCGTGACCTTCTCCTTGTTCAGTCAGGTGAGCGGGACGTCAGTGTGCCTGACAATAGAGTCACCTATTACAGGTGTATCAGGTGTGTTGTTTAGCCTTAAGGGCTGTGTCTGTTCGGCACACTGGCTTTGTGAGCTATGTGTTGCTCGTGTTTTGTTTTGGGGTAGCGGTTGCTTGGGTGTCTGCTTTGGAGGTCTCTGCTGCTTAGGCAGATTTTTATTTAGAGCCTCCAAGTATGTTTTTGTGTGTTTATGTGTTTGGTTTGCTGTCGTGGTAGGTCTATGTGAGACTGGAATTGTAGTGAGTGTGGTTTCCTTCTCCTCCTGACTGGTTATGTCAGTACTGAGTTGAGAGAGCTTAGCCTCCAGTTTGGCTATATGGTTGCATCTCTCACATGTGTTGGAATTTGTTGGGAAGAGGAGAGGGTTGTCTGTGTACATGAGGCAGTTGTAAGATTGCCTCAAGATTCCCAGATTCACCAGCTGGACCGGAGAGGAGATTGACAACTTATCGTTGGACATGCTAGAATAGTATTGGGAATTCCTTTATAATTGAAAACAGGGCCAATGGGGAACAAGGTACTCAAGGGGAGCTTGTGAGGGTGTAGTGCTTTTAATTTTTTAGTGCTGACTTAGTGAGCAAGTGCCAGGTAACTTAAATGCAATGTATTACAGGTAACTTAAATGCAAAAACGACAAACAGTAACTTTCATTCAAGTGAAACAAGGAAATAAATACAGTAAGCAATGCAGATATCACTAGGGATCCACAGAAGCACTGAAAAGCCGCGTTTTAGGTGGAATTAGCTTTTCAGGGAAATAACAAGCAAACAAACAACAAGCATACAAACAAAGCTAGATTCAGCAGGCCTGGATCTAGTCTATGCTACAGCAAACAAGGTGTACCAATTTCAGTAAGAAACAGTTCAAATATGCAGGCACTATAAGCCTTTAACCAGAAATTCCCAGCTCAGAAGGGCAGAGTCCAGCCTCTCCTCCCACAAGAGTGCAGACCACGAACCTTCTTAATGTAAAATAACTGGCCTGAAGCCCAAGTGCTTAAACCAGAACTAATACACTTTTAGAATAACAGACACTGAGCCCTCAATCAGCAGTTCCCAACTTAGAAGGATGTAAGCTACCTGTCCTGCAACCACAGTGCAGGCCACAAACCTTCCTAATGTAAAACAACTGGTCTGAAGCCCAAGTGATTAATCCAAAAGACTTAGAATGATAGCTACACTTTAATCAAGTTACTACTATTGTTTTGCCATTCATTGTAAAACAGGCAGAAGGTGCATAATGACATTCTCTTAAAGTTTCCCATTAGTTTGTGCTATGGTTGGGGGTGGTGGGGCATGTGTTTATGCAACACTTGCTAGTTGCTGTCTGTACTTTTTAAAATATCAGCCAGTAATAGCAGGCTGTAAGACATACATGTATAGTGATGACAAGAGGTGACGGCATTAAGCAAATTATTACATAGGATCATAGGGTCATAGGATTATAGGAAGTTAAGACTAATGGCCCTAGGGCACTTACAAGCCTAGCCAAGTTCAACCCTTAGTTCCACAATCAGCACCTATTGCACCTGTCCAAAAGGGGCACAGATGGAACCCCCTGGAGTGAATTTACAGTTACTCATTCAATTGTCCAGATTGCATTTGAAGAGGGCCAATGAGGTTCTCTGTTTGACATGAAGTGTGAGTCTGTTCCAAAGGTGTTGTAAGCTCTGGGAGACAAATCTGTCCCCCCAGCAGTTGCTTTTAATGTCACATACCAGGTTTAGGTCCTTAGATCGAGTAACTTGTATACCATTTGAACTGTGGATATGCAGCATTTCCAATAAAGCAGAGACAGAGATTACCATATATGCAAGGCAGATATTGCCTCTGAATAGTTTGTATGAAAAGAATAGTCACAGTGATTTCAGATGATCCACACAGGGCAGATGTTGAAGACTTTGAATTTTTCTTGTGAGGAAAATTTGTGGTCTCTCCAATTGCTGCAGATACTTGGAAAAGTACATACCAAAAGGGGCACTATACTCAATTATTGGCCTGATGAGGGAAGAGTACAGGGAGGTTATAACTCCTTTTTTTTTTTCTGGAGGCAATGCCCTGACTTATGAGATGAGCAATACAGAATTCCCTTCTTACCACTGTGGAGACATGGTGATCAAAGGAAAGATTGTTGTTAACCTGTGTGTCAGGTCTCTAACCACTGAGTGCGTACTTAGGGTGTTGCTTTTGATGTGGTAGTTAGCAGGAACATCACTCTTACCAAAAGGGATAATACTTTTTTTTTCCATTGAGCTTAAAGCCATGACTTTTGCACCACTCATTTGTTTTTGTAAAACCCTCTTGTAGGATGTTAACCTCATTTGGAGATTCTATGACCACTCCCAGTTTGTAGTCATCAGCAAACTTTGTATGCCACAGACCTTTAGTTTTTGCTTGTACTTCAAAGAAATAGATTCCAAACAGTAGAGTTCCCAAGACTGATCCCTGTGCAATAACATTGGTTACACGTCTGCTGTTGGAAGTGGATTACTCTATTTTGACTATATGTGTTCTATCAGTGAGCCAGTTAGTGACCCATCTAATGATATCAGGCTTGATACCTAGCTGGGTGAGTTTGTCAATGATGCCTGAGACGGGGATAGTGTCAAAAGCCTTGGCTAAGTCTAGGTA
This sequence comes from Protopterus annectens, assembly GCF_019279795.1. Classification (NCBI taxonomy): domain Eukaryota; kingdom Metazoa; phylum Chordata; order Ceratodontiformes; family Protopteridae; genus Protopterus; species Protopterus annectens. Next base: position 861,789,296 of record NC_056734.1, read on the forward strand.
TCCTGTATGCACAGATTTCCCCTCATCCAGGGCCTTGGTGACTGTCTCAAAGAAGTCCACCCAGTTTAACAGGCATGATCTCCCTTTGACAAACACAAACTTTGTAGGATCAAGTGTTTGGAGCTTACCTATATTTTTGTTGATAATGTCCATAATGATTCACTCCATGGCCTTGCAGATAAGACTAGTTAGGTTAATAGGTCTATAGTTCCTAGGGTCAGTGGAAGCACTACCTTTCTGCAAGGGAATAATGGTGGCCATTTTCCGTTCAGCTGGGACAAAACCGGTGTTTAGACTATGACTGAAAATAATGCCCAGTGATGTTGCTAATTCTTGTTGGAACCCATGCAGGAATCAGCCTAGGATGTTATCAGGTCCCGTAGATGCTGTGTTTTTGGCCTTAGAGAGGGCATTTAGGGCCTGCTCTTCAGAGATTCAAGTTAGGGGACGGGTGGTAGGAATGTCATGGGGTATGTGTGGTAGGAACAAAGGAGTGAAGTTTTCACAGAACCTGTCAGCCAACAGGTTAGCTATGTCCACAGGCTCAGTCTATGTGGAATCATTAACTAGCAGTTTGGCACAAATCTGGACTTCTCCTTTTAGGTTATGGATGTAACTAACAAATGCCTTATGGTTGTCCTTAGTTGAGGAAGATAATTTGTATTTGTAGCTGGCTTTGGAGGACTTCATAAGAAGTTTTATTTGCTTGTCTAAGCTGAAGAGAGCGCGTTTACAGTTTAAGGCTTGCTCCCTCTTACTCTTAGACAGCAATTTCTTCCTCATATTGTAAATCCTGTTAATGACAGGTGCCCACCAGGCACTTTTGCTCTTCCTTGAGGAGCTTGTTTTGGTCCTATCAAGTACGGCCGAGTCAATGCAGTTATACAGGTGTTTGTATAAAGCATTGGTGAAGAACTGGACATAGTTGCCAATTCCATCTGGGGGCTGCAGTGAAGCTATTTATACAACCCCATAAGTGGTTATAATCTGCTTTGGGGAAGTTTTTTGGTTTAGTTGCTGCTGTGTGTGTGTGTGGGGGGGGGGGGTCAGGTGTTATAGTTACTTTGAATGAGACTGATTTGTGGTTAGATCTTACCAGGGAAGACCTCACAGTGGGGGTGCTACGGTGGTCCCCCATACTGATAAGCACCAGATCCAGGATGTTGGCAGCCTTATGGGGGTATCCATCAGATGGTCCAGGGCATTGGAGTTTATGAAGTCAAGGAACCTTTGGGTAAGTGAATCTGAGCACAAATAATTTGCCCAGTCAATGGATAGGCAGCTAAAGCTGCCCAAAAACATGTTGTTTGGATGTATCTTGATAGACTCAAGTAGATCCAAATAGGCAGAGTCTGTGTCTTGAGTCATGGAGGGGGTCCTGTAGATGGCAATGACTTGAATAGGTGTCCTACCAACAGTTAATTGCACCTGAAGTATCTCCATGGAATCATGCTGTCTAACCAATATGGAGGTGTATTTATTTAATGAATACACCACCTCCTTTAGTCTTCACCCCTTCAGTTTATGGACTGAACATGTGGAAGGAGGTGTAACCTGGTATGGTTGAGCTGCTCTTCACAGCCTTGAACCAGGTCTCTGTGACTGCACAAATGTTTGCGTCTTCCAAGGTGAGGACTGCTTCCAGTGAGTGCAGTTTCGTGTCAAGACTCCTAGCATTTAGCAGCATAACCTTGAGGTTGTGTTTAGATGGAGTTTTCAAATGAATACACCACCTCCTTTAGTTTTCACCCCTTCAGTTTATGGACTGAACATGTGGAAGGAGGTGTAACCTGGTATGGTTGAGCTGCTCTTCACAGCCTTGAACCAGGTCTCTGTGACTGCACAAATGTTTGCGTCTTCCAAGGTGAGGACTGCTTCCAGTGAGTGCAGTTTCGTGTCAAGACTCCTAGCATTTAGCAGCATAACCTTGAGGTTGTGTTTAGATGGAGTTTTCAAATCAGGAATTTTGTCCTTGAGACACTGCCTAAAAAGGCACTATGGGGGTGGCAAGAGCCTTAGCCAGAAGCAGAAATCCCTGTGGTGACAGGTGAAGACCATCTCTAGCAAAGCATCAAAATCTGCTGATCATGTCATCCCAGGCTGACAGACATGGGATCCCCTTAGAATGACACCAGAAACTAAGCCAATTGTTAAAGTCAATAATTTTCTGTTTGTAGTGGGGCATCCTTCTAGATGAAGGTAAAATGCTGCTTAAGGCTACCGACATACCTGCCTGAGAAACATAATCCAAGAGCTCAGTAATGTCTCTCTTCATATAGTCCAGAGAGGTACATCTTAAGTCATTCACAGCAACATGGATTATGACGGAGTCATAACAGTACCTGTTGTTGAGGTACTTGAGTGCATGTGTGATATGGTGAATCCTAGTACCTGACAGAGAGCTGACCATGACTTTTTCCTTGTCTAGTCTGGCGAGAGGGACATCTGTGTCTCTCACGATGGAATCACTTATGACTAATATGTTTGGTTTTATGTTTTGCCTTAAGGGCTTGGCAGGTGAAACTGGTACATGAGCTATTATTTGTATTGTGTTCTGTAGAGGAAGTATTGTGTGTAGCGTGCTTGTGTTTGTATTTGGGAGGTCCCTGGTGTTTAGGTATGTTTCTGGTGTGGACCTTCACATATGTAGGTATGTGTGATATGTGTTTGGGTGGAAAAGGATGTGAGGTGTGCATGCTGACAACCCACTCATTGTCATATATACCGATTGGTGTGTGAGAGAGCATGGGATCAAGGTTCCTAATATAGTTGCATTAGTTGCATCTCTTACATGTTGAGTATGTATGGACTAGGAGAAGAGGGTTGACGGTGAACATGAGGCAGTTTCTACACTGCCACAGGATGCTCATGACAACCAAGCTGGCTGGAGAAAATGTGGGAAATTGTCCATCCATATGTTAGGTACATTTATATGATCAGGAAAAGAGGTCACACTTAGGAATGGCTAGTGGGTGAGAGGTATAAGGCTAGGCTTAGTGTTACATCTGACACTGACAATAGGGCAGGTCCATGAAAAACCTCTGGAGGACCACAAGTGAAGTGCTAAGGCAAAATTTAACAAGCAAAATGCTTGTATCTATAACCACCACCCACAACCACTGCTATGCAGCATTGCATGATGGTGCGATACATGCAAACAAGTGCAAACGGGGGCTTAAATAAAACAAGAAATAACCCTTTCAAATCAAACTAGCCAATAAGGATGCTCTGTCTGAACTCTAGTCCAATCACTCCCGATTAGATGGGACCCAGACAGCACTCTCCTCCATTAAGGATGCAGAAGGGCCTTCATCAACAAGGATGGCTTGAATTTGAGCTCAGAAGCTAAAAAAAAAACAAAAAAAAACCCAGAAACATCAGACCTGTAACTGGGCTATACTACAGCTGAACTAGTACAGTATACAGTAAAATTTGGCAAAACACAGTTCAGACAATTCAAACAGACAGTAGAATGCAAATACAAATTAAAAGTGCAACATAGCAGCAAAGAAAGATACTTATAGTTAAATGGAAGTAACAGATGCCTCAGATCTTTCAGTATCTCAGTGAAGAGATGGTTTCAATGCTCAAGTGATGCCAAACAGTCTAGACTCAGAAAGTCTGAATCTGGCCTATGCTATAAAATGCTAGAAATTCAAAGTGCATAAAATCGCAGTCGCAACAGCAAAAAACAATTTACATAAAGCAGCAATTCACCAGCAGTTCCCAGCATAGAAGGGTGTAGGCCACACTCTCTCACCACATGAGTGTAGACCGCATACCCTACTAATGTAAAACAGCTAGTTTTGGAGCCCAAGTGTTTAAGTCAGAACTAATACATTTCAGAATAACAGACACAATAGACCTTCAACAAGCAATTTCCAGCTTAGAAGGGTGTAGGCTATCATCTCCTACCACAAGAGTTTAGACCACAAATCTTCCTAACATAAAGTAACTGGTTTGGAGCCAAGGTTCTTAAGCAAGAATACAGATGCTTAGAATAACAGGCACAGTAAGCCTTCACCAGCAATTCTCACCTTAGAGGGGTGTAGGCCACACTCTCCTGCAACAAGAGTCTAGATCACAAACCTTCTGAATGTCTTCAAATGTAAAATAACTGGTTTGGAGCCCAAGTACTTAAACTATAACTAAGACAGTTTCATATTAATAGACACAATGAGCCTTCAACCAGCAATTCCCATCTTAGACGTGTGTAGGCTATCCTGTTCTGCTGCAAGAGTTTAGACCACAAAACTTCCTAATGTAAAATAAGTAGTAAGAAATCTATTACTATTCTATTGATGCTTATGACTGTGTGCAGCACTTTTAAATGGTTTAATATGTACACTTTAAATAACTTTGATATTAATGACTTCTTAGAGAGGGATGTCTTGAGTCATTGCAGTGTATGCCTTTGCTAAGCCAGGAGAATTCAGAGTTGGGCATCAATAAACAAAAATGAGAAAATTCAGCTATGAAATAAAATATTATGAAATAGTGAGTTCAACAACTTTTTGGCTGAGTTAGGATCCAGGTTTCAGATGACTACTTTGGTTTGAGACAAAGTACTAGTGATTATAATGTAGATAAAGTGGATCAGATATTCATTAGTTTGCATTATAATTTATTCACTCAGGCTGAAGCTATTACAGAAACAATTCAGCAGGGGGGGTCATACCCATAAGTTCCTTTGACAATGCCATCCTATGTTGTCAAAATTATCTTGTCGCCATGTTAGGTTCTGTAATATTATGTGACAATAGTAAATGAATGCCAGTGGCTGATACTGGGTCTTAAAAATCTGCAGTTTGGGCTAATATCAGTACGCAACATACTTGATGTAACTTATTATGGAAAACTAGTGCTTGCCCAAATCACCTTGGACTGTTATTTGCTAAAGAATGATTAGTGAGGACTGCTGTGGGGCAAAATAATCTTTTCTATCCAGTATGAGATAATAGGCTGAGGAATGGTGGTGGGTATACTTTGGACAATGACTAGAGGGGAAACCAAAAGAAACGACTCCAGGCAGAAGCAGAATCCAAAGTGTAAAAATATTTAATCCAAATGTAAAATTTCCAAGAAGTACAAACAGGACAAAACCATTCAGTTGAGCACGCTTTCACTCTACTATTGCAGAGCTTCCTCAGAACAATTAAAACCATATTTGTGTCCTTTAAATAATGAAATGAAGAATTAATTAATTGATTGAACTGATTTCCTTAAAGGAATAAACTGTATATTTACAAAATTGTATGTGTTAATCAAATATAATCCTGCCAAAATACATGAACCATAAATAAAATGTACAAAATTCTTAACCAATTGTTACTGAAACCACCACATACAAGGAAGTGTTGTATCAAAATGCGTATATACATAAAAATACATAAAACTACACATAAACTACCAACCATAAGGTGAAAAAAATTAACTCAATAATTATAACCAACATGAGGCATCCATAATGGACCAATTCAACCCTGAGTCTGAAAAAATGCATATATAAATTCCTAAAAAACATACTGTAAAAAAGGGGTGAAAAAAACAAAAATAAACAAATAAAATTCACAACTTTGCTCATCTCAGTTTCAACACACTAGCAATACTAATACAGTCATTCAAACCTGGTGATCTCCCTGCATCTGTTTTAAGCTGCCAAATCAATTCTCTAAATTCAACCCTAGCTTCCCAGTTACCACCTCTAGGATCGCTAGCCACTTGTTCCAGTACTGCAAATTTAATACTCATATTGTGACATATTGAGGAGTGTTTATAAAAGGCATTAGATTCCTTCTTTTTAGAAATCTCGTACAAGTGTTCATAAATCCTTTTCCTAAGTATATGTATAGTCTTACCAATGTAAAAACTATTGCAACCATCACAAATACCAATGTACACTACACCCCTAGTGCCACAGTTGTAATGTTTAAGGAACCAAAACCTGATGCCCCTAGGTGGAATACTCACTTCCCTCTGCTGCAAAATATACTTGCACCGACTGCACATACCACATTTGAACATACCCTTCTCAATTTTGTTTACCCCTACTTGATGATCTCCTTTCATCTCAAAAAAAATCTTTAAAATTCATCCCTCTTTTCCTAATAAAAGAGGGTTGCAGAGGAATATATTTTCGTATTTCCTCATTTACCTTTAATAATGGCCAGTATTTTTTAATAATTTGTTCCACCAAATGTGACGTGGCCGAAAAGGTGTGAATAAATGAGTGATTCTAAGAAATCTCATTTTTGCCTTTATTTTCTGGCACAACTCCCAACTGACCCTTACCAAGTAGTGGAAAAAATTTTCCGTTCCTATTATCAAGCACTTCTGCAACTAAACTAGTTAAAAGGGTTTCTGGGTACTTTCTTTCCTTGAAAAGAGAACAAATGAAGTCAAATTCTTGAAGAAGCACAGAGTAATCACTTGTCATTCTAGATGACCTTATCAATTGGCCTTTAGCAATCCCCTTTTTTTGTTGATACGGGTGCGCTTTGTCGTAGTGCAAATTATTATTAGAGAAAGTGGGTTTTCTATATAGTTTCGACTGAAAACACTGATTTATAACATCTTTATAAATGGTAACATCTAAATAATTGATGGCAAACTCATCTATCATGTATGTAAATGTTAAAAATGAGGTACTGTTATTCAAGTAAACCATAAATTCCTCGAATAACTCTTTGTTGCCTCTCCAAAATAAACAGATGTCATCCAAATATCGTGTATAGAAAGTAATGTACTGATGCCATACAGTGTTGAAAACAAACTTCCGTTCCCAGAAATATAATACGCAGTTTGTGTATAAGGGGGCACATGGAGCCCCCATTGCTACCCCTTTCCTTTGCTGATATAAATCCCCATTAAAATATATAAAATTGTTTCTAAGGATAATATCAATAAACTCTAAAATCAAGTTTGTCGTGTTACCTCCCAAACCACCTTTGGAGCTCAAAATTTCACAGAAACAGTCCAACCCAATGTTATGGGGAATACTGGAAAAAAGTTCCACTACATCAATAGTAGCAAACCACTTAGAAGAATCAAATTTGTCCTCAGTGATACTTCTCAGAAAATCCCAAGAGTCTTTAGTAATATGGGGTATATTATTAATAAAATTCTTTAACTGAGAATCGACGAACATGGCCAAGGGTTCGGTAATACTTCTTGCCCCCGCTACAATTTGTCTAAATTTAAGTACATTTATTCCTTTGTGGACCTTGGGAATTCCAAATATGACAGGAATTTTAGGGTTATCTACATACAAAAAAATTGAACAATTTTTCATTAATAGCATCCTGGAGCAAGTGGTCAGTTAAAAAATATTTAATCTTAGAATAGGCAATGTTAATTTCATTGCATGACACTGCAGTATAACATTCCATGTCCTGCAAAATATCATGAATATACATTTCATATTCATCATTATGCATTAAAACAACCTCACCCCCTTTGTCTGGTTTCATAATTCTGATTTTTTTCCTTTTTTAATAATATCAGTAAATCTTCCTCTTCCTTAGACAAGTTATTCTTAGTGGGGTTGTTGTAATAATTAATATGCCTCACTTCTTGTTCAACCATTTCATCAAAAAGCTTTAAGAAGGAATTAGTGGGTGGATTAAAAATACTTCTTCTAGATAGTTCACTGTTGTCCACCTGTGCTCCCTTAAAATATATTTGCAAATTCAGTTTCCTGATGAAAAGTTTAATATCAATTAAAGTGTTGACCATAGAACCGTTCTTAACAGGTACAAAATGAAATTCTTTAGTAAAAATACTGAAATACCTGTCATCTAAAACTAAATCTGTAAAGTTATAAATCGTAAAATTATCCTTTTTGCAAATTCTAGGGTCAGTGACATTTGTCACTGAATCACTAGCCATTCCACTGACTAACTCATGAGGTGAAGGGGTAGCAAAATTCTGTAAATAAAACATCTCATTGCACAACATAGACACATGGTCATCCACTAGTGTCCCCTCCCCAGCTAATTGCATGACAATACAGCCCAAAATCAACATCTTGAATATTTAATATTGCCTGGTTCTCCCCTGTTGCTTGCCCCCCCCCCCGAATAATGGCGCATTCTGATAGGAGTATGTCCTTTTCTTGCCGGCTAATCTTTCGCTTCTCCTCACAGGATCCTCTCCTAAAGGGAGATTGTGTTGGTCTAAAATGTTATTGTCACGGCCCCCTACCTCAGAATTAACAGTCCCAGTGTTTTTGGACTGGTTGACAATATTAAAGGTGGGGTAAGCTCTACCATTCCTGTAATCATTTAAATCACGGTCAAGTTTCTTTATCTTCCTGTAAATAATTTTGTCACAAAACTTATCAATTTCCACAAACAAATTATCATACTTTCTAACATCTAAATTAGCTTTATGGCAGTCAAAATTTCTTTTCTGCAAATCATTAGTCTCCGCCAATAAAACTTAATTCTGGGACTGATAGTCCCTAACCATTAATTTCAACATTTCTATTCCAGTTGCATTAAATAAATTAGTAAGCTGCTTATATAATTCGGAATTGTGATTAACATTATTAGGATATTTAAACAGTCTGAGCCCTTTGGAACTCTCTCAGTACAAATACATTCATTAAGATAGTCTATTTCCAGTTGGTTGGTTCTCAATAGATGCAGCTTGTCTCTAAATGTATTGAAAACCTCCTCGTATGTCTCAGAATTTTGGCCAATGTTAAGCTCATTAAAATGAAAGTGTCTATTAGCCCAAATATCAAAATTAAAATTAGAGCTAGTCTTTTCCCCACAACAGGGGGTTACCGTGTTATTAACGTCCTTTTTATTATGTTCATTGTCACCATGCACCAAACCGCATCTCTCAATGTCTCATTACATCACACTACTTCTCACCCCAACTGGTTCCTGCCGACCATCTCAAGCCTCTCGGTACTGCATTTGGTTACCAGGTACACCAGATAAACCCGGTGTTGAATTTTTAGAGTTTTCAAGGATCTGCGAGAGAAGCACCATAACCTGCTGGAACTCCTTCCTCATCAAAGGCGTGCTGTCGTCGCTATTCAGCTCTTTTAACACTTCCGGTGTCGCCACAAACACCTCCGAATTTGCAAACTCCTCCATGGAAAAGAAAACCACGAACCACAAACCAAAAGAACCAAACTAAAAGAAACGAATCCAGGCAGAAGCAGAATCCAAAGCGTAAAAATATTTAATCCAAATGTAAAATTTCCAAGAAGTACAAACAGGACAAAACCATTCAGTTGAGCGCGCTTTCACTCTACTATTGCAGAGCTTCCTCAGAACAATTAAAACCACATTTGTGTCCTTTATATAATGAAATGAAGAATTAATTAATTGATTGAACTGATTTCCTTAATGGAATAAACTGTATATTAACAAAATTGTATGTGTTAATGACTAATAAATCAACTAATTAATCAATGACTTGAGAGGACATAGGGGTGATGTTTGCTCCATATGTGTCAGCTAGCAAGTTGGCTATTACCTCAGGATGAGTATAGATGGTGCCATCCACAACCAGTTTAGTGCATAGTTGGGTATTCCCTTTTAGATTTTGGATGTAGTTAAAAATGTCTTGTGACTAGCCATAGCTAGGGAGGCTACTTTGGCTTAGTAATTAGCTTTGGAGGACTTGATAAGATCTCTTACTTGTTTGTTTAAGTGAAAAAGGGATGTTTTCCTCTGCTGAGCCAATTCCCTCTTGTTCTTGGATATTAGTTTATTTTTCTTATTGTATAGCCTGTTTATACTAGAGGCCCAGCAGGGTGGTTTGTTTTTTCAGCAAGACCTGGTTTTAATCCACTCAGTTACAGCCGATTCTATACAACTGCTTAAGTGGCCATACAGGACATTGGTGTACATCTCTGCATAGGAGTCTGTGAAGGAGAGATGCAGCTGTACTCCATAGAAGCAAGCACAGGGTAAACTGCAGAAACAAACCTCCATGGTGGAAGCACAAAAACAACAAGCTTTACAATAAAAAGAAGAAAGTTTTGATTAAAAGTAGGAAGGTAATTCCAAGAATGTTAGAGCTATGAAATAAACAAACAACCCAGGAGCTTAATAAAAACTATCAAATACAAATGTAACACTAAAATAGCTACCCGAGCCAAAGACAAAGACAATAATAAGGCATTTTTAGCTAAAGGGGCTCTCTCTCTCTGGTTCCTAAGCTCTACAACTCTCATAGTTATCTTCCTATGAGCCTATCTAAGCTCTCAACAATTTCTATAACTTCTCTCTAAGCTCTCAACAACTCCTACAGCCACCCTCACACAGCCCAACCTTGTAAATAGCATTCTACTGTTGATATGTGTATGTAAAGCATATTTACATTTTCTTAAAAGGTTTGTATGTAAACTGTTTCCACACCTAACACATATCTGTTTTCCTCAAATGAAACTATATGATCCCTACCTTCAAGCTTAATGAATTTGTTAACTATGCATGATATTGAATGCATTTATGAGTAACTATTCTACATAATATTATCTTTAATATTAACTATCAGTTGTATCTAAATTGTATAATACATCTTGGAGCTTTTCTCCCCGGGCCTCCACTTAAAATGGGTCAATTCGGCCCAGTGAACTTCCCCAGTAATCAAACTGCAAATAAAAAATAAATAAATAAATAAAGTTCATAATCTCAGAAGCACAATGCAATAATGTTCTAAGCTGATTGTGAATGATGTTATGTACACTGAGCCTGAAGATGCAACAAAACTACTAATTCATAAGTTCAGCTCAAACTTCACTCCTCTCTCCTCTCAGTCTGTGCTACAGGATATATCTAAAACTTCCTTGCCAGAAACTATTACGTAAGACCAAATTCTAAAAGTGCTATGAAAAACTATAATACTACATTGGTTGGTCATGACAATATCCCTGGATGCATCTTAAATAACATGAAGCATGATTTAGCCCATCTCCTAATAACATTGTTCAACTAAGTCTCCATACAGGTTTTGTATCAATCAAATGCAGAACAGGTACAGTCATTCCTCTGCATAAAGCAGGACCTTCCATAGCCCCAGGCAATTACATATCCATAAATCTGACCAGCCTCATACGCAAAGCCATGAAAATATTTATCATGGGACTTATCGATAAGGAGATAGTGAACCTCCAAACACTGAAGCAGTCTCAGTCTGGATTCTTCAAGGGCAGATCATGCTTAATTAGCCAGGTAGATTTTTTGAAAAGGTCAACAAAGCAATGTATGAAGGTAAAAGAGTGCAAACCATCTACCTCAATCTGGCCAAAGCTTTGGACACTATCCCCATCTCAGTCATAGTAGAAAAGCCAAATAGATTGGGAATAAACTCCTGCATCACCTCTGGATTGCCAGCTGGCTCATATATAGGATGCAGGAGATCAAAATTGGGGAAGCTACTCCAGCAAAGAGACCAGTCACAAGTGGAGTCCCTCACAGTGAAGTGCTAGGACTTCTCTTGTTTGGCATCTATAAGTAAAAGCCAATGCATAAGGGTTCTGGCTGACTGAGTTTGTAGATGACTGAAAGCTATGAGCAGTCACTGAAAGCTGAAATGGCTTTGCCATCCTGCAGGAATGTTTGCCCTAAATAAATAACTGGTACCAAAATCATGGACTGAAACTAAATACCAAAAATGCATTATTGTATCCTTTGGGAAGTCATCTACCCCAGGTAATAGCCACATTGACAATATGTCTCTAAGGTTCAATCCAGTTGATCAGGATTTGGGAACTTCATGCAAACTGTGACCTAACTTTTAAACAACATGTCTATTGTAAGAAAGTCCTTCTATATTGCACAGCTTTTAAACGACAGGATTGTGTCTAGATCTAGAGATGCCAGCTGCTTTGCTGTTCCAAACAAACAATGGAGTGGTCTAAGTATGGGGGGGGGGGTAGAAACGAGGACAAAAAAATAAAGAATTGGGAAGTAGACTTAGAGCAGCTGCTGAGCTGCAGAGCATATAAAGAGGGGTCAAAAATTAAAAAAAGATTATTAGTTATCGTAACTTTATATTCATGCACCCTAAGTATAGGGAATGGAATTTTATTGTATTCCCTATAATGTATACTCAGGGTATGCTTATGTCATCTACTTCTGAAGGAGCTCATTTAGCTATAGATAATGATCTAAAGTACTGGTATCAGCTGATATCTGATAATAAAGTTAAAAATCTAGATTTCTTAAAACAAGAATTTGATCTAAGAGAAACTTGCTGGTTAGAGGTTCAGATCTTTAGACAACATCTCATTGATAGAATAGATCTAATGTCTATAACAGTTAAAGAATCTATTCCAAAACTGATTGATTACTTGATATTAAATTTACAGCATAAAGTTTCTGATAAAGGTAAACTTTCATATATACATAAAATTATCAGACAAGAAACTTTTTACAGTGTAGATTCATACTGGAATTATTTCACCTCTATTAATGGGGACCCACCAACTCAACAAGATAAACAATATATATTGAATCTGCTTATAGAACTACATCTTCCATTGTCTGGAGACTTTATACATGGAAATCTTTACATAGATCTTTTTATACACCTTTGATGATGAATAAAATAAATAATAAAGATAATCTATGTAAGAGATGTAATGTAGAAATTAATGCTGACTGGGCTCATATGTTTTATGACTGTATGAAGTTGAAAGAATACTGGAAGTCAATTAATGAATTTTTGCAGGCTCTTTTTACAGATAATTTCATTATTTCTAAGTCTCTTATATTATTCAACACACCTGTACCTCAATGTGCTAAAAAGATTAAGCTTCCCTTGTTATGGTCTATCCTAGCAGTGGCCAGGAAAATAATAACTAGAAATTGGATTTCAGATACACCTCCTTCGTTCAATGAATTTAAAAATGTTATGAATATAAGGTGCCATATGGAAATAAGCACAATTAGAATGAGAACAACTAGAAAAACATCATATTATATTGTATGGGATAATTTACAAAATTTGTTAAAAAAATTCTAATTTCAATAGCACGGTATTTTAGTTTAATTAATTGATCTAATTGTAGTGGATGTCTTTGTAAATACTTTAGTTGTTTTGTTGAATATTATAATAATACCTATTTTTAATTACTTGTATAAAATTGTTATGATATTTCTCTTATACGTTAAAACAATAAACCTGTTTTGAAAAAAAAAAATTAAAAAAAGAGGTAGTATAAGTGACATTTATGAAAAAGTGCTGCAAACAGATTGGTAGTATAGTAATGACGTGCACACTGGGACTTGCATGCACTCTGATGGACTTATCAAGGGAGAGCATACTCAACTGATCCCATCAGGAAAAGGCATTATAATCTTTCTCATAAGTCTATTACAGAACATCCCCTTGAATACAGTGGGCATGAATAGGGTAATGTGAGGATTTAAACAACGCCTCCATTTCTCCCCCTGGATGAGGGCACATTTCAGAGTACTCCCCATTTTCATCCCAAGGGAACAACTGAACCATAAGGATCTTGAACCATGGGAATGAATCAAAAGAGTTGCAGCAGGGGACAAGAGCAAATATATAAATAATTGCATACATACATACATAAACAATAAAAGAATGCAAATAAAGTATATCAGTAAGGCCTGAAAAGCTTATCACCCCACATTAGCTGCAGTAAGCTGCTTTTTACATTTGAAGCAAGAGGTTTACTACAGATTAAAGAAGAGAAAGTATTTTTTTTGGTATGTGGGTCTTTAAGAATGATAGGACCTTTTGTTATTACTTTTTACTTTCATTTGGTCTGCAACTAAAAGTTGTGTACTGATAAGAGGTATGACCCAAGGCACCAGAACTGCTAGCTACACCTCTGATATCATGTACTATTAGTGCTGTACAAAATACGATAGCTGTTCCTCTACATTGTATGCATGCATTTCTTCAGCTGTTGCTTACATTTGCTGACCTACCTGTTTTCATCATTGTCATATGACTCCTATATATTCTTGTGTGCAGATACAGGTCAATGTGTTCAGATTTATGTTTTTTTTTTTTCCCACAAATATTTTTTTTATTTTCAGTTAAAATAACATTTACATAATATTTTGAAATATCATTTTAAACAACTATATACAATATTTACAATAGCCTGACTTTCAATTATATACACTGTATGTTATTAAATATAGAATTAACAGATCAGTTATCAGAGATACAATATTGATTACTGCAGAGTGTCCAACAAAGATATAACTTTCTTCAAAGGATTATTTACCAATGACCTGGGATAGATTCGTAGTTCTTTGATTTTTATTTCCATCGATGCAGTTGTCTTCAGTAAAGTGTAGAATTCTTCCAAGGTCGGGGATGTATTTGAATTCCACCTTCTGGTTATGCATTTCCTAGATATAGCAAGTATTGCCCATCAGGTAGGGACCTTCATTTACATTTAGTAAAATCAGTACTTTAGTTAAGGTAAAGGATTCATTAAATAAAGCTTGTAAAAAATGATTGATTCCATTCCAATATGATTTAATTTTATTACAATTGTAAAAAATATTAATCCAGTCTGCTTTATTTGACTTTTCACACCTCTAGCAAAAACCATTTGTAGTAGAACTGATCTTTTTAATTCTATCTGGTGCTAAAAATGCTCTATGTAAGTATTCCTAGTTAAATATTTTCCAGTTCTGTGTTAGAAGAGTAATTAACTGATAGTAAGATGTTAGTTTTAATTTCTTCTGTTAACTGCAATGACTGACCTTTTGTTAAGAACTGCCAGTATGATGGTTTGGGAACTGTTTTATATGTTATTAACTCTTTATATAGATTTGAAATGGAATTTTTCTTTTCACAACTATTATATATAAATTCATACAGAAAACTTATTAGATTTGGAATATCTTTAAATGAGGAATTATTAATTAATCTGCATAAATATTGAGTGTACAGTAGAATGCTGTGTAAGGTTAACCAGTTCTGTGTTGGAATATTGTAAGCAGTTTTTATCATATGTATATCTAAAACATTTAATTTATTTACACATTGAAACCAGCATAAGAATCCATTTTATTCCCATGAGGTTATTGTTTCCCTATATATTTTGTGAAAAAGTTCTTAGTGATGGTAAATGGGGTTAAAAGGTCAAACCAAAGTTTTAGATCTATGTTTGCATTGATAAGTTTCCTAAAAGAATTGATGTAATGATTAATCAGTGTTGTTTTAGAAGGTTTTGTTATATTATATTGTAAACTTATGCATAGTATGTACCAGGGTTTGTTTGATTTGTCTACTATTAACATTTTTTTAACAGATTAAATTCATTTGTTAATATAGCCATTGTTAATTCTTTCCGGTTGGCAAAATAATTTGGGTTTATCCAGTCTATTGTAGTTTTAAGCACAGGTGCTTTTATATATGTTTCTATTTCTGGGAAGTTCAATCCTCCTTGTTTCCAGGGTCTAATGTGATGAGTTAGAGCTACTCTATTATTTTTGGGATACCATACAAATTTTATTAAACATGAGTTTATTTCTTTAAGAATGTGTCTTTCAGGAATTAACTGTATTGCTAATGCTACATATAGTATTTCTGGCAATAAGACCATTTTTATTAATTGCAATCTGTCTTCAAAAGTTAATATAATTTTGTTCTACTTTTCTATATATATTTTTATTGTTTCAATAATGTTTTTATAATTTATTAATATTGTTTCATTTATATTTTTGCATAATACTATTCCTAAATAATTTAGCGTAAGTTCTTGTTTTCCTTTGATGGATTTATCTGTAAATTGTAGTTCTTTTTTCTTATTTAAAAATAGAAATTTTGATTTTAATCTATTTAATCTATTAAAGTGTAGACCTGAAATCTAAGAAGTAATTTCTCCATTACTTCTTCTGGCTATCCTAATGACTATCTGGAATTTGATAGGGTTAATAAAATATCATCAGCAAAAAACATTATTTTAGATATGTACTGGTCGTAGACTTCAATTCCTTTTATTCTTGGATTATTGCGTATTATTTCTGCAAGTATTTCTATAGCCAAAGCAAATAAAATAGGAGAAAGGGGCATCCCTGTTTAGTACCTTTCTTTATATGGATAGATTCTGAGATGAAAGGACCTAATTTAATGTAGGCTGAGTTATTAATATATATTTATTAATATATATGTTTTTTAGTAATAAGATTAAGGGAGGAGGAAATTCAAACAATGCTAAAGTTTTAAATAGATATTCCCAGTTGAGGGAATCAAAGGCTTTTTCTATGTCTAATCTAACTACAAGTGTTTCTCTGTCTTCTTTATTTACATAATCTATAAGAGTAAGTATCCTTTTAATATTATCATGTGTGTGCCTGATATAGAAAAGTCCAGTTTGATCATTATTAATTGTCTTTGAAAGAGGGACTTTCATTCTGTTAGCTAGGATTGACATGAATATTTTGTAATCATTATTCAGTAATGATATAGGTCTGTATGAGGTGCAAAGGTCTGATGGTTTATTATCTTTTAGAATTGGTGTCATGAGAGAACATTTCCATGAGGGTGGTATTTTTGCTTCTGACTGGACTTCTAGCAAAGTTTTATGAAAAAGGGAGATTATTGTTGAAGGGAACAGTTTGTAAATTTCCGTAATTATACCATCTATCCCTGGAGCTTTGTTAGATTTACTTTCTTTTATCTTGTCAACAATTTCTTTGTAGGATATAGGTTTTTGGAGGTCTAGTTTTAAGTTTTGGGGATTTTTTTTATATTAATAAGGTTTGTATCTAAGTTTATTTGGTTGTTATCTAAATCTTTTTTGAAGTGTTCCATATAAGGGAACCAAAATGCTTCAAGGATGTCTCCTATATCTGATACTTTTTTCCCTTTCTTTTCATGATATATACTACTAATGTTATTTGCTTTAGATTGCATTTTAATTCTTGTAGATAAGTTATGTAGATATCTGGGGGAGGAGGCTAATGAGTTTATTTTAAATTTTTCCAAGGCTGGACAAGTTTTGTGTGTTAGAATTTCATTATATTTTTTATTTAATTCCTCTATTTCTTTTTTGACTTCTGGACAATTCTGATTTTTTTTTTAGATTTTGCTGTCAGGAGTCTGGTTTGCAAGTCTAATTATTCAGATTCCCACTCTCTGTAATTGTTTTTGTACCAGCTAAGGGTCTTACCAAACAAATACACTTTTAATGAGCCCCAAACCACGTCATACTGATTTCTGTTGTATTATTAATTTCAAGAAATAATTGTAATTCTGACAACATCCAGGGTCTGAATTCTTTAATTTCCATGATATATGATGGGATTCTAGTTGAGAGGATTAAAGGTTTAAACTCTATTTGGAACTTCATTATCAGAGAGTCATGATCTGAGAAGGGGCATGGAACTATTGAGAGGTTGAGGATTTTTGTTTGTAAATCTTGAACTACGAATAAATTGTCTGTTATGGTTTGTGTTCCAAATCTATGGTTTTTATGGGAAAATTATAAGGATTTATCATCTTTTACTTTAAAAGTGTCTATTAAATGAAATGAATCAATCTATCTTTTTAAGGATTTTGAAATAGTTGTTATGTGGTTTCAGAAGCTTCTAAGGTACAATTAAAGTCTCCTCCCAGTATAAGATTTCCTTTATAATTGTTGAAAATAAAATTTAGGTGTTTTTTTAACCATTCCAGCTCCATTTCCTGGGAACCAATATAGATTAGCTAAGGTCCATATTCTGTTATTAAATTTAATTATAACAAATGCTAGTAGACCTTCTTTGTCTTCATATTTATAAATAACCTTTGGAGTGATTATGTTTTTCTTCCTAAGAACTGATACTCCTTTTGTCTTTGTTCTATAGCAGGATTGAGCTAAGACTGTATAGTCCTTAGGGTTCCAAATAAAGCTATCATTAGTTTTAAAATGCATTTGCTGGAGAAATACTACTTGTGTCTTATTTAGATTTAAATATTTTAGTAAGTTTGATCTTTTATTTGCATTGTTTATGCCATTAGAATTTAATGATAAGAATATTAAATCAATTTCAAGTTATTGTTGGAAGAAACTTTTTGATTCTTTTTTTAATTATTTTGATTATAGTAGTTATACCATATTCTCTGATAACATTGAATGTTATTTTTATGTGAGTAAACTTTGGAGTATAATTTAATGTTCTTTCTTCTTTAAATACATGTAGGGTAAAATTCTGGTCAGACGTTAAAAAAGGTACTTCTATAAAACATTAATTCTAAAGTATCACATACAAGCAAATATGAATTTCCCATTAAACATGGAATGAAAGCCATTCCTAATCCAATAGATAAAGATAGATCTATTGGATTTTCCTCATACCTTTAACCAACAATATCAACTTAGCTCCATATGTTAAATTATTATATGGAGAATTTTTTTAAAAAAGATATGAAATTCTAAATTATTCTATTATTGTTCTATAGTATTTTATATATCAGGGTGGAATGTTAGTAGTGTAAACAATTATTAAGCTGACTTAGATAATATCCAGTATTTAGTTACCCTTAAGAGATCCCAAATATGTCAGATATGTCATTTTGGATAAATTAAATGCAACAGAGGAGCATACACTAAATAAGCCAACAACAAATAGATTATTACTAAAATAATTTGATTAAAATGACTCTACAGGAGACGAGTGATTATCAATGAAATATGAATTTATTGTAGGTGTACTGTCTTCCTTTACTTTCCCAATCTTCAGCTCACCAGCTTCAACTTACACTTATGAAAAGACATAGCTTATCAGTGGTATCCTGACTCTGAGCAGAGGCAACCTACATCCTAGTGTGCAGTGCTTTTACATATTTATAGATTTACAAGGCAGAGTCTAAGAATGAACTATGATCACCCTGACAATTCCCATCCTGCATAGGGCACCTCCTGCTTCCAGAATGGGTAAACCCATCAGGTCTAGAATGAATGTGAATATACCTATATGGTAATCAAGGCTTACCTTAGGTAAGTATTAATCAAATAGTATTTCGAGCCTCTTAAAGAGTTCTTGGGGCAGTTAGAATACTCTTAAGCCTCTCTTCCCTTGACCACAAACAGAGATTTCCCTTCCCTTTCTTTCCATTGTTTTAAATCAGTACTAATAAAAGAAATTCAGCAAACATAGGTAAACAGAAATAACATTCAGTAGTCCATCTTGTACATGACTCACAATCCATTAAACAAGTCAGTGACTAACATCACTTTAATAAACATTACAAACACAAATTAGAAATAATTTCCTAGCTCTTTATATTTTCTGATAAAGCAAAAAGTTAACAATAAGCTATTTTAACTAAAAGTATAAAGCATTTCAAAATTTCCTTGCATGTATACATTTCTACTTATATTGTAGTGTCAATAGCTGTCTTTGAAAGCTGTACAATACTTCACTTCTTTAAATCATTCCTTTTTCAATTCAGGTTTTGTTTTGTCAAAACGGCAACAACATTTCAAGGGCACAATTAATATTTAGACTGATGTTTCAAATAAATAACTTGTCAGTTGCCAATTGAGTTAGTTTAGAATGTGTGGTTAGTGCAAATATAGCATGTTGCAAAAATAATATGTATTTTTTCGTGTACTCTAGAGACTGTCATATGCAAGTGACATATATAATGTAGTATATATAGAGCAGATCGCTTTTGGATTCAGGTTGTTAAAGTAAGTTATGCTTACTAATCAGGCAGTTTCATTTAAATTCACAAGTAATTTGGGAACATTTCAGTTGAGTTTCCAGGAATGTGTAGTCCAATGCGAGTAACTGAGTCCACTTTTCCTCATAAACATACGTCACAATTCATTAAACTAAGCAGAGTCTAACATCTGTTTAATAATCATTATAAAGACAAAGAATAGTAATTTTCTAGCTCTTCAAACTTTCTGATATCGCAAAATGTTGACAGTAAGCTATTTTAATTGGAAGACTAAAACATTTCAATACTTCCTTGTGAATATACATTTTTAGTTATACTGCAGTGTCAAGAACTGTGGGAAATCTATGCATTACTTCACTTCTTTCAAGTCATTCATTTTACAGCTCAGATTATATTTTGTCAAAATGTCAATAGCATTTCAAGGGCACATTTAATATTTAAACTGATATTTTAAATGAATAGCTATCAGTTACCAAGTGAGTTTGTACAGTGTGACAGTGTGAGGTAACTGCAAAGATAACATGTGCAAACAGTAATATGTATCTTTTCATATGCTCTAGAGACGGACAATTTCAAGTAACATATAACATGAAACTTTTACAGTGCAGATAACTTGTGAAATCAGCATGTTAAACTTAGTAATACTTTTAATCAAGCAGCTACATTTAAGTGCACATATAGTTTGGGAACATTTCCAGGAATATGTAATCCTATGAGGATAAATCATAAAATATTTATAAACAGTCCTATTATGTATTTAGTTTACCTTGCTTAGGTTGTTTTTCATTTTAATAACTAAACATTACTTTTTCTTATTATTTGTTATCTGTGAGGCTAAATGCACTTTGCAGGTTCACAGTGTCCTTAGAAACTGTAGCAATTGTTTACTGTTGCTATGGCAATGCAAATAGAATGTGAAGAAAGCTTCACTTCTCTTAACCGACAGTACATTTTTCCCTCTTTTTTTATGCATTTGTTAATACTAAAAGGAAATAATTCAGAAAGGACATATGTACATGAATGGAACATTTCAGAGTTAATCACGAACATGTCCCCAACCTCAATAAGCATAACAGTGACTATCATTAATCTAATAAATATTGTAATAATTAATTAAGTTCACTATTCCAATTAGTCTACTTTAAAACTAGATTATTTTAGACTATTATTTATCTATGCATAGATAGTGAGTTACTAAATATATACAGACTATATTAATATAGTAAATAGAAGAGAAATTAGAAAGGGAGGCAAGATGCAGTTAAAATAAATAATGAGAAAAGTAAGGAGAGAGAGAGAGAAAAGAGAATATTAAGAGAAAATACACATATACTATGCATGTTGATTTACAGTATAAATATTTTATGCGCTATATAACCCTCCTTCTGTGAAAGAAAAGTACCCTGTTTTAAATACCTGTGGTAATGTGAAAACTCTCATGTGTCATCTATTTTCAAAAAAAAGATTCCAGTAGTTAGTTACCTTTATTTTAAAATTCCAAGCAGTAACATTGGTCCTTTAAAGTAATGTTAAAACAATTCATATCATAGCAGATGATCTGAGAGATTTGGCTGTAACAGTATCAGTCTTTTGCTTCTTCTTTTTGACATCTGTCCAGACATTTGTGTATTTTAGAAGGTGACTTCCAATCCATATCTTCTGGTAAAGTAATCACATTATTAGTTTTAATAAATGAAGAGGCTTCCTCTAAGTCAATAAAAGTCCTCATCTTGTTGGCATACATTATTCTTATCTTAGTTGGATTTGCAAGTTGTGCCTTAATGTTATTTTGTTTCAGAAACTTTATCATTGGCCACACTTTTTTCCTTTGTTCCATCATTCTAGATGAATAGTTTTTATCAAATCGTATCAGGCTCTGTTTATATTTTAGAGGGGCATTCCTCCAAGCAGATCTTAAACTCAGTTCCTTGTCCAAGTATGAAAGAAATTTGATAATTATTGACCTAGGAGGAGAGTTTGAGTTAGTGCAGGTTTGCCAAGAGCTCTGTATGCCATTTCAATGCCAAAGGAAAGTCCTTCTTTTAAATTTAAAAAGTCAGGGATAGAGCTTGATAAAAGGAAACAATATCCTCACCTTCTGTGTTTTCAGGTAATCCGAAAATCCTGATGTTATTTCTCCTCTCCTTATTTTCCAAGTCATCTACTTTATTAACCAACCAAGTGTTTTGTTTAAGAAGCAGTTCTTTCTGTGTTTCCTCTTCCTTAAATCTGCTTTGTAAGTAATTTAGAGAAACCTCTATTCCTGTTATCCTTGTCTGATGTTGTAGCATTTCCTTGAGGGTGTCAGCCTGTTTTTGACTGCTTGTTTTAAGATTTTCTAGGTTCCCTTTAAAATCATCCATCTTCAAAGACAACTCCTGCAGGGTAGATGCCATCTGTTGTAGTTCCTTCTTTAAGGTAGCATCCAGATGAGTATTCTTTGAGTTACTCACTTTAACAAGTGAATATATCTCCAAGTTTTTTGACAGGAAATTATTTGTAAAACTTCAGCAAAGTTTCTAATTATGTAAATTAGTCCTTTATCTATAAGATTTTATATATTTTTTCCTGTCTTATTTAACTAGTTATATGGAGCTCTAAAATACTGCTGCTTTCAGTTAGCCATTCAGGCTCCACCCACCAGATTTATGCTTTCTGTTGTGTTTAAGAGTCTTGATTTTTTGAATATAAAATTCAATAACAGATAATACAAATGAAAGCAGCAATGGAGCTTAGCAGTTACGGGGAATTCTTTTGGAGGTATTTTCAGCATACTTTTTGTCTCAGACTAAATAAATAAATAATAGAGGAGTGTAAGGTCTAAAAAATGTCATACGGAGCCCTGTAAATACAGTGAAAGGTCCACAACTGCCTAAACCTGGCCTAGGTACTAGAAAAATACTTTAGACCTTCCACCTACAAAATGATTTAGTCACCCACATACAGACGGCTTAGTATACTATCCTTTTATTATTGGTTTGTGTTAGATTCACATAATCATGAATTATTATTGGCTTGTGTTTAATATGATCTCACATTTGGCCTCCTAGATTTAGACTCTGGCCTTTTCAGGTAGGCTGCCAGAAGTACATGTCTGAAAACACCTCCACTGGTTCTGAAAGTTCTATGATGTTTGCCAAAAAAAATCCTGGTAAAATAAACACTGCAGAGAATCTGCAGCAACTCAGAGGAATCCCAGTATCAAACTGACAGTTCATGGAGGTAGCTGTCCTTACAATGGATACATAGTATAGCAATATAAAAATCCTGGTAACAAGTGATTGTAGTTGTATCCTCTGATAGACTAATAGTGACTGATCCCCTTCATCAACATGTAATTTGCAATGTAAAAATTGTACCAGAGTCAACCACTTTGATCGAACTCATCAAATATTATAATTACAGCAGACAGTTACTAGAAGCCATCAATGCTTCCACTGGTTGTTTTTGTTCCCTGGTTGCCTCTTTCACCAGTTAATTGTACCTTCATAAGAGCCTAACATGTCAGCTACTGGTATCCTTTTCTTCACTCCCATCCTGTTGACCTAACAGATATCCTGTCTTGTGTCTGACTTCTCTACTATCATTTTAAGGCTGCCTGCTTCCCTCCCTATCCCTAGCATGCAGCTTATCTTACAACCCCCCCTTCCCATAACATTATCATCATTCAAAGAAATCTGAGCTGAATGTGTGGTAGGGTCATGGGTAGTACATTGGAAAAGGACAGTGTTTTTGTTTTTGTGATAGACTGTGTGGTGCTCTGGTGTGTTGCCATTATAATGAATGATTGATGTGTTTTGGTTGATATTTTTGTGTCGCTCATTACAGATTTTGACCACTCATTTATACAATCATATATGTTAATTGGCTCCTGGCATGTATGCTAATTAACCCATGTGCAGCAGTGTAGCAGGCAAATGAAGGTATATAGCAGTTCATGAAGTGGTGTAGGCGTAGCGTGAGCATGAAGAAATGTAAACCAAAACAGTTTACATTTTTTCAAACATAAAATCGGAGCCATGAAAGCGGACCAGACTTACGTATTATAATGTTAATATATGCCAATGGCTAAATATATAGCCAATGGCATTAAAAAACATGCACAACACATAGAAAAAAAACATATAATGTCATGGCCACACTAACGCAAAGTAAAACCGCAGTGCATCAGTGCACAAATGGGATCACAAGGAAAATATATTTAGATGTCATAAAACTGCAATTCATGAATTCCCCATAATAGTCAATGGCATGCATGCTTCACCATAACCATGGTGCAAGGGTTGCTAAGTGTCTGTGACAGTGTTTTGGGCGGTAACTAGGAATTAGTAGTCAATGCCATGCAAATGAGTCAAGTAATACTGAATCGCAAACACCCCACCAGCGTAAGGATGTACCACATGGCATAGCGGTACAACACCAAGGAGTGGCCTGGAGATAAACATGACATCAAGAGAGGGGTGCGCCACCGTAGCTGTAAGCACATTGGAGCATTGCTAATCCGGGTTGCCTGTTGCTAAGCAAAGCTGCAGGATAGGGATGTGGAAGTAGTCATAGCTATGCTTAGCTGAGAGCACACAAGGTAACCGAAAGTGCATGTGAACGTGGATGAAAACATGCTCAAACCTGGTAAGTGGCTGTTCGCAGTGCGCACTACAGCTGAAACAGGAAGGATACAGGAAGACAATAAGCAAATGCTGCAGCATGGTAATTGGAGTACAAATGAGTAATTAACGCCTAGGAACTCACAGTGGGTGATTGACAACAGCTAGCAAGGCTGCTAGCAGCTACCTGCAGAACAGGAAAGGGGAGGTGCCGTACTGCAAAGAAAAGAGAACTGTCACAGCAGAACAAAGCAAACTTGCAGTAGATCAGCTACATAACACATTTCGCTACAAAAGCCTGGGTTGGGAAAGTACAAAACAAGAAAGCCGGCAGCGGGATGCATGCCTGACAATGGGAGGGGAATCGGGTTGAAAAGTGAAGTAAAGGGCAATAGATGAATCACGGCAGCCAAGGGTAAGTCAACACCAAAGGCCCCACAATAGCAGTGCCTGCTGTAAAACAAATAATTAAGATACCTCACAGCTGGAATTGCACATACACACCCAACTACACCAGTATCATCCATTGCACAATAGTATAAGGTGTAAAAGCCCCACACACACACTTGTGTATTACCAGACACTCTGCACCATTGGTGTATACAGACGGGGAACTTTTAATATGTACATGTTAGGGGCTGCCATAGCTTTGATTCACCAGCATGTGTTGGAGACTGACGGTGGTGTGGAGGATGATGCTGACAACCATCTCAGGCACCAGAGTTGGAAAAGAGTGTTCAGACCCAGGGTAACCTACCAGGGGCTACATGATCTGGAGATAGTAGAGCATTACAGGGTGGACAGGGGCACCATACAACAACTTGTTGAGCTGTGCTGGCCATGCCTCAGAGCCAGAAGTAACAGAGGGGAACCCATCCCAGTGGACACGAAGGAATGTGTAAGCTTGAGAATACTAGCTACAGGTACCTTCCAAAGGCCAACTGGGGATATCATGGGGATCTTACAGGCATCAGCATCCAGGGTACTCCACCAGTTCCTGGATGCCATGTTACTACATGCCAATAAGCACAAATACTTTCCCCGAATGCAGGAGGAGTTGGCCAGCAATATGCTTCTCTTCCACCGTGTGGCAGATGACCCAGAGGTACTGGGTGCAATAGACTGCATGCACATACACAACAAGACTCCACCCGGTGAGCAGGGTAGGCACTACATAAACCGCAAAGGATACCCCTCCATCAGCTGCCAGGTCGTGTGCAATGCCCAGGGCATTATCATGGATGTGTGTGCTGGCAGCACTGGAAGCTATCACGACTCTCACATCTGGCATGCCTCACAGCTGTATCAGGTATTTGCCAGGGGCGACATCCCATATGGCCACCTGGTGGGGGATGCTGGCTATGCACTGGAACCGTATATGATGACTCCCAACAGAAATGCATACATAGCCATGCAAGAATGCCATAATGAGGCACACGCAGAAACCAGAATCATCATAGAGCACGTGTTTGGGATGCTGAAATCATGGTTTCATTGCTTGGACATATCTGGTGGAGCCTTGCAGCACTCTCCAGGCATGTGTGCCCACATCTTCACAGTATGTGCCATGCTAAACAATATGATCCTGCAGAAACAGCTGCAGCAGGGACAGAATGGTGAAGGCCCTCACAGCCCACCACCATTGCCAAGGGACCCACAGGCACAGAGGGACTCACACCACGAACACCCTGTGCCAGCCCCAGTAGGCAGACGGAGGTGTGCTCAGTATTCCCATGCCTTGGCAAAGAGGGAATGTATAGCACACACACTGACAGTGTAGGCACTTATGGACCGACACCCTTCTCCACCTGCACACACAGAAAACATGGATGGCACACACACATGACCACCTGTAAATTGTCATGTATAGGTGGTATACTGTGTGCATCCTACATAGGTAGCCCTCAACTATTGTACACACAACTGCCATTGGCACAAGGTAAGTCAATACCTGAACAGTAAATTAAGCTATCAGCATGTGTCCATACTGTATGTTTTGGTTCATAGATACATAGGTAGGTACATGCCTAACTGCCTGAGGCCACTCATAAGCATAGCCAAAAAGTGTCTGCTTTCACCACCCCATTGATTAACTAACTGTCCCTCTGTGGAGCAGAGCCAAATGCAGGATCCCTGGGGTGTATCCACTGTTCCCCACCCACTCTGCAAGGATTCCCCTGGAGTGTTAGTGAGGGGTTTTGTATAATGTAATCAGGGATGTAGTTCCAAATAATGGGGAGTATCCGTGACATGAATCTTCTCAGATGATTTACATTTTACATAGTATACCTTAACCACAGCTTGCATATATAGGTAGTATTCCACAGAATAATAAACATGTGGGACACACAACCGCTGAAATGTGCGTTAATCACCCTTGCACTACCAGTGCCTGCTCTGGGAGGTAAAATACCACTGCCAGGATTAGAACACACAACCATGTACACATGTACACAATCTTCACAATAACATACCACTAAGCTACCTGAGATGTACCAATGGCAGTTGTGTATACTGACAGGATAAAACACAAAAGGTAGGAATGTGTGGAAATAGGACAAACCGGCATGTACCCAATGAAAGGTGTATGTTATATATATATATATATATATATATATATATATATATATATATATATATATATATATATATATATATATATATATATATATATATATATATATATACATCAACATATATATATATATATATATATATATATATATATATATATATGAGAGAGAGAGAGATGGAGAGAGAGAGATATATGTCGATATATGGGGATATACATATATATGTAGATATATATAAATAGGTTAACAACATCTACAAAACCATGGAAGTACATATAAATGGGATACCTACCACATATCGACTGCTTGACATACCAACGCGTGTAATCATGAGGCTTAAAGTCCGAAAGAACACAGTAACGAAACACCAGAAGTGCAAGGTTTAAAATCACGATGTTAAGGGATAGTTAGTGAGTGCTTTTGGTGTTGCGGTTCAGGTAGGATACTGTGTGTAAGTGTGCTTCTGAGGGCTGTAGTGTGTGTAAGTGTGTGTTCTGAGTGTGGTGTGTGTTCCTGGGGGACTGTAATGTGTGGGTGTGGGTTAGCTTTGTGCATCTGTTTGTGCGATCTAGGAGGGAGAATATTAAAGTAGGGGGGACACCCACATGGGGTGTGTAGGGGAGCATGCCCACCTGCTCATACGTAGTGTAGGATGGTTTGTTTGGATGTGATCAGTAGCAGTGCTCTTGTGTGTGTGTGTGTGTTTGTGTGTGTGTTCCATGTTCGTGTTACTTTCACGAGTTACTGTCGCTGTTGGTAATGTGGGGTATGGGAGTCTGGGCCCGATACTGTGGGCGTAGGAATTGTGTGGTTTCGGGATTCCATAGGTATTCCGTATACAGCGGTTGAAGTGTTCATATATGAGTATAACATGGACCATAGCAATCACACATTCCACCACGACCAACCTTTATGGACAAAGGATATGGAGAGTATATGCCTATACATTATTACAAATATGTGCTATGGACATGAGCCAATGATAGGGTTACCACCTGTCCCACTTTGCGAGGGCAGTCCCTCTTTGGGCGGTTGTGTTCTGACCAAATATATTAAACGTGGCAAATGTCCTGAGATTGTAGGACATAATTATGTCCCATATATAATGTAATAGTTGCAGACAATAGTTCTTTCTGTATCTAAAATACCTACATGTTACAAGAAACAGGATAAGCAACTATCTGCTACAAGAATAAGCTTATATTTAGGCAAGAAAGGAAATTTCTATCCCTTGTACTGACCGTGGGTTTTTGTCTGCCTGTAAAATCTGATGTGTGTCCCGAAAATGTCCCACTATGGCCATATGAGAAGGTGGCAACCCTAGCAAAAGAGGGTCAGTCACCAACACAACTCCAGTGATTGCAAATACCTATGACAGAAATACACAGCTTTCATGTAGCAACACTTTATTACATTCCGATGTATTGCCAAAAGGATTCAAGGACTAACATCACCTGCATGCTATACAGGAACCACTTAACAGTGCCTTAATGAATCAGCCTGCAATTACCATAGTATTAGTCCACTAAAGGATAGGTGTTCAAATAGGGAAGGAACCTTCAAGCACATATCGATTATGTATAAAAGCAGTTCCTACACACCTGCATCTGCTATGTACACCCACCAACATCACCTCCACACCCAAACAAATTACAATACAAACTGTAATAACATCACAAATTATTCACTCACTGTACGGCATCTGCAGAAGCCTTAACATACCTTGTCAGAGACACACTAACATGGCCCTTTGTGAAATAGTTGCTGTTATACAATGGGACAGCTGCTGATGTTACAAGGTTTGTTTGCACTAATCCCATTTCAGAGGGTTGTGTGTACACCGGGAAGTGTTACCAATTACTGAGTAACAGCACAGTATGATACACATGTACACCCAATCAAGGATGTCTGGTGAGCACACTGTAAACCACATAACAGTTCATGCATAGCCATACAGCCTTGAGCTGCCCAAACATCCTTGCCAGACTGAAACATCTGTAGAAGTATCAGGTACAAACAAACCCTGCATAAGTAGCAATGTTCTGAAATACAACAGCTGTACTCACATGTAGAACAAGATCATCTAGCCATTACACACAATCCACGGGAGTCATGAAGCTAATATATCCCTGTCTGCCTCCATATAGCTGTTGAAATACATCACAAACAGCACATCCAGGCCGTCTTCCTTGAAAGTAAGGCAAACGGACAATGCCCAAGTTGAGTACTCAATTATACACCACTGTTGCCATGGTATCGGCTAATGGAGTAGCTGCACAGCTGATGTGCATCTAATTAACTACTTTGGAACACCAATTGGTGGTCTGGATAGCACATGTTACAGATATTTAACTAGAAAAGGATGGCCTATCACACATTCAAACCATCTGTATATACCAGCAGAACGTTACAAAGAAGATTGAAACACAAACTGAAAAGAATTGAATCAACAGTCGACACCTCAGATTTCTACTAAGGTATGTAGAACACACAGTATGTCTGTGTATTTAGTACCTGTTCTGTAATATTTAAAGTGCACGCAATCCATATAGTGGAAACAGTTATCTTGTAGTGATATATTGTTGAGCATAGTAACACTTGTAGTATTTATGTGTTTACTGCTGTAGGTCACAAGGCAAACACTGCATACACCACAAGGGATGCTATATAAATATTCCTCACCAGCTGCTGTCAGTGGCAGGGCTGGTCCAACAAGTATGTGCTATAACAGGGGATAGTATGTGTTGATATATTGTAACAGTAGCCATATGTATGGGTGTATTACTGAGAATAACATGTCAAAGGTTGGCCCACTGTGCAATTATGATTTGCATTGTGGGATATTGTGCCAATAACTGTGTAATGTACAGTATTGTAAGCAGATATGTATTACAAGTTACACAGCATTACTGTTATGTTAGGCAAACATTAATTATAATTATTGGCATTTACAGTACACAATAACAGGATACATATGACTTGTAGTCACCCGACAGTTTATCAGCATGATAGCAAAGTAAAATGGAAGAGCTAGTTAACTATCCATGCACATAAGACATGAATAAGTGCAAAGGTAGGTACTAGGCTGTTTTACCAAGGTTATTTATAAGACTAGCTAGTGTGTTTGCTTTTGGCACCCCCATAGGTTAGTTCCTTGTGCCTCTGAATGACAGAATCATTAGTTTCCTATGCCTCTGTCCAGCAGAGCCACTGCAGTGATCCCCGGGGTACATGTCTGTCTCCCATCCACATGTCAAGGTTTCCCTTGAAGAGTGCTAGTGAGGGGCCCTGCCTGATGTACATTGGAATCATGTTCCAAAGCATGGGGAGTCTCCGGGTCAGGAATCTATCTGTCCAGCACATCCTAGTCATTGTTGTGGTTAGGTGTATATCCCTAGAGCATGTGGCTCTCAGGGGCCTCTGTTTAGGTGGAGCATATCCAGCAATACTGGGTTGGACATGGGCCTTGTATGTCAAGCAGAGATCACCTGTAAGTATGTGGTGTGCAACCGAGTACAGCTGGAGTTTCTTAGGTTGGGCTGCATAGATCATCTGTTTGAGGTCAGTAATCCTCTGTGTGTGTTACTGTTGTGGTCTTCCAAGCTGATGCAGTTGTCTTGTAAGGTATATCACAAATGGGGTTTTGTAGAGATTAGGCGTGTCACGTAGAATGATATTCTAACCACCTTATCATTATGGGTATCGAAGGAGAGATTGCTATCTACTGGGGTTCCCAGATCCCTTATTACCTTTTCTGTATGTAGGGAACTAGCACCTTTGTGGTAGTCTGCAGGTAATTAGTTATATCCAAAGGGGATGATTATGCACTTTTTGGCATTTAGCTTGAGGCCATGATATTGACACCAGGTATCCGTCTCAGTGCAACCCTTCCAGAGGGTGTCTGTAACAGCTGGGGAAACAATTATGTCCCCTAGTTTGCAGTCATCAGCCAAAACCCTCCTGTACTTGCCTCTACGTCAGAGGATTATATACCAAACATGGGGGTCCTAGGACCAAGCCCTGGGGGATGCCACTTGTAACTGGTATACAGTCGGACCTAGGGTATGCAACTCCCACTGTGTGGGTTCTGTCCGTGAGCCACTTTGCAAACCATCACATGACATAGGGGTTAATGTTCAGGCAGATGGGTATGTTGATAATACCAGAATGAGGAATGGTGTTGAAAGCCTTTGAGAGATCTAGGTAGGCTATGTGGACCTCCTTACCCTCATCTAATGCCTTGGTAACTGTCTCTAAGAAGTCCACCAGGTTTAGGAGGCATGGTCTGCCCTTAACAAAGCCAAACTGGGAGGGGTCAAAGGTTTGGAGGTACCCAATGTCTCTGTGACTGAGATCCATGATGATGTGCTCCATAGCCTTGCAGACCAGGCTAGTCAGGCCTATAGAGCAATAGGTCCCATGGTCCATTGTGGCGCCACCCTTGTGGAGTGGGATAACTGTTACTGTGCGCCATTCAGGGGACACAAAGCCTGATGACAGGCTATTATTGAACATGGTGCATAGGTGGGGAGCCAGTACATTCTGAAGTTCGTGTAAAACGCAGCCTGAGATGTTGTCCAGTCCCATGGATGCTGTGATATTGGCTTTAGAGTATGCAGCTTTTACCTGCGTAGTTGTGAGTACAGGGACTCTGCACTCTTCCTGTATAGATATGGGCCCTTTAGGGGGTGAGAGGGGGAAAAGATATCACTGAACCTATCTGCCAGGATGTTGGCAATATCAGTTGGTTCTGTAATGTTCGTGCCTTTGTGCTGTAACTCAGAGCAGATCTGGGTTTTGACATCGAGATATTTGACATAGCTATAGAATGTTTTGTGGTTGTTGTTGGAATTAGTGGCAGTTTTGTTTTCGTAGCTAGCTTTGGAGGGTCTTATAAGGGATCTCACCTTCTTACTGAGGCTGACCAGGGAGCTCCTCCACACATGAGGTTGTACTCTCTTTTGCAACAGTATCTTCCTCCTGTTGTACAGTTTGTTTATGGCAGGGGACCACCAGATTGGCTTCCTTAATTAGGAGTATAGTGTCTTGGTTCTGTTTGGGATAGCACGATCCATGCACTTGTGTAAGTGCTTATAGAGTGCATTTGTGTAGGATTCAGCAGTTTTAACAGTATTGTCCATCTGCATGGGTGTCATGGAGTTCACCACGTCTGTCTTAAGAAGCATGAAGTTGGCTTTGTAGACATATTATACTGTGGTTCGCTTAATGGGGGGTGGGGGCGGGATGCGGATATCAACAGTGTTCAGCTTATGGTCGGATCGGACCAACGAGGAGTTGACTTCAAGTGTGGAACACCGGTCACTCATGTTGGTAATGCCTAGATCTAAGATATTGTTGCCCCTGGTGGGTGTGTGGATATGTTGATCCAGGGCATTGGTGTTTATGAATTCCAGAAAGCGTTGTGCTAATGAGTTGGTACACGAGTAGTTTTCTCAGTTAATGGTGGGGTAGATTCAGTGAGACTATGTGATGAGTGTGGTGTGGTGTGAATGTTTACCTTCTCCACATGACTGTCAGGGTCAGGCTTGGTTGGAGAGAGCTTTATCTCCAGTTTGGCTAGATAAGTGCATCTCTCACAGGTTGTAGTGTTGGATGGTAGGCGGAGAGGGTTGTCTGTGTACATGAGGCAATGTCTACATTGCCTCAAGATGTCCAGATTCATCAGATAGACAGGAGAGAACACTGGCAGCTGACCTTTGGACATGCCTGAATATAAAACCAATTTCCCCTAGATAAGTGAGGAAAGTGAGTACAAGAGCTATTTTACTCTAAGATAGTTTGAAAAGTATGTACAAAACCTGTTTACCTCTAGGTAATGAGGAAGATTGAGTGCTATAGTAATTAGTAGCTTACGTAGTGCTTACAAGTTCTAAACAAGTGCTGAGCATGAATAACCAATCCAGATAGTGTCTTGGATAACATAGACACACTGCCGTCCCCCAACAGGTATACAATCATATATCCATTTACACCACAGAGCCCCTGTACCCACAACTATGCAGGTACAAGCTGCACTCAGGCTGCATGGGACCTGCCACATCACATGTTGTATCATACACATACTGCAAAACAAGTTGCTCTCCACGTACACATCATGTAAAACATAGCTCCATGTCAGGCTGTGTACACACTGAATGGTGCACACCAACAGGTATCACAACCCACAAAGGGGGAGACACCACTGATAATGGGAAGTACTGCACTACTGCCCTGCTGAGTCTGGTCTGAAAGGCCATGAACCTTGATCAAATTATTTGATGTCAGCAGTACAGATGTAGATGACAGTAAGGTTGATTTCACACTGCATATCATAACCTTGCCAGGTCATAGGACATCAACACCTATACTGTGTTCCACCTACACTAGGTATACTAGATGTATATTCCTATGTCACAGGAGTGTTTTGCAACGGGACTGCTGGCAGATCCAACACTACAGAAGGTGTCTGAATAATACATGCTCATCACATCAGTGCCAGCTGCAGTAAGACAGGGTTAATTAATTGTATTCCCCCTCATTGTAGTCCATACCACACAGTCAAACAGAAGGCATCTGCCTATTGAAGTATGTGAATGACTATGACCTAGGAGCAATAGCCGACTCAAGAGTGTGGTGGGAAACATACAAAAGGGGCTTTGTGGGTGAGGTGTGTGTGATTTATGGCCACTATCTGACAGCTACATATTGCATTGTCACCCCTATGTTAATAACCCTGTACCCATGAACTACCACTTAGGCAGCGGTCAACATAATGGACACTGTGTGTAAGGGATGCAGCTTGGCAGTTGTCTTTCCTGTGATAGCTACATCACCACACCTGTCAGGTAGTCATATGTGGCAACCCTAATCATGACAGGGTGCCATCCATGAATATAGAGATCATTGTCCATCCATACACAACACTCAAGTGACCCATATCAGATCACATATTTCCTTTAAGGGGTATTGGCCATGTGTAGATGGCCTACACCAGTCTTCCCATTCCCCATCTCCACTATGTAGCATGATGCATACCTTGAATAAATCCATGTCCAACCCAGTGATGTTGGGCATGCTACACTTACACATCCTGATCTCAAGCACATACTTCATGGACATCCACCTTCCTAGTACTAGGATCACCACATGCTGGACAGATCCTTCTGCAATACACTTTACATAGTCCTGTCATACTATGCATTCTTGTCCAGCAAAGCTGCACATCGCTCCCCTCTCAGACATGGTGTGATGACCGCATGATAAATGTATCATTAACCCTGTGGATCAGTAATGTGGCACTGCTCCACCTGGCCCCAGAGACCCACCTAGATTCATACATGGCTCATGGCATATAGCCTACTAGTTGACTTTGACTGTACATGCTATAGTTGATGTCCATCCCAGCAAATACCATCTGGCTAAACAGCATCCCACTACATGGCAGGATGTTGAATTGCTGTACAGTGCCATGTAGATGTATAAGGCAGAACAAATACATGTAAAACCTTACGTGAGCAAGTCTGCAGGGTCACAGGTCATGTCTGTTAAGGCAGTGTAAGTCTTTATATGTGACATATACACAGCATCAAGGTCAACTGCATTAATGTGGACACATCCAGTCATGTGCTGATAGGTAGGAACACCAGTACAGGCAAACAGACATGCCCACATCAAGACAGCATCCACATGGAGTATGAGCAATGTAATCAGGTGGCACACTCACATATATGGTGATAATATCCACTCACCATTGAGTGTCACATGTGTGTGACACAAACATGTCAGTGGTGTCAGTGTCATGTAGATTTGCAAATACAACTATCTAATCATTATAAATACGATACACATGTATGTTCAGCTGTAGCGCTGTATGTCTCTGTGAATTACTGTGACCTGTCTCCATCATTATGTCTTCCAGATATGCCACGTGCAAGGCTACCCCCCTTATACCTGCTTGGAGGATGAGGCCCTCATCCCATACCTACATGACAATTATGATATTCTGTTCAGCCATGTGCCACAGGATGCACATCAGCGGGATGCCCTGTGGATGGAACTTCGCAGGAGTGTTAATGATGTGGGTGGTCACAACCGCACATACCAGCAGGTGCGCAGAGACTGTACAGACCTCATTAGATGGGCAAAACAGCGTGCAAATGTAATCACCAGGGAACAAGGTGGAACAGGTGGTGGACCACCAACCTAGCCCCCACTCACATGTACCGAGGAGCTCCTAGCCAACCTGGGGACACCTGCAGAACAACATCCACAAGCCTCAGCTGATATTGTGGAGGTGGGTGTCTCTCAACCACTGAACCTGGAGTTGCCTGGTAAGTCAGTACTGCACTTATAACAACTATATTCCATATAGTTGCATGTGTCACTGTACAATATGTAATGTAACATCATATGCAAGGCATGTATACATGCATGCTGCATACTATAGTATGCTACTCTGTGTATGCACACATGTGCATACACCATAGTATAGTCTAATGTACTGGTGTATGTGTTAACATGCACATTGCACCCTGTAGTCATCATACAGGCATGGATATTGCTCATACTGCTGTGTTACTCTTATTTAGGTACCTCTGGCATTCCGCTGTGACAGCAACCCATTGCAGGTGAGACTATTATTATTTATCAGGCATTGTAATGCACAGATCTATCTTCCATGTGCCCATTTACCACATGTACACATAATTTATGGTCCTGTCACAATATACAGGTCGGACCTGCAATGCTTCACAATGCCTACCCATGTACAACACTTGCAAACTATGTGAATCACCTCATCAACATGATTCCTCACAAACTGTCAATGTGGACAGCTGTGCATACAATGGTGGATGTGGGGTTCACTATAGAGACATGTACTACAGATCAGAAATACACATGTGAGGCATACAAACAGTACTACACAGTGGGCTGGAATATAGCCACCCCACAGGATTCACTGGTGTGGATCATAGCCCTGCTATGAATGTCACACAATGTGATGTGCTATCTTGACATGTCCATGACATCTAGTGGGCTGGCTGCAACACTGCCTAACTAACCTGAAAACATATCCCACATGCCACCCTTTGTCTGCATAACCCTGTCATCAGTGGAGCATATGACATCTATGGGTGTATGTCATATGGGACAACACAGACATGTGAAATAGACGCCCGTCACAATAATTTGGCCAACACATGTACACACATGGCCATGGAGGATGGCCAGAGTCATGAAGCAACACACACAGTAGACGTGATGTGCTTGTGTGTACACCCTGTCGTACAATGGCTACACATGGTCCAACTATGGCCTTTGTGTAATGGTTATATTGTAGATGTGGAACACTAGACATCCTACAGGCCTGTGCACATCTTGTGTAGGCATGACATCAATCCACCACATAAGATGTGTTGAACATCTTGAGGGTGTCACAACATGACAGCAGTCACCTGTACAGTATCCACATCAGCCCACAGATTCAGTACATTCCCCTTGCTGGTGTCAGACATTAATGTCATACTTGCTCCTCGTGTGTGTGTGTGTGTGTGTGTGTGTGTGTGTGTGTGTGTGTGTGTGTGTGTGTGTGTGTGTGTGTGTGTGTGTGTGTGTGTGTGTGTGTGTGTGTGTGTGTGTGTGGTACACAAATATCATGTGGGACATGGTGTACTGACGTGTTCGCCATATCTGGCCATAGTTGCCAGGCAGCAGCAATATGGTTGCAGATGTGTAGGGGTGTCATCCATATACCCTTCAGTGACCTGTGTCACACATTCCACATCATGGTTTAGTGTGTATACACCTCAGTGGCATGGGTCACATTCCACAGTATATATGTATTGCATCTGAACACAGTCATGGCTATGAACTGTGTCTGTAACTCACACTTTATAGCAATACAGACACCTCATGATTCCCTGCAATGGCCATGCACATCAGCTAAATTTGCAGTATATCTGTAGGGTGGACAGACAACACTGCATTGGGACACCATTACCCCACTGTATATTTGACAGGACACTATTGTGTTAAACATGTATGCATGTCATTGCACACGTCAGCAGATTACATGTCATACTACATGCGATTGTCAGGTCATATGCCACACATCAGGCAGGTGTACTGCTAACCTGTGCTGGTCTACATGGTGTAACACAGGGATGTATGCTAACTACTACTATGATTGTGTAATTTGCATGCCATCTGCTATGACACATGCGTGCTGTTGTGTGCAGCCCAGGGATGTATGATAACTGCCACTATTATTGTCTGCGCTGCATGCCATCTGCCATATCACATGCATGTTGCATGCCTTCTGTCATATCACATGCATGTGTGTCTGTGTGTGTGTGTGTGTGTGTGTGTGTGTGTGTGTGTCTATTATATAGATTGTAATGTACAATTCTTGTCTGCCCTCACAGGTGATGTAGGTGCGCTGCCCTCCTCTGGTCCATCTGATGTTAGTGTCCACACAGACTCTAGCAGTGATGATGAACGTATGATTGAGGCACAGGCAGGGTTATCAGGGGCTGAAACTGTGCCATTGGTTGCCATTCCAGCTATATTCCCCACATCCCTGCACACAGATCTCATGCCTGCACATACCCCATCACCAATGGCCATAGAGGAAGGACAGTTGGCGTGTGGTAGCTTGGAACAGGAAAGTGTGGGGGCTATGGAAGGTGTGCCTGCACACCATGGTGTCAGCCAACTGACTGGTGGTGCCCCACACAGGCACGTGGCCAGTGCTGCTCGTAGGAGGACCTCTGGCCAACATGCTCCTACAAGACAGAGCACAGCAGCTGGTGTCACCAGACACATGTTTCAGGCTGTAATGGAGGCACAGGCACGTGCTGAATGGCACAACAGAAAAGATCAGAGGCTTCAGAGGGCTGCTGTCCATTCTTTAAACAACAACATCCTGGCAATGGTAAATGCGCAACAGCAGATTGCTGAAGCTTTGAATAGATGTTTGGGTGACATGGTTGGAGTCCTTGACCATGGCATGACAATCCGCGAGCATGAGCTGTCTGTGTTGGAACATCTGGTAGGAGTGAGGCATCAGGCACGTGGACGTAGGCCTGCTACATCAACTGTTTCAGGTCTACGTGTATGAGCTACCTCACATGTCCACTCCCATAGTGGCGGAAGCAGCAGCAGTGCATCTGGTGCTGTGCTGTTCACACCACGATACAGCAGGGCACATGCACGTGGCCCAGGATGGTCCCAACAGGGACACAGTTCCAGTGTACAAGTGTCATCAGACAGTACCCAATGTGCACCTCTGCCTGGTAGTGCCGTGCAACCCCTGGCAGGCACAGGTCACATGTCCATGGCCGGAGACAGTGAACTGTAAAACCTGGCCTGTACAGTCCACACCTGTCAATAATACCCCTGTGTAGGCCAGGCACATGCCAGAACTGTGTGCATACATACATGCACACACTGGAAACATATGTAGGGCACCACAACACACACATGCATAACATCCACACATGTCCAATTAGATCAAAGGCCCTAACCCACACAAATGATGTCATCCAATGGTGCAGCCTAGGCCTCTGGCAAACATTATCACCCTGTGCATATAATGATGCCTGTGAAGCATCCCTGACATCCACACCATCGGTGCAGGGACATGCTTATACGGTCTAATGCACAGGGTGAACAGACTAGGAAGATGAGTGTAGTTTACAATTGTTGAGTACTGTTGACAGGCAGCAGACATACCATGTACTACAGGTGTACAATGCATTTCATACTGTTAACAGTATGTGTCTTGTGTAACAACAGTAACTGCATGTTGGTCATGATATTCTGCAGTCTTCCTTCAGGTCTAATTGCACGTGCTGGTGGATGTCAGTGTTTGCAGTTAGTGTTCCATGTGTCAATGTGGACTACTCACAGGTATGTAAGAATATACCAGCATGCACTGTGTAGCTGGAACATAACAGTGAGAATGTCCCACGTTCCAAATATGTCTACTGATCCAAGAGCATGAAAGCTGTGTATTAAGCTACTGTGGCTACAGATGTGACATCCATACTGGGTGACATCACAGGTACAGTTACATGGAGTGGTGAGGTAAGAGAGTGGTCTAGCTGATTACAAGGGTAGAGGCCAGTGGGAAGTGTGATGCCTCATTGGGAAGCAGTAATACACATTCCCATGACAGGATGCCAACACACAACTGCACCCACACACTCAGGTATTGACACACATGTATTCAGTGACACAGTAACACACCCACACATTGACAGATTCACCGACCAGTAACACACACTCACACACAGTTGCTACTGTTGCGATGAGGACCCCAGCCTATGTGCAAATTATCATTACAGTACTGTGCACCTACATAAAACACAAAAAGGCGATGAACAGACTGAGCGATATAACAAAAATAAAATCAAAAACAGTTTTATTATCATTTTCGAAGTGGTCTGTGCCTCTCCTTCTTCAGACAAAGTACAAAACAATTAACCAAATTTTATAAGAGAAGAAATATACTTAATCATTTCAATTAGGTACTTAACTGCATTTTGCAATTCTTTAAAGGGAAAAATACAAATCCCATATCTAAATATATATAAAGTAGTGATAAAACATGTCAACAACAGATTTTAATAAAAAATTGGCTGAATCGCCTTTATAAAATATGTAATGCATATCATTATTATAAGATTGTATGCTTAACCAGTCCTGTTTATAAGTGGTTCGTCGTACTAAAGTTAAAAGAGCCATTAGCTAGATCATATAGATGGACCAGCTCAGGTAGTTAGCACTATATTAAGCCAGAAATTTATGTATGCCTATAATTAAAATAAAGTAAAGTAAAGTGTCACTTTTAATGGTACCCTATTAAAAGGTACACGTAGATGTTTATGATACATCTAAGAAATTACTTGCTGATAAGTAATAATAGCTTACATGCTATTCACTATCATTCAAATAATGAAACATTAATACACTAGTTTCTATTAAAACACAAATTTATATACTAAGTAAAAAACAATGCTTCAGTTCAAAACAGAAAAAGCTACCTTCTCAGGGCAAGGTACTTAAGAATACATCTTATAGAGACGTATTCATTAAGCCCTGGAAAAGTGTGGGCTGCTGTTCTAATTTGCCAAAAAACCTCTTCCATTTCTAATTGTAATTGCCAAGGTCCACCTCTTTGGTCAATTCTTATTTGTTTTAATATAGCGAATTTAAACCTATGTTCGGGGAACTTAGTAGTATGCCTAGCCAGGGTATTAGTTGTATCTTTCCTCCCGATGGCATACTGGTGCTCATAAATGCGCTGCTTAATCTTCCTTTCCATTTTCCCTATATAAAATGCAGTGCATTTATCACAACATGCTGAATAGATCACTCCCTTAGTCTCGCAGTTATATTTGCCATTGATTTTATATGTCTTATCTCTAATAATGACCTGAAAATCAGTGCTTACATGCCTGCACTGTTGGCATGCCCCACATTTAGACATTCCATAGTTCCTACTATGTGTAATGCTGTTCCTACTTTCAAGTATTGATTTCAGATTGGCTCCTTTTCTATAAGTTATTTTAGGCTTTCCACCAAATATTTTAAATAGCCCACTGTCCTCAGTTATTAAGGCCCAGTTTTTGTTTAACATCTCCCTTATTCTAAGGTGATCCAAAGTGTAAGTGCAAATAAAACTGATTTTAAAATTGTGTTCACTATTCTTAGTCCCCAAATGATGTTTATTGTCCGTGTTTTCCACAATTTGATTAATATTGTACGACAAGAGGGGCTTAAAGTGACCTATATTACACTTATAGGTGACTTCAGAAGTGATATTGGCCACCATGGCTATAGGATAGCTTCTATTAGTAAACATAGATGCCAAAAATTTGCATTCCTCTACAAAGTCAGTCTCATCAGAGACCATTCTAGCTGCCTTTACCATCTGCCCTTTCACTACAGCTCTTTTTTGATGGTAAGGGTGGCTGCTGGTAAAGTGCAGGAATGAATTAGAATAAGTTAGTTTTCTATAAATGGTGCTTTTATACCTAGAATTGTCACATCTTTAAACAAATTAATGTCCAAAAAGTTAATATTGGTCTCATGTAGGCTATAAGTAAATTCAAAGAAGTCAGTCATGCGAGAAATACTGGTAATGAAAATCGGAACTAAGGCAGTAGGCCCCATCCAAATCAGAAACATGTCGTCTTGGTAATGAGTGTACCAAGCGACATTGTTCTGAAATATTGTGTTTTTAAATAATAAAGTTTTCTCCCTGTGTGCCATTATACAATTGGCAATACTGCCTCCACAGGGTGACCCCATTGCCACCCCAGTTCTCTGGAGGCATATTTGCCCATCAAAAACCATATAGTTGTTAATTAGGACAATTTCCAGAAGGGTTTCAACTAAGTAAATGGTATTATCATCTATCTGTCTTAGTGTCATAAAATCTCTAATCCATTCAAATCCTAAGCCTTGAACTATAACAGTATATAAATCCTTCACATTAATTGTGAGGAAACAGTAATCTTGGTGAAAAGGGATTTTACTCAAACCATTCAGGAAACTCCACAAGTCCTTACACATCTGGGGCTCTTGTTCAACAAGGGGCCTTAGGATGCTGCCCTGTTAATAAGAATATGAATATTAACATTACTAGAAATCAACGTGACTTCATCAACTTATTACGTGAATGTAATATAAGGGTGATGAAACCTGACAAAGGGGGTGGGCTTGTTTTTATGGATCAAAATATCTACACTGACAGTATGAAAAAACACCTTACCACTAGGGCTTATACACTAGCCAGTATCAATGAGGTAAATATTGCATACAAAAGAATTGCGTCTATCCTTGATGACCTCTTTTTAGAAGGAATTACTGATATAGATTTGCATCAATATTTGACCATGATCGCCCCTAGAATACCGGCCTTATTTGGTACACCTAGAATCCATAAGAGAAGCAATGACCCCCCCTTTAGACCCATTGTTGATGAGCGTGACTCTGTGACATATGGATGCGCTAAATACATAGACAGCATCCTAAGGCTCCTTGTTGAACAAGAGCCTCAGATCTGTAAGAACTTGTGGAGTTTCCTGAATGGTTTGAGTAAAATCCCTTTCCATCAAGATTACTGTTTCCTCACAATTGATGTGAAGGATTTATATACTGTTATACCTCAAGGCTTAGGACTTGAATGGATTAGAGATTTTATGACACTAAGACAGATAGATGATAATACCATTTACTTAGATGAAACCCTTCTGGAGACTGTCCTAACTAACAACTATATGATTTTTGATGGGCAAATATACCTCCAGAGAACTGGGGTGGCAATGGGGTCACCCTGTGGAGGCAGTTTTGCCAATTGTATAATGGCACACTGGGAGAAAACTTTATTATTTAAAAACACACCATTTCAGAACAATGTCGCTTGGTACACTCGTTACCAAGATGACATGTTTCTGATTTGGAAGGGGCCTACTGCCTTAGTTCCGATTTTCATTACCAGTATTTCTCACATGACTGACTTCTTTGAATTTACTTATAGCCTACATGAGACCAATATTAACTTTTTGGCCATTAATTTGTTTAAAGATGTGACAAATTCTAGGTATAAAAGCACCATTTATAGAAAACCCACTTATTCTAATTCATTCCTGCACTTTACCAGCATCCACCCTTACGATCAAAAAAGAGCTGTAGTGAAAGAGCAGATGGTAAGGGCCACTAGAATGGTCTCTGATGAGACTGACTTTGTAGAGGAATGCGAATTTTTGGCATCTATGTTTACTAATAGAGGCTATCCTATGTCCATGGTGGGCAATATCACTTCTGAAGTCACCTATAAGTGTAATATACGTCACTTTAAGCCCCTCTTGTCATACAATATTAATCAAATTGTGGAAAACACGGACAGTTTACATCATTTGGGGGCTAAGAATAGTGAACACAATTTTAAAATCAGTTTTCTTTGCACTTACACTTTGGATCACCTTAGAATAAGGGAGATGTTAAACAAAAACTGGGCCTTAATAACTGAGGACAGTGGGCTATTTAAAATATTTGTCGGAAAGCCTAAAATAACTTATAGAAAAGGAGCCAGTCTGACATCAATACTTGAAAGTAGAAACAACATTACACATAGTGGGAACTACGGAATGTCTAAATGTGGGGCATGCCAACAGTGCAGGCATGTCAGCACTGATTTTCAGGTCATTATTAGAGATAAGTCATATAAAATCAATGGCAAATACAACTGCGAGACTAAGGGAGTGATCTATTCAGCATGTTGTGATAAATGCGCTGCGTTTTATCTAGGGAAAATGGAAAGGAAGATTAAGCAGCGTATTTATGAGCACCAGTATGCCATCAGGAGGAAAGATACAACTAATGCCCTGGCTAGGCATAGTATTGAGTTCCCCGAACATAGGTTTAAATTTGCTATATTAAAACAAATAAGAATTGATGAAAGAGGTGGACCTTGGCAATTACAATTAGAAATGGAAGAGGTTTTTTGGCAAATTAGAACAGTGGCCCATACTTTTCCAGGGCTTAATGAATACATCTCTATAAGATGTATTCTTAAGTACCTTGCCCTGAGAAGGTAGCTTTTTCTGTTTTGAACTGAAGCATTGTTTTTTACTTAGTATATAAATTTGTGTTTTAATAGAAACTAGTATATTAATGTTTCATTATTTGAATGATACTGAATAGCATGCAAGCTATTATTACTTATCAGCAAGTAATTTCTTAGATGTATCATAAACATCTACGTGTACCTTTTAATAGGGTACCATTAAAAGTGACACTTTGTTTTACTTTATTTTAATTATAGGCATACATAAATTTCTAGCTTAATATAGTGCTAACTACCTGAGCTGGTCCATCTATATGATCTAGCTAATGGCTCTTTTAACTTTAGTACGATGAGCCACTTATAAACTGGACTGCTTGAGCATACAATCTTATAATAATGATATGCATTACATATTTTATAGAGGCGATTCAGCCAATTTTTTATTAAAATCTGTTGTTGACATGTTTTATCACTGCTTTATATATATTTAGATATGGGATTTGTATTTTTCCCTTTAAAGAATTGCAAAATGCAATTAACTACCTAATTGAATGATTAAGTGTATTTCTTCTTTTATAAAAAGTTGGTTAATTGTTTTGTAAATTGTCTGAAGAAGGAGAGGCACAGACCACTCCGAAAGCACTAATAAAACTGTTTTTGATTTTATTTTTGTTATATCACTCAGTCTGTTCATCGCCTTTTTTGTCTTTTACTGTGCACCTACATGGCGCGCCACAGAGAATACACATGTACAGGTAGTCAGTATGGCCTAAGATCAGGGACATCAACAAGGATAATAGATTGCATCGCCTGAATGGGGGAGTGGGTCTTATCAGTTCAGTATGGTAACATACATCCTCATTCCAGGGACCAGACAGCCATACATACATACACACACACACACACACACACACACACACACACACACACACACACACACACACACACTGTGGCATTCAGTACTGAAAACACCTATGTAACACACATACAGATACCGCACATGTGTGAGGTACACGCCCCTGCCTATGTCCTGCTTTCCAGATTGCAGTCTGTACAGATGTGTACACTAGTGTACAAGAGAGTGAGTAACAATTGAGATGTATTCCCCACCA
Source organism: Protopterus annectens (assembly GCF_019279795.1). Classification (NCBI taxonomy): domain Eukaryota; kingdom Metazoa; phylum Chordata; order Ceratodontiformes; family Protopteridae; genus Protopterus; species Protopterus annectens. The sequence goes on from NC_056734.1 coordinate 861,833,793, forward strand.
TAACTGACATATATGGACACACACGCAATCACACATGCCAGTACTGTGAATCAAAGACCTGCCTAGCTCATGATATGTATGACAGACTTACAGCAGTATTGCACACGTTGCAAAGTGTACTAACAATTCCTTTGGCAACAGTGCTGATATATGCACATGGGATGTCTTAACTGTTAAAAGGTGTCAAGTGATTTACCTTCGGTGTCACCATGACTGCTGTCTAAGTTGTGTGTTATATCCTTCAATTAATTAAACCATTGCTTACCAGTTACACAGGTTATTGTAGGACCACTTGTGACACAACTGTGAGCTGTCCTCAGCAAACATCCATCTGCAAAGATGCCCCACCACTTAGGTATTTCCACACATCTGTCCATACCTGAGGTACATCTTTCTGTACATTCAGCATATGACCATATACAGTTAGCAATGTTGAGGCTGCATTGCAACTGCATGATGTACTAGGATACATGTCACCTGCATACATCAGCAACTGCACACGCATGGTATCTGAATGCGCACCACTACATGTACATGTGTGTAGGTCCTACAATCCTGTCATTTGGGCATTTTTGTAGGCATTGCAATTGGTGGACATGTGTAATGACATACATGACACATGGACTGTTGTATGATATGATAGGTGTAATGGGTGACCGGTACAGAGGGAATGTTACCTCTGTCAACACTGATATCACATCTTATGTACTGTTAGCATTCTGCAGCCATGGACCTACATTCCATGTGCATGTGTGTAATGGCTGTAGCCACCTGTTTGCACAAAGGACAACAACAGATATGCTATTTACATGTATGTTGTGTGTGTGTGTGTGTGTGTGTGTGTGTGTGTGTGTGTGTGTGTGTGTGTGTGTGGCATGTACATACCCAGGGCAGGTACATGTATGTCATATCCAATCATGAGGGTGTGCACTGGTGTACAGCAACAGTCATCTGCTAATGCTGTAAATAACCAATGGCCCCTGGTATGTGTACAGCTGAACTGGTTACAGACAGTGGTATCATTGCATTGCATAACACATGATGCAACTGTGTCAGTACATGGGTACTCTCTACAGTTGATGTACAGCTTGATACAGTCCACTGGTCAAGGGTCACATGGTGGTGTACTCTTATATGTCCTACAACATGTATGGATGCGTGTTGGTGGTCAAAGAGCATGGTGGTGTTCGAGGTTTACATCCTAGAATGCAGCATGTGACACTGCGTCCTGCACATGACTCATCTGTGATGCCTTTCGTGGGGGTAACAGTCAGTACATGTGAGTGGCCTCTATGTATGTGGGGACACCATCACCTGGAGTGGTCCGTACCTGTGTTATGGCCCACATGTCTGGTTCTGAGGTATATGGTGGTAGTGCTATTGTGCACTACAGAGCCATCAGCCAGGTGTTCCTCACTGCACAGATGTCAGTACTCCCCATTGTTGGATCTACAGTGAACAGCTGTGATTATGGATGCTACACATCTAGCACTGGTTAGCATAAGCATACAATGCAGTTGTCCTGTAGTTGTCAGGGTGTTATACTGTGTTTAGGACATTTGCCTTGGAATGGCACTGTATGGGCGGATGTGACTTGGGTATTATCCCCACTCCCTTGAATCATGGATGCATGTGATATGTGTCAAAGGCCTGTCTACTGTCAGTCATGTCATCCCAGAATGACAAACACTGGATAACCTCATACTTACAGCAGGACATTGGCTCATTGTATTGTTCAAGCAGTTGCCACCTCTAGCAAGGCACATTGTGTTGGTCAAGCAGTTTCCACTCCTAGCAAGACATCACTGTGAGTGGTGATATTGTGCTTGGTATAGGATGGTACATCTTAGGTGACAGACAGCAGCAGATGTTGTGTAAAAGACCGGTGTCAGATATATGTAGAGCAGCGTTCCTGCTAACAATGACAACTACCAATAACAGAGCCCATTACAATGTGTTCTTTACGTCTACCTGTAATAGCATGGCCACTGTGGCCTTCCGTGTTTAGAATCAGAGTGCATCCCAGACAACCCTGTGCTACTAAGTGTATGAGCATGCCCAGTATAACCTTGTGTAGATGGACACATAGTGCATTCCGAACAGCCCTGTGCTACAAAGTGTGTGAGCATGCCAGTGACACCTTGTGTCGGTTATATGCCTCTGTGTATGGGCATGGCCATTGTAACCCTGTATAGTGATAGTAGTCGTCCATTCCACAGATGGGCATACTCCAGGTCAGGATGGATTCTTACTTTAAACACACGGGTTCACAGGTATGTACATCTTAACTGCCAGCATCCCTGTTAATGTCCGCATTCCTAGAAGGTCATAATGACAGCCATGAAATGTGTAGTCTGTGTGGCGCGATTCTTAACTATGTAGTATTGTAATAGTGATCTGTAAAAAGGCAGGTGTTCTGTTCCCACCACTGGCGTGTGTGTTTTGTGTGTGTTGTGTGTGTTGTGTGTGTGTGTGTGTGTGTGTGTGTGTGTGTGTGTGTGTGTGTGTGTGTGTGTGTGTGTGTGTTTCTCCCCGTTTGCCAGAGGACTGCAAAATGCTTTTAGACTGCTCACCCTCTATACAATTCTTATACCCACCTTTGGCAGGGCTGATGATGTCACCCAACTACAAATACACCTCTGGGAGTGCTGTGTCCCAGTAATCTTGGTAGCATGTTCTGTAACTGCGTAGTGCTGTAGTGTAATAAAGTAGTTAGGTCGGTGTTCTAATCCCAGACTTGCTGTGTGTGTGTGTGTGTGTGTGTGTGTGTGTGTGTGTGTGTGTGTGTGTGTGTGTGTGTGTGTGTGTGTGTGTGTGTGTGTTTGTCCCCGTCTGCCTGAGGACTGAGTAATGCTTTCAGACTGCTCACACTCCATACATTTCTTATACCCACCTTTGGCAAGGCTGATGATGTCACCCATCTACAAATACACCTCTGGGAGTGCTGTGTCCCAGTAATCTCAGTAGTGCGTTCTGCAACTGCGCAATGCTGGTGTAATAATGTAGTTAGGTCTGTGTTCTAATCCCAGACTTGCCATGTGTGTGTGTGTGTGTGTGTGTGTGTGTGTGTGTGTGTGTGTGTGTGTGTGTGTGTGTTTGTCCCCGTCTGCCTGAGTACTGCTTTTAGACTGCTCACACTCCATACATTTCTTATACCCACCTTTAGCAAGGCTGATGATGTCACCCATCTACAAATACACCTCTGGGAGTGCTGTGTCCCAGTAATCTTGGTAGCGCGTTCTGTAACTGCATAATACTGTAGTGAAATAATGTAGTTAGGTCGGTGTTCTAATCCCAGACTTGCCGTGTGTGTGTGTGTGTGTGTGTGTGTGTGTGTGTGTGTGTGTGTGTGTGTGTGTGTGTGTATGTGTTTGTCCCCATCTGCCTGAGGACTGAGTAATGTTTTTAGACTGCTCACACTCCACACATTTCTTATACCCACCTTTGGCAAGGCTGATGATGTCACCCATCTACAAATACACCTCTGGGAGTGCCGTGTCTCAGTAATCTCGGTAGCACATTCTGTAACTGCATAATGCTGTAGTGTAATAAAGTAGTTAGGTCGGTGTTCTAATCCCAGACATGCCAAGTGTGTGTGTGTGTGTGTGTGTGTGTGTGTGTGTGTGTGTGTGCGTGTCTGCCTCTGTGAGATATGTACAGTGCTTTGTAGAGTATGCGCTCTCTGTACAAATCGCATGACCACCTTTGTCATTCCTGCTATTGTCACCTACCTAGGTATACACCTGTAGGTGTGCTGCAACCCAGTATTCGTCATAGCGCGTGCCCTAAAAGTGTATTGCTGAAGTGTGATACAGTAGGTAGAGGTTTGTATACAGGACATGGCAAGTGTGTGTTTGTCTGTCAGAGCCTGTGTAGAGGTGGCTGTAATTGTCTTACCATTGGACATGTTTGGGAGCGGATTTTGTAGTTTTCCTATGTAGTGTCTGTCTTATGACACATTGGCCACCTCACGAGGTGTACAGCTGTCAGTCAGCCATGGGACTGTGTTGGCAAGCCATACCCATACGTCTAGCAAAAGGCCTGGTGAACAAAGTATGCAGCCTTACTAGTACCCGGTATATGTCCCACACCCATGTGCCATGCACAAACAACTTGCCTAGGATATCTGCTATGTTGCTAATACCATGCACATTGATGACAGATAGTAGGCATGGTGTGAATGCAGTGGCCTGCAGAGGACATGGCACCCTGTACAGCGGTACAATAGGCACATATATGCGGACATTGTGCCTTCACTATGTTCCACACTGAATGCCTGCAACATATGTGGTGCCATCAAATGTGATCCACAGAGGCCAGACAATGCTGTACACATGTGCCCTGTATGGATCCATGCCACTGACACCACGGAATACCTGTATCATACTATCAATGCAGGTGCAGGGTCGACCTGCTCACTATAAGCAGGTTTCACCACACCAGGCCAGTATTGGCATATCGGGGGATACCAGGCTGTGTACACATGTGCCTGCCAAACCAGGTACACCTGTACATGTTGCTGTGCAGTATTGTGGGACACGCACATCCCAGGCAATGTCCATGTGAAGGACTATCAAACACAGACATGGCATGCATTGCAAAGCTATGGCCATGCACATTAGTAACCAGGAAGTCAGGCCAGATAATGCAGTACCCATCTGTGTGGGACATTGCAGACACTACACCCCTGCACTGCACACCATTGTTGGGTGACACGATGCCAAGAATTACCCCTCACCTGGTCTTGTACAGCTGTCTTGCACAGCCAACCACTACACACCCATGAAGCAATGCATACCTGCATGCCAGTACTGGCACTTTGTGTCTGCATGTGGGTTGTGATGCTTCCAACCACAGTCACTCCCAGTATAACCCTTGTTGGCATACCAACAGATGTCAAGCACTTTCACATGCCCTAGCCCATAGAACCTCCAGATATCTGCTGTGGTGCATGTAGTACTGTGCATTACTGCAGTGTGCCAAACTAAGTAGTTAGGCTGTGTATTTGTGGCCCTGGCAAAGAGTGTCAATGCGTGTCCATTAGAGAGTGTTGTTGTGGTGACAATGGCATCCGTTCACATGGACAGCCTTGTGTGCCACACCTAATGTATGTCTATTATATCTCTGTTGCAGATGTCACTCACCTACACACATATATGTTCTTACAGCACAGCAACATGTCGCCTTTGTGGCACATGTAGTAACGTCATGCACATGTAATAGTAATGAGTAGTCAGTCAGGGGTTTGACCCCTGTACAGTTCGGTGTGTGGCAGATGCTTAGGGTTAAGTCTCCAAGCCCTTCCTTAGTGTACTTTGCCTGTCCCACCCACACACTCTCTGGTGGATGTGAAGGAGTACACCTGCACAGCAGCAGCATGTGTATTGTAAGTGATGGATATCGTCAGGTGATGGCCTCTGCACCTATTGCAGTCCTCCTCTAGCTGATTGCATGTGGTACAGCTGTGACGGTGTTCCCATAGTCATCCGCATGATAAACACAGTACACTATCTAGGGAAAACATGTTGTTATTTGGCATGACAGTTGCTGTGAGTGGTACCTGGATGTGATGTTCTGACACGGCATCATAGATGATATCTGGATGTACCTCAATCATTTGTCACAGTGGGAAATAGCCTAAAGACAGGAGGATGATGTGCCACACATGATTACAGCATGTAAGTGTAGCTATGCTGCATTGAGACTACTGCCTGTTTAACATGTGTGTGATAATGGCTATTCTGCATGTTATAATACAGACATGACAGTACTCTGTTCATGAGGGACCCCCATCTGTAGGGTCATCTGTGAACTGGTCAGTGTGTGCAACCATTTGTTTCCTGTGTTACACACTGAACACACATCTGTGCACAGCAGAAGCATGGTGTGAGGATTGCAGACAGTACATGATGATAGGGATGTGTTACTGCCATCGCATACCTGACTGGACATGTGTCACATGAGACAGTGGTATGACAGACACTGCCTGGGCTTCCTAGTGACAAGCCAATAATGGGCAACTGTTCATAGCTGCGGTCACACATCTACTACACATTGTACAGATGGCATGCAGTATATATGCATGTGTTGTGCTCCCTCTGCAAATGTATACCATCTGTTGTGTTGGGTTGATGGTGATATCATTGCATACTGTCGTAGGTAATCCTGTATGCTGTTGTCTATCACTAAGCCATATGTGGGTTTAAACTGCAACACCATAGTCTGAATGGGTTGGGATGTCCTGGCAGAACCTCCTGTCCCACTTCAGCTGACCATGGCACCAGGCACTAGCACATCTGGGGCCCAGCCTTAGACATCAACCTCTGTTGCCTCTGCACCACCTTCTGGTGGTACCACCACTGAGGATGGAGCATGTCCCCCCTGGGAGCGGGACCAGACAGGTACATGTCTGCTGTTGTGTGGTCCCGGACGTGTTGCATTGTTGGCTCACTAAGGGGTTCTGAAGCCAGATATGCCAGCTCAAGGGTGGAGTGTCACATTTACAGGGTCATGCTGCCCCTCCTGGACAGCTCCCAGCACTGCCTCCTTTGCAGCTGATTAGGTGTGGAGGCAGTTTCCCATGGCTGGGGACCTCCATCCCACTGTTCTCATGGGCTTGTGAATGCCGAACACCCATCCCTGTCCAGGGTGTATCCCCCCACATGTGTCATATACCAACGCTGTATGCTGTCTTTCTTGTGATCTTACCTATCCTCCACGGCCATACCTACACTCCTTCCCCTACATCCGACCCTCACCTATGGAAACATAAGGCCGATTGGCTCCTAGGACAACATCTGCCCTATACATAGCTACCCATTACAGACACATGCCCACTGGACACATGAAACCCTTGTAATATGCATCGCAACATACTCCTGTTATCCTCACCCCTGTCCCTCAGGCGCACAATCCTAGTATGCACATCACTCCTACATGGTCCAGGTACACGTGATGAGGATGACCCTATTGTGCATACAACACTACCGGTCCCTCTATGGTTACCCCATTTACCTTTATCATGATGATGATGTTGCACACAGCACCTTGCAAGAGTACTGTTCACGCATAATGATTGGACAGGTACTGTTGTGTTAATGTACATTACATGCACAGAGTGATGTATATGGCCAATGTACAACTATTTGCATGTATGAATGACAAGTCTGTCTAAGGGAGTCTCGAGATCACATAGAGCAAAACCACTACATAATACAGGCATCGCTGGTGTTTCCCATTTCATTTGTTTGTAATGCTTTGTTGCCACATGGTATGTTCCTGATATATCTCTATATATGTATGTACCTATATGTTGGACATAAACACTCACATGTACATCTACATGATGGGATACATTCCTATACTGTTGAATGACTGTGCTGTATGAAATGTTTGTGGTACTGTCCGTTGTCTGTATATCTGCCATTAGCTGTGTGTGCAGGGTCCTGGTTCCAACCCTTGCAAAGGATGTTTATTTGGTTGCAGGGCAAAACAAGCCCATTGGATATGGAGGGAGTAAGGCACGTTAAAGCAGTTGGGAGCGGGTGTGCATGGGTTTGCATGGTGTTAAGCACTGCTGACCTTTGGTTACAGCTTCTTACACTTGGTTAGCCTCTACATTGCTTTACCAGTGCAATACTCGCATACTGGTAGCCAAACACACTTACACCCACTTGCTCCCGCACTTGCAAATGCACTGACATTGGTGCTTGCATCTGTCACTCACACCCCTGGGTAGGAGCGAGGACCACAATATTACCTTGTGATGCCTATTACATCAGACTACATGACTACAGTATCGGGAATGGCTGCCCATTAGGCAACGGCATGGCGTTCGACTGTATGGAATCAGCAGCCTGTCCAGGGAATTAATCATATTATTTGTGTGTTCCTCATACAATCTGCTTCCACCTTGTGATGTCTATTTCATCGGACTACATGACTACAGTATCAGGAATGGCTGCCCATTTGGCGACGGTATGGCTTTCGACTGTACGGAATCAGAGGTCTGTCCAGTGAATTAATCATATTATTTATGTGTTCCTTATACAATCTGCTCCCATCTGGCTGATACATGGGAACTGAGACTCTTCAATACAGGCAAGTAATTGGGTTTTGGGAGCCACATCTGTTGGCCGAGTTATGCTACTGCATACCTATTATAGGTTTGCCACCTTTTCAATTGGCCAAAGTGGG
>NC_056734.1:861846988-861851988 GCF_019279795.1 Protopterus annectens
CGTGTGTTTGATTGTCAGAGTGTTCATCCGGGTTTAGGCTTGTCCAACTGGGGACCAGGACTGCCCTGTACCTAGTTGAAAGTCAGACTTAGCACGGGGACATCATTAGTTCCACTTTTAGTGTCCTACCTGTGGTTGGGGATGCAGAGGTGTGCCCACTTCTGGCCATCCTGATATATAACAGCACTAAATATTACAGGGGGTTCCAGTGCTGTTTCCCTTCACATTCGTTATGACTGCTATATTGTGACCATGTTCATTCTTCATATATATATATATATATATATATCGGTCTGTACATGCACATGCATATACACCTACATGCTTATTTACATTTCCAATACCATTGAATCACCGCCACTTACCGTCGGGCATACACACTTGCATTCCCGCTTACATCTAGGGTTGCCATCTTTTCAAATGGCCAAAGTGACACATCAGATTTTACAGGCCAACACATACCCACAGTCAGTACAAAGGTTAGAACTTTACATATTTGTCTAAATGAAAGCTTATTCTTGTAGTAGTTTAGTTGCTTATTCTGTTTCTTGTAACATTTAAGTATTTTACATACAGAAATAACTGTTTTATGTAATTGTTACATGAAATATGGGACATAATTATTTCCTACAATCACAGGATATTTGCCATTGTATTATTTTTGGTCAGGACACAACTGCCCTGAAAGGGACTGTCCCTCACAAAAGTGGGACAGATGGTAACCCTACTTACGTCTGCTTTAAAGTGCCTTAATCACCCTATATCCGACTGCCACTATGCGAATGTGTAAGGTATATATTCCCGATAATGCACGTGGGGAGACGTGCATCATGGTCAGGTGTTTAATCCCGGGTTGTAGGTTCTGCAGGACCAGCTGGAGGCTGAGCAGTCTTGTGGACAACTACTGCTCATACAACTTGTGTCCAGATGTCTACAGGACTGGACATCATGTCGTGACACCAAGTCTAATGTTTAGAACAGATACTTATCCCATGAAGGATATCCAAAAATTGTGGGGACAGATGACCTCGATTCTTTTGGCTTTACGAAAATAAGGTAGGGTTATACATGCAAGGGATACATAGTTTGCAATCCTGAGACTGCCTAGGGTGAGAATGCCTACTAGATATGAGTAGGGGTCACTATGTGTAGATATGGCTGCGCCAAGCTAGCAGCCCGAGTATGGGTGGTTTTGGTGGACGTTCAGGAAGGGGGGGCTGGTGTGCTTTGGAGGGGATGATGGGTATTCAATTATGTATCCAGGTGTGTTGGGGTTGGATGGCTCAGTTCTGGCCAGACCATTATATGGGTATTGTGCCGGTAACGTTTCTGTACTTGTGTATTGCACATTTTAATGTTCATATGTTTGTGGGATTGTTTTCTACAGTATGGCCTGTCAGGTTGCATTGCGGATGTGAATGTTTGTTCTTTGATTTTCTTTTTGATTCACCCACTGCTCCCTCGTACACCTCCAGTTCACCTATTGTGCATCCAACCCAGTCTCCCCTTGGCGAATTATTGAATTACCCGTCAACCCCCACCCCCATATTCCACACACACCATCCATCCCTTCTCTGGTTGATGGCCCATCGCACAGTCAACAGAACACATTGTGTACACTACATATCTCTGATACCAATATGGTTGTGAGGACTACCCTAGCATTTTTGATCTTCCACATGCTGTACTTCACGCACATAGGTACACGCAAATACTTATCTTTCATGACATGGTAGGTAGACCCGGGTAATAACCATTCATCTTTGGGCCGTCCTGACAAGGACGACTTGGACCGCAAATGGGCAGATATTGGGAAATGGTCTGACCATTGGTAGGGTTGCCACCTTTTCATATGACCAAGATGGGACATTTTCGGGACACACATCAGATTTTACAGGCCAACATATACCCACGGTCAGTAAAAAGGATAGTATTTTAGTTTTATGCCTAAATGTAAGCTTATTGTTGTAGCAGTTTAGTTGCTTATTCTGTTTTGTTTACTTGCTTATTCTGTTTCTTGTAACATTTAGGTATTTTACATATGGAAATAAGTATTATATGGGACTATTACATAAAATATGGGACATAATTATGTCCTACAATCGCAGGACATTTGACATTTATAATGGTTTTGGTATGGACACAACTGCCCAGAGGGAGACTTTCACTCACAATGTGGGACAAGTGGTAACCCTAACCATTGGGCAAGGCTTAGCAATTGGCGGTGCGCTAATACAATGTGTTTCGCTTCCACTTGGTATAACTATCGACACTACAATGGAATACGGGCACGGGGTTTTAAATGTCATTTGTTCAAGGGACGGGGACTCAATATTCAGCTACGTGCCTTTGTGTTTACTTTTTATTTTGGTGTTCGCAAAACTGTCTTGTATGCTTTGCATACATTACAGTATCCACGGACACTGACAGGAGTGATTACTATTAGAGGCAGGCTGTACTAGTCAGCATTTTAGGTTGCGCGTATGCAGCTGACATGTTCACGCCTCCGTGCAGCGCTTAGACACGCCCCCTGCACTCGTGCCCATTTCCTATGCATGTGGCCGTTGCGGCAGCACGCCTTCTTTAATATGCATGTGGTGCTGCTGTGCAATCTCTACACCACATGGTCAGGGCAAGACTAACGCAGTCCTTGCGCAGAGCTTCATGAATCCCAGGGATTATTTAAGAAAAGTAGGTATTTATTTTCTTAAATAATGTCATTGTATAAGAGCAATAACTGACTCTGTGGTGTGGTATATTAAGATTTACCCACGGTTGACTTTATTTAATCAGTCAGGCTTTGCCGTTGTGATTAAATCACACCAATCATGGGTAAATCTTATTATACCATGACCCCCTCATTAATATTCCAAAACGTGCACACTGATTGGCCAGCGTGCACATTGAAAATCGACTTATACTAATGGAAAAGGGTCCGGTCGCCCGGACTTTTTCCATTAGTATAAGTCTTTTTTAAAACATTGTCTCACTATGTTAAAGGAGTTTAACATAGCGACACAGATTTAAAAAAAGCAATGGAGATCTCCGTTGCTTTTTTTAAAGCTGTCTCGCTATGTTAAACTCCTTTAACATAACGACACAGTGTGTAAAAAGCAATGGAGATCTTGCTTTCTCCGTTGCTTTTTTTTAAACCTGTCTCCCTATGTTAAATGGGTTTAACATAGCGAGACAGCTTTAAAATAAGCAACGGAGATCTCCGTTGCTTATTTTAAAGCTGTCTCGTATGTTAAACTCATTTAACATAGCGAAACAGTTTGTAAAAAGCAACAGAGATCTTGCTTTCTCCGTTGCTTTTTTCAAAACTATCTTGCTATGTTAAATGGGTTTAACATAGCGAGACAGCTTTAAAATAAGCAATGGAGATCTCCGTTGCTTTTTTTAAAGCTGTCTCTATGTTAAACCCATTTAACATAGCGAAACAGTAAAAAGCAACGGAGATCTTGCTTTCTCCATTGCTTTTGCCAACAGCTCTGATGTACTGCATAGGCATACACATGCGCAGTACATCAGAACTGCCGCGGAATACCAGACAGCTGCGGAAGGGCAGCAAGGAGGCATTATACAATGCCATTATTTAAGAAAAGTAATTATTTTTTTTCTTAAATAATGTCATTGTATAATAGCAATAATCCATGCCTGGGTGTGGGTAATGCTGGATTTACCCACGGTTGGCTTTGTTTGGTCCCTCAGACTTCTCCCTCGGGACCAAACCACGCCAACCGTGGGTAAATCCAGCATTATCCTCACCCAGGCGTGGGTTATTGCTATAATATACCACACCAACTTCATCGGTTATTGCTTAAATACATTCCAGTACCACAATTCTAAATGATTTAGTCTACAGTTAGAATTTTATGTAGCTTTATATTTCTTATTTATCAGGGGGGAGGGAGTTTAATATCTATGGAATTTTTGCCATGCAGTGATTGTTTGCAGGGTGTTTATAATTTTAACAGTTATCTTTAAAAATCCAAGTAAAAAATTATGCACAGAAATAATAAGTTATGCATCTTTATTTCCTTAAATTTTCTTAGCATTCCTGAACACATAATAGCCTATGATTTTATATGGGTGAGACAAGAAAAGTTAGGAGCTAAATAAATGAGCATGTGAATAACATTCACATACACAAAACAAGAGAAACGACGATGCTTTGGCTACCCCTTCTGTATGACAGATCAGATCAGTGGATATATTTATTTTAATATCAATGCATTTGAAGCATTGTTAAAATAAAAGAGGAGCCAATTCCAATAATAACTAACAGATTTTAAATCCAGCTGAAAGACTGGGCTGTAATACAGGTTAAATATAGGCAAACTACCATATCTGGTGTGGATTCCAGACAAAGAAGCACAAGATTTAGATAATTTAGTCAAAATGCACATTTAAAATAATTGTTTCATTATTGTTTAAAGTTGATTCATTGCAGTGTTATTTTAAATTAACTGCAGAAAATATATTCTAGAAACACTGCAAGTGTGGTGGTAACTTGCTATTGATTTTTGATTGTTTGTTTGCTTTGGCTTTTTTTTTTTTCAGTTGTGGTTTGCATGATGCCTCAAATAGTAGATTCTTTTATTGCTGTTTGCAAAATGAAGGACTACCATGACTGCCCTTTCTGCTGGGAATTTCATCTTGAAATCTGGTGCGTACTGGTCACATTGCATGCAATAATTCTTTCATTTCTAAGTGATTCATCAATTTTCTCAGCACTAAGGTTAAACTAACATATCAGTATTCTGATGTGCTTCTTCTGTTCTCACAAATATACTGAGGAATTTTATCTGCTTTCTTAGGTTTTCTTTCAGAGCGTGATTAGCAAATCAGAATGATCAAATATCTCATTAACTGAAATGGTACAGCTGTCTAATGAAGGGATGACTACCTTTTGACCTTTTAGCTTTGTGAACATTCATTGTTAAAAGTTTAATAAACCTTTCTTTGTAAAAAATGGACTACTACTATATTTAGATTAT